>NC_132848.1:7878787-8181818 GCF_048164855.1 Canis lupus baileyi | reverse complement strand
ATTCTGGAAATAAAGGCCAGATGTACTGGTGATATTAATATAAATTATTATTTTTCCCAGAATCCTCAATATTTAGAATGTTAATTAGCATATTTACATTCACCCAGGGGAAGGAATAAATATTTGGTTTGGATAGACTTTTTGTTTTTCTTTGCTTTCATTCTTATGGCTTTAACACAGGTGGAACAAAAACAGAATTGCTGTTTGTGAAGGGATCATCTGTTCCTCGTGTTTACTCCTCACCTTTAAAGTATAATCCAATCTTGCAGCCTCACAGCTTGTTATTGTGGAAACAGTTCTGATTTGGCCTCCTGATGTGTCATAAAACTACACTTTGTGCTGCACTAGGTCATATTTTTTAAAAGGTGGGAGGCATTATCTTTTTATAAGAGGTACTGCAAATGGAGAAATATGGCACACATAAGATTTACCTTGTGTAAGTCTTTTGGAGAAGATAGTAAATCATGCTAGACAGGAACTATGGAGTAATAGAGAACATGTAAGAGGATCATTATGGGTTAATCAGTGGAGAGTCATCCTAATTGTAGAGGATTCCACGTTATATTAATAATTGCAGGGGAAAGTCCTTCTTTTAAGATTTTATTTATTTATTTATTTGAGAGACAGAGAGCAAGAAAGAGAGCAAATGAGCAGGGGGAGGGAGAGAGGGAGAAGCAGACTCCCTGCTCAGCATGGGCTTGATCTGGGACCCTGAGATCGTAACCTGAGCTGAAGGCAGCCGCTTACCTGCTGATGGAGCCACCGAGGTGCCCCCTGTGGGGAAAAGTCTTTTAAAAGGAAGAGTTAGGGGGTCAAAAGAAGTCATCAAGATGAGAATGTCTGCAGCTAGACGGAGTTATAGCCTGGAGAGCCGGAAGCAGCTGTGAGATTGTATCGCAGAAAACTATATAGCAGAGTGGTGAAGGGTCCTTGTTCTAGACTAGAGTCAGAGAGCCTACATTGGAATCATGATCCGACAATTTTAGCTCTGTGAACTTGCCCAACCTATTAATCTCCCTGTCTTGTTCCTCCTCTGTATAAAAGGTATAATTAGACCTATGACATAGGTATAGGCTGTCAAGAGGGTTAATTAAGCTAAGGTATATAACGTGTCTAACAATGCCTGCCGTAGAGTAAGTAGTCCATAAATGTTATGATCTAGCCATAAATAAAGTCTACAAGACCCAGAGCAGTCATATGGTTTTTCCAAGTAACTGGTTAAAATATGTGTCCTTGACCCTGGGTTTCCACTCCTACAGGGTGGGATATACAAAGATTTGTTAAGACATACTCCCTGAAATTAAGGAGCTAGAGAATAGGGATGGTGTAACTGGGAAGAGTAAAGACTTTTGTTATAGAAACTAGGTTACAATTCCAGAACTGCTCCATAAAGCTATATGACCTGGGCGATATAAACTGGATTTTTCATAGTTTCAGCTTCTTTATTCATAAACTCTTTGAATAAGTTACTCTATGTCTCACATGCATATGGTGGCAGACACATTGTTAAGTAAGTCTTTGATGCATGATTTCTATGGTATAGAAGTAAAAATAAAATGGACTTTTCACATTAGGACAGTTACCTTTCATTTCTCCTCATCCCAAAAGGTGGGGGGAGGGGGGATTATGAGACATGCGGCCTGCCCACAACAATAAGGTTAATTTAAGCTTCGTTTTGAGACTATTTTCAGGATTGTAAAATCCCCTGAAGTAATAGGAAGTAGTCTCAGATGTCACAAAACAATGACCAGGACACACCAACCTCATATAAAGAGGCCTTTCTCAGAGAATGGAAGGGGAAAACCAGCCCAACATGTTGAACAAACACTGCCTTGCATGCAGCCTCTATTTGGCACCTGTACCTCACCTCTACCTCCAAGCGCCTCTTGGCAGGAGCTCCACAGCAAATGTCAAAGCTCTGTTATAGGGAAGTGGGTAGCAGTAAGATTTTAGATAAAGACTCAAAATACAAAACCCAAAAGAATTACTGAATAGTGATCCACTAGTTTGCAATTATCCATGGTAACTGGGAAATACATTGGCAAGTGACATTCAGATATAATTAGAAAAACCTTCAGTGTCAGTTATCCCCTTCTCCCCTCGAACATGTATAAGTGTTGCTAACAAGAAAAAAGTGCCGATTTTGGCTTTCACCTCCATTGTCATAGGCAAAAATTCAGTGAGTGGCAACAAGCAGAGAGCATGACTCGCAGAGAGCATGACTAAGTGCCCAGACTCAAGTCAGCACAACACTGGGGGTAACGGCTATATGTCGTAATTGGTCAGCTCGCTAACCAGAAAAGAGAAGATGACCCACAGAAGCTCAATCAGAATATCATTCTAGAGAGCAACTGCTCTTACTCTATCCTTTACATTTTGACCCATAGAGCATTTCTGGCTCTGTCCATTCTGCTCCCCACCCTACCACACCACCCTCAGCCCCACCCCAGGGCTCCAAAGGGTTTCTTAGAAACTATACCTCACATTAATGATGCTTATTTTTCACAACAGAAATCCAGATGAGCTGGAAATAATCCAGCACAGCTACTTTTCCAGCAACTGTAAGGGGCTCAGTATTTAACAGCTGTCGATAGCTCCCAGGAAGCAGTGCGTTAAGCCAATACTGTGGTACTTGACCCATTTCCCATTATTGCCAAGAGAAGTCATCCATCATTCCTTCACCTCACTAATGCCACCCTTACCTCTCACATAGCTAGTTTTCCTGGTCAGTGTTTATCCTCTTTAAGCCTGGATTCTGATCTCTACTATACTTAATCCTTAAAGGATTTTCAATTTATAAAGTGAAAGATTTCCAAATATCCACTGAAAAGAGGAAGATAATTAAAGGGAACTCACAAACCACAGGGCAAGTCATAAGTAGCATGCATCCTAGGCCTTCAAGGTACCCGGGTCATTTCCCTCTCTCAGGCTGAGGAAGGAGATACAGGGGAAAGCATATGGGTGGACTCATGGTCATCTAATAAAAGAAATTGAACAGCAAAACTAGTGAGCCATGGAATTTATGTATACTCTAAAATGAAAGGAACCTCAAAGATATTTTGAGTTGGAGAGATATAATGGGACAGGACCTCAAAAGTGTTTTGGTGGATTTCAGAATTTTGAAATTGTGCATGTGTGCATGTGTGTTGGAGACCTTGAACTTTATGTCTCCTTTTTGATGGATTATTCTAAAAATGCAGGGTCTTTATGTTTGAATGGTGACTAAGTATTGGCAGAGACTCAAAAAGCAAAGGCCTTCAATTTATAGGATTTTATTTCTAAGAAGCAAACGTGAAGTAGGTTATTTTGGGAATCGAGTCTGAGCAATTTTAATGTGGCATTGAAAAAGCTACAAAAGGAGAGCCTGGGTGGTTCAGACAATTAGGCATCTGACTCTTGATTTTGGCTCAGGTCATGATCTCAGGGTCATGAGATCAAGCCCCACATCAGGCTCTGCACTCAGTGTGGAGTCTGTTTAAGATTCTCTCTCTCCCTCGGCCCCCTCCCCAGCTCATGCTCTCTAAAATAAATAAATAAAATCATTTGGGGTATTTTTTAAGCTATATAAGGTTTTAAAGTTAGTATTTTCTATTTTTAAATATTCTTTTGCATTTTAGCTTTGACTACTACTTGTATTATCTGCCTACCAAGTAAACCACAAGTTTAAGAAGAAGTTAAACAATGTTTGTAGCCCTCAAAGATATCTCTAAGCAATTGCATTACCTCGTTTTCAAACATAGTGTGTTTGTGTACACATGTTCTGATATGCTATTAGCCCTTCCTAGGAACACGGACTTGGGTCTCTAAATATTACACCTGAACATACCATCCTGAGAGGCACGGTTGACTCATAGTTTTTCTTTTTTTTTTTTTATTCCCCCTGCTTGGCATTATGACTGTTGAGTAAATATTTACTGGATACTGAAACTAAAGTCAGTGCTGAAAAGCCTGTAGATGTCTGTGATTCTTGGAGATCCGCTTCTGTGTGTTGCTTTCTCTTAAAGAGGACACTAGTGCTTCTATCTCATGAAGAAGTCACTGCTCGTGACCATTGCTTTCCAGCTACAGTTGGGTTGCTTTAAGCTGTGCTTCCCTACCTTTTAAACCATTTTTACCTTCTTGGCTTTCAATGCCTTGAACTCATGGCAGGACCAGTAAGAAAGAAACCTGGGGACAAATTATACCAATACATGACTGCCCACCCTTAGCTTAGGGGTTGAAATATATACAAACTTCAAAGGGAATAGAGATAAGGAGGGAAAGTTTAGGGGAGAACCCAGGATAGAAGCATGAGGATGAGGGGCATATGGAATTGAGGGTGGCGTACGGTTCCTAAGGTGGAACTAGCATGATAAATCCAACCCAAAAAAGTTCATGAGGCATTTTATGTACATTATGTCACAGCAGTTGAGTGAAGTAGATAATATTTTTATCTGAGGGATGAGAAAAGGGGCTCAGAGAGGTTGGGTGATCTGTCCAACAGCTAGTACACACGCAGTAGATTATAGAACTTCTAACATCATTTTCATCGGACCAGGCCCACCACTTTTCCCCTGACCAACCTTCTAGACCATTCCTTTGCCCTCATGTATGTAGACTCCACAATTAATATATTCAACTAATATATTCAACTACTTAATAACGGATAAATATAATCACGGGAGGAGAAACTTTCTAGGTATCAAGCAAACTATCATTACTTGTTTTTCTCAACTATAAATTGTACATATGAACAATAAGCTCTGAGAGATAAGTAGGGTGTTAATACGTTGAGATCTCTTACAATGTCTATATAAATTGTTCGGAAGACAAACAACAAGAGCAGCAGCAACAATGATGCAGCCCAATTGCAAAGCCTCATCTGCATGCTTCAGACTCTACAGGAACCAGGACTCTCCTTGTTTTACCAATGAGAAGACGGAGGCACATCGAGTTTGCTAACCTGCTAGTCATAGGTGGTGGCACCTGGAGCACCTTGGTTCTGAGTCCTCTCTGGGCCAATGTGCCATATAACTTTAGGTATGGGTTTTGAAATAAATCAGCTCTAGGTGATTTTATTATCAGTTCAATGACTTTCCCTGTATATATTTTATTATGAATTTATTCCATTTTATATTATGCTTTTGAAGTTTTAATTGGTAAATTCTTGAAAAAATGACATCATTTTCATGACATCCCAAGAGTGTCACTTCCCTAATGATACTTAAAAATATTCATTGTAGGGCACCTCGGTGGCTCAGCGGTTAAGCACCTACCTTTAGCTCAGGTCATGATCCTGGGGACCTGGGATCAAGTCCCATATCGGGCTCCCCACAGGAAGCTTGCTTCTCCCTCTGCCTCAGTCTCTGCCTCTCTTTCTGTGCCTCTCATGAATAAATAAAATCCAATGAATACATATTTTTTAAAGATTTTATGTCTTTTCTTTCAGTTGCTAAAGTAAACATGACCCCAGTGTAAAAAGGAAACTAAAACATTACAGAAATATATGAGAGTTACAGTCCTGTGTAAATTCAGCCCCTCCCACACCACCAATAATCACTATTAACACCATCAACTCACTTAAAAGCATCTCAATTGTAATGAGCTCACTTAAACCTTGAGTCCCAGCAATGACAGAAGGTAGGCAGCACCCAGATGAAGTCCGTCAGTGCAGTGAGTAGGTCACCAAAAGCTTTTTTTCACTTCCATCCCTCAGCCTGTCCCAGGGTCCCCTGTGTGGCCTCCCGCTCAGGCTCAGGTAACAGGGGTGCCAGGGAACTTCCAGTGGTGGCTTTAATGACACAGACAGGAGAAAGAAAGGAGGCCAACGCAGGGCAGCTAAGGGGAGTAAAAGAAAGAGGAAAACGCAGGCAGACCTAGATGCTCTGATGCTCATCAGAGAGATCCAGAAACCATTCTCTTGTTGCTGGTCAACTGGCTCTGAAGACAACTGCAGAGGGGCAACTCGGTCATCTTTAGGCAAGGTTAAATTTATGCAACACATTTTAATCATCACCTACTCATCTATGCCAGGCACCGTGCTAGGTGCTGGGAACAGAAACAGAGCCGTGTAGACATGCGTCCTGACACATGATGCTTATGACACACTAGTGCAGAGAGATGTTCATTAATCACATTAATATAATGTCAAATTCAAACTGTGGTAGCTGTTAGGAAGGAACATCATATAATAATATTTGTAAAGGAACTCGTGTAGATGACTAAATCACTGTGTGCTACGAGTTGGGGGAAGTTCATTGTGACTTTAAAGACGAAGCTCACATCAGTTCTTTCCATGATTCAGGGAGGAAAGGGGAAAGCAGTGATCTCGTGATGCATGCAGTCCAGTTCGAGAAAAACCCGCCAGCTGTGTGACAGACTTAATTTTATGGATCCAGGGCCAAAAGCAATGCTGGGCACCGTTGTATTTGCCCAGCTTCCAGCTGCAGCTTTTGGTACTGATAAAGAGAGATGCAGAGAGGGATCAAAGGGTGGAAATCGCATGCAGCAAATAAGGTTTCCAACTGGCAAGTTAAGAGGCAGATGTGTTTTGCATAACATCAGAGAACAAGACCAAGCTGCTAGTACCGAAACAAGAGTTCTAGAAAGTGGTTGCTGCTATCAAAAACAAAGATAATAACAATGTGATATTCACAGCTTAGATCTGATAGAAAGAAATTTATGGAAGAGTGGTGGGCAAAATGGCCAACAATAAATCAAGTTCTCAAAATCCTATCAGGTGTTTACCTCTGCCCTAAAGAGAAAGAGCTTTCCAACAATAACTAAGAATCTATCAGTAACTGCTCACTTGGTTTGCTACAGGAAAATAAAAAGATTTCTATGTACTGAAATATTCACTGCAAAGAAAGGTCTTTGGCCTTATTTCAGAGTTTCCAGCTCTCTCCCTGGTGGAGACCTTGCTGCTTCTTTTTTTTTTTTTCATCTTCTTCCTTTTTCTTTCCCCATTTTGGCCTCCTTCCCCTTGCTCTAAATATCCATGAACACTAGAAATAAAATGTAAAGACATTTGATCTAGCTTTTTAAATGCATACTAAAATTTTAGATTTTTAAAGAGACCTAATTGCAAACTTGGGACTTGTTCATTCTGCTAATTTTTTAACAGGTGTGGAGATTGAGTCTCACGGGAATTACCAACCATCACCCAACTAAAGGAGTAAGAGCAGAATTTAAAAATAATCTAAACTTTAAAAAAATAATCTAAAATTGTTTTTAAAATCTAAAATTTTTATCTCCCCATGATATTTGCATTCCCTATTACTATGGGTAAATTATCCAATAAATACTGATTGGTACCTGGATAACTGTACAAGATTTGACATGGGACAGACCGTAAGTTTACTGGAGCTTAAGAAGGAGATCACTGAGTGGTCACGGAAAGGGGAGGCCTAGAGGGAGCAGGAAGAGATGAGAAAGATAACACAGTCAGCTCAAGAGAGTAAGGCTGTGCCTCTCTTTCACTGATCTGGGCTGTACAGCACACATATTCTAGCATGCAGTACACTTTTAATCCATGTTGTTTGAATGGATAAACAGACAATGAAGAGATTGAGCATGAAAAAAAACCACACGATATCAGCAGAGTCAGGGAGTTGGGAATGTGCATCCTATTTAGGAGAATTGCAAATAGACCAATGCAGTACAGAGCTGGAATAAAGATAGTGGGAGGGAAGCTGGAAACATTGGTGCCCTTCCTCTGTTCGGAAGTATGGAGTATCCTTGTTTGGCTTCTATTACACATTGCACGATGAATGATGTTTTACTCGTCTGTCCTCCCCTCTACAAGATGAGAAAACTTTGCTTTGAAGGCAAGGACCATGATCTCCATCTGCATGCCCAAAGTTTAGCACAGGGAATGGGCCAGCAAAATGTCAACTTATATTGAATGAATGAATTCATGAATCAGTTTATATTATCTTGTATAATGCTCACAATAATGGTGCACTTGATGTCAGTCTAAGCAGTTTGGATCTCATCTTAAAGGCAACGAGTAGTCAATATGTTTGTTCGGTTGGTGCATAATAGGACGTAAATGCTAAGGATCGAAAGGCTAATGTCATCCTGTAGGTAAGAGTTGGTGGGCTGGAATGATGGCAGTGGACTTGGACAGGAGCAAACCCATGAATGCAAAAAATATTACATATAACCCCAAATATGCATTGAAATGGATACCATGCTCCAAAAACCATTAATATTCTTGTTCTATTTATGTTTCCAGATACCACCTACGTTATAAAAATAGTCCATCTATTTTGAGTTCAAAATATTCTTGGCTCTTACTTTTTATTGTCTAAAAACTTTTACTTTCTGTATAATTATCTAGGGCATTTTTAAACCATGTTCCCTCATATCCTTGAAATCTGACAAGTACACCACAATTTTGTTTAGAAGAACAAAGAAAAGAACCTTACTACTTAACTTGATAATTTCCATTGATTCTGTCAACAGGACCTTCAACAGACAATGAGAAAACAGTAAATCAGGTCAACATTGTTTTTTAGAGTTCCAGCCTTAATTCATCTTAAAATTTTGATATAGAAATAAAAGAATGCTGCGCCACCCAGGGATCCCAAGAATGCTATTTTAAAATAGTATTTAGACACAGATCACAAACATCCAGTTTTTTTTTTAAGAGCCTTAATTGGAGTGGGTTTTTAAGGGCTTACACAATATTTATTTTGCCCTTGACTAGAAGTATTTCCATGACACAACAACCATCTGGTTCTAAAGCAAATCTAAATGCAATTATCAAGGTTTAGAGAACAAAAATTATGTAAAACTATTGATCTTTTGTATACGTGGTACTTTCCAGAGTTAATACGTTCTAGTTGACATGTTTGGAGTTAACATGCTCCTAATACTTATCAAGCATTGAGAATAAAGAGCTTTTCTTGCCAGCTAATATTTATTAAGCATTTATTTATATGCCAGGGAGTGAATTAAACATTTTATGTAATTAATTGTATTTAATCTCAGAATGCCTTTGTGAAATCAGCATTATGATCCCCATTCTGTAGGTGGAAAATGAGGCTTGACAAAAATCAAGGGACTTGCCTAAAGTCACACACCTATAGCTGATGCAGACAGCATGGGATAGAACATGAAGCTAAGAACCCAAAAACCTGAGTTAGAATAGGGTTCCACTCATAACAGCTGTGGGTCCCTGGCCAATTCACTCACTTCCTGAGTCTTGGCTTTATTTTAAAACTGCAGACAATATAGAATAGTGGTTAGAGCATGAACTGTGGAGCCAGACTGCCTGGGTCTGAATCCAAGTGCTACCATTTATCGATTGTGTAACCTTGGATAACCTAACCCCATACTTGAATTTCCTCACCTGTAGAAGGTGGATAATGATGATATTAATAAAAACTACCTCAAAGGACTGATATATAATTAAATGAGTTAATAAAATGCTTAGGACTGTGTGCCTGGCATATATATATATATATTTATATTTATATTTATATTTATATTTATATATTTATTTATTTATATATAAATATATTTATATAAAATAAAAATGAAATTCTGAAAAAAACTAGCTAGCTTATTTGGGCATTATCTAACACTTATAGGCATTTAACAATTTCCACAAAGCGTTGATAGCAGTATGGCTTTTACTCATGTCTTTTATTACGTCTTGATTTCATTGTCATTGAATCTTAATGTTAACTTTTCTGACTCATATTCAATGAATATTTATTGCTATGGTGCTTTCATGTTTCCTTTATGTATTTTATAGCAATCCTGGGAGGTATAGGTCTATATATATAGATACATATATTGTGTGTGTATGTGTGTGTGTGTGTGTGTGTGTGTGTGTGTGTGTGTGTGGTACTGGCTGTCTGATTCTGAAGGCAGAGGTCAGCTCAGTCTGACAATGGGTGATTTGGCACTCAGTGCACAGATACTCAGATTTCCACATAGATATGGTAAACTGACAGAGCACCTGGGTCCTTCTAAATCTTCAGGATCCAGATGTTGCCTCATTTCCATTTCTCCCACATGGGGGAATATATCTCCAGAACACTGAGAATGAAGAATAGGATCCTTCCCCAGAAAATAGGATCCCAGAGGTATGCATCTCATATGTGGAATTTGTGTGCAGTTGCTAGTAATAGAGGTTCAGAAAACTGTGGCTTAAACTACTTCCTGGCAAGGAGTCCAGAGGTAGCCCTCCAGGGCAGATACTACAGGATCATTAAGTCCTCAGGGACTCATCTGCTTAACTGTGCTAAGTGTGGAGAGAAAGAACTATGAGTATATTGGGAGTCATCAGTGAGAGAACCCCAGATTCAAGCTTCAACCATCTTCAATCCTTCAACTTTGGCTTATTAGCTCAGGTGAGGTCCAAAGGGTTCATATCAAAATGGGGCTTTGAGCATCTCCTGGATTTATTCCACTAGGACAGTTTATTCTAGTCCAAACTCTGAGCATTCAACAAAAATAAGCTTGCAAAATCAAGAGACCTGCTGAAACTAATAGTTGACAGCTTCCTCTTGCTATAGCTCTTTGAAGTCTGCTTAAATTTAGTAATGAAGTTTCAGTAGTTGCCAAGCTAAGGATGAGGCCCTAGAATTTAATAGTGGAATAAAGGCTTCAATTTATTGATCACAAGCTTCTGTGTGCCTGACACTTTAGATGCTTTAGTTCTAACATTGAATGTTTACAACAGCTCTGCAAGGTAGGAATGATTCATTCCATTTTCTAGATTAAGAAAATTAGATTCAGAGAGGTTAAATGATGAATCCCAAATCACAGTGCTAATAAACACTAGAATCATTATTCAGATCTAGTCTTTAGTTTAAAATGTGTGTGGAGACGTTTCCTATTACTTGCCAGGATATCAAGATGCCACTCCTTGCCTTCCTAGTTGAACCTCTGCCATCAGAAGGCTAATGCCACCCCTGAATTCTCTTTCATATCTTAATCTAAAGGATGGATCTAGAGACAGATCCAGTATCATTTCAAGCATTTTGTTTATTCGTGCTTATCTACCTAGCACAAATACATATACAAAAGCTAATCTGCGAGATGCCTGGGTGGATCAGCGGTTGAGCATCTGCCTTTGGCTCAGGGAATGATCCTGGAGTCCCAGGATCGAGTCCCACATCAGGGTCCCTGCAGGGAGCCTGCTTCTCCCTCTGCCTGTGTCTCTGCCTCTCTGTGTCTCTCATGAATAAATAAATAAAATCTTAAAAAAAAAAAAGCTAATCTGTTGGCACCAAGTCCTTATGCTTTCCTTGGCTATATATTCCTTATATCAATCTACTTAGTTCATACTCAAGCATAGAAAAATCCCTTCACCAAGTTGAAAGGAAGTCTGCTACCTAGAGAAAAAAAGTCACTAATAATAATATATTATTATTTATATTATCTATATTTGTATTATATTACTAATAGGGTTTCAATGTCAGAGCACTCAGTGCATTCATTCAGTAAGCATGTAGGAAGACTGGCCTCCCTAGGTGAGGTGAAAGAACCACCTGTGGCTACAGGAGGGGCTGGGGCTTAGCTAGAAACCTGGCCTGGTAAGAGTCTTGGGCATCCTAAACATGTCTAGGTCCAGATGAAATAAAAACAACAGGAATAAACTAGGGCTTGGGCAAGTATCACTGCTGAACAAACTGGTGGGAAGAAGAGGCAACCAGATGCTAAGTCTTAACCACCCAAAGGCAAGGAAGAAACAGGATGACAGGCAGGGTCAGGAAGGGCTTTGTGGTGGGGAATTGGAGCATCTACTTAAGAACACCTCCCCCCTTGCCTTGGGTTCTCACTTCAGGGACTAGATAGATGTTCTTGACTTATTTTCCTTGCATCCTCTGTCTTGTCCTTCTATACCAATGCTTCAAGAAGATTGATTTTTTTTAAAGCTTAACCAGTCACTTATGCATTTTTATTTGGTAATGTTTCTATCAGTACAGTACACTAAAACTAAATTTTGGAGACCCTGGATATCATTAGTTTGGATACCTTTAGTTTATTATAAAAGAGAGACAAAAAATTATTTACATGATGAAAGACTTCGCAACTCCACTGGAATGGGCAGCTTCACTTGATGCCATTTCAATAATGATTTATTTCAATCTATATACTTTCTGAGTCTCTAAATAATAATCCTTATAATGTAGAACTATTTTGGTGCCTCCATATTCTGAAAGAAAAACTTTATCTTCAACTTTCATGCTAACTGGTTGAATCCTTCCACTCTTTCCTCTAGAGCCTGATCCAATAGCTATTACTGTTACTTGCAATACTTTGCCTTGAGATTTTTCTGGAAGCATAATGCTTGGTTATAGGTTCAGCTGCACTCAGTTAAAGAGGGGAAGAAACTTTCTAAACACCTGTCCTGTTGTGGCTCCAGCACCCCCTCACCCAGTTGGTACTTGCTCTGATGCTCTGGAGCTGCTGCAGCAGGAGACCTGCAGTCCAACCCCTCGGCCATGTCAACCAAGACTGATTAATGGCTCTCCTAATTTCCAGCTCCTCCTTCTGCACCTTTGCTTCCTCAGCTTCTCCTTCCATTACGTAGGTTCTAAATCCTGTAACACATCTCTCATTCCATGGTGGTTGTGCTTCACTGACTAGTAAATGTCTTTCAGTCTGAATGGGCCCTCGTTCATCTAGGAAGTAGCTATGAACCAGGTCTGTCTCAGCATCCCTCCTATATCCATAGGGAGGAAGGAAAATGCAGATGGCTGGAAAGAAGCTGAATTTCCCAAGTCACTGAAGTAGATATTCTTGGAGTCATCCTCTAGCACACATAGAACTCCCACAATAGAGTATTCTAACTTTATTTCACTCCTTGCCTTTCCTAGGTCCCTTGACTCTCCTACGCTGGATAAACAGAATCCGCCTTGATTTTCTCCAGCAAGCAAGCACAGGCATGTAAAGTTTGAAGAAGAGAAATGCTCTAATGGCAAGGGAGAGTGTTAAAATAAGAAGAAAATTGGTAGTTTACTTGTCAGGACTCATTGCAAGTAATACTAAGTGACCCAATTCAAGTTAAATTAAACAAAATTGGTAATTTATTATTTAATAAATTTGGCAAATCTAATGGTGATCCTACTTGAAGCCTTGCTGGAACTGGGGGTTCGGTCTCTTGTCATTTCTTTTTTTTTTTTTTTTTTTCTTCAGAGAGAGAGGGATAGCAGGGGTGGGGGCAGAGAGAGAGGGAGAGAGAAAATCTTAAGCAGTCTCCACATCCAGCATGGAACCCGACGTGAAGCTCACTCTTATGACCCCAAGATCATGACCTGAGCTGAAATCAAGATTTGGGCACTTAACAGTCTGAGCCACCCAGGCATTCCTCTCATCATTTCTTGATATTGTTTCTTGAGAAGAATTGGCTTAACTCTCAAGTAGGCATTCTCATGGTGGTGGAAAAGATGGTTATGGATACATATCCTATAACTTAACTGCTACTATATATAAAAAAAAGAATCCAGCTGGCTTTGACATAAACATTCAAAGAATGACTTTGATTGATATAGGTTGGGTTTCATGCAAGTTGCTAAAACACTCATCCAGGCTCATAAAAGTGGGGTATATTTTTTGGCTAAAACTGATTCATGCATGATATTTGCCAGAGTTATGCTAAACTTCCACAGTAAAAAAGATTCAGAAATAATTCAGTGCCTTCAAGAATATAGAGATACATACTTCACTCTCATGTTTCAGCCTGATGTGATATTCCACATCAGAGGCACTCTGCTCCATGGAGTCATTCAGGGATCTAAGTTTCTTTTATTTTGTTTCTCCACTAGCTCCTAGAGTGTGCATGATCAAACCTGAGTGACAAGCACATCCATGTTCCAGCTTCTGGGAAGGGGAACAAGAGCATGGAAGAAGCATGCTCCTATCTTCAGGCCTTAGCTCAGAATTTGTATGCCCCACTTTTGCCCACAATCCATTGGTACAACTTTAGTTGTATGGCCACTCCTAAAGGCAAGAGAAGCAGGGAAATGCAGTCTAGCTATGTGCCCAGAAAGAAAGTGAAAATGCACAATGACAGTCTTTACCACAGGGCCCAACTGTGGCTAGGAAGAGGAGATGTCACATTCAATCTATATAGAATAAATTCTTCCATGGAAAAGAAGATTCTGATAGAATAAAAGGAATAGTTGTTGTTCAGGGGAAAACAAAAACAAAAACCGATGTCCCCTACAGATAGGTATTAGAATGGTGCATCTAAGGACATGCTGAAGCCCAGCGTGATCAAATGAGCAGGTGCTGGAGTCCGGCAATATCTAGCGAACCAGAAGAGCATTTTTGAAGGTATATGCCACAGAACCCATGTAGAACAGCAGTAAAGCATTCTGTTATTCTTAAAAAAGAAGACTTCTGGTCAACTGAGTTTGGAAAACACTGGGTTAGGCAAAGCAAAGCAAATCTCTTGACTGTAAAAGTTCTGAGTGTTTAATATGCTAATCTCCAAGTTGACGACATTTGCCAAGTTCATGAGAGCTCATGGAGGATGTCAAGGGACTATTTATTGTCCTGAGGAACAAACTATAGGAAAGTCTGCAGCAGTGTCAGCACTTTAGGGCCTAGGGCAGGACCACCCCTACAAGGTTGGTCTGCAAGGGCAGCAAGCCTCAGGGTGCCTGGAGAACTTTCTCTTTAACCATTGAAAAATTAGTATCTGAGGTCAGCCCGGGTGGCCCAGTGGTTTAGTGCCGCCTTCAGCCCGGGGTGTGATCCTGGAGACCTGGGATCGAGTCCCACATCAGGCTCCCTGCATGGAGCCTGCTTCTCCCTCTGCTTGTGTCTCTGCCTCTCCCTTTCTCTGTGTGTCTATCATGAATAAATAAATATCTTAAAAAAAAGAAAAAAGAAAAAGAAAAATTACTATCTGAATTGAAGTTTACACTCTAAGTATAAAACACTGGATTTCAAAGACTTAGTACCAAAAAAAACAAACAAACAAAAAAACAAAGAAAAACAAAGACTTAGCACCAAAAAAGTATACAATACCTTATTAATTTTTTTATTGATTGCATGTTGAAATAAAAATGTTTTAGGTATATCGGTTTAAATAAAATTATTAAAATTAATCTTTTTTAATATTTTATTTATTTATTCATGAGAGACACAGAGAGAGAGAAAGAGGCAGAGACAGAGGGAGAAGCAGGCTCCATGCAGGGAGCCTGATGTGGGACTCGATCCCGGGTCTCCAGGATCAGGCCCTAGGCTGAAGGCGGTGCCAAACCGCTGAGCCACCCGGGCTGCCCTAAAATTAATCTTATTGGGGCTTTTTTACTTATTTTATTGGGACTACTAGAAAATGTAGTTTCATATGTAGCTCACATTACATTTCTGTGCTGCTTTAACATCTTATAAGATCAATCCCCAAAACCAGACTTCCCCGGGTAATTATGTTTTCAGATGCCCTCCAGAGTATTATAATAAAGCAAGCATAACAGCAGGCTTTGGGGAAGAGTTAAAAAAAAAAAAAAAAAGGAAAGCCAATTAGAAAATCCATTAATTAGCATACTTCTGAACTTAAGGCATTTGTTTGAATCCATTTTGCCTCTGCCTTCCTCATATAAATTAGTATCTGTCAATAAAAGCTAATGGGTTTGAACTTTACAAGAATGCATAAAATTTGCATGCTTGTGACTTTTCTAATGGTAAGACAAGATCAAACAAATTTTCACCCAAAGAAAGGCAGCTAAATCAAGATCTAAAATACTTATTAAGTTAGAAAGTGATTGCCCGTCAGGCTAAATCTCCAAACAGCCCTTTATTTATTCTGCTTATTTCTATATTTAGACATCAGCCACATCTTATCTTTAGCTTTAGCAATTACAATAATTCAAGAAAGAAATCAAGGAGGTTGGAGAGGTATATTTTGTATAAAGTTTACTTGTGAGCCTGACATTAAATATAATAAGTATGTGTTGAGGAACTGCTCTGTGCCAACATTTTTGGAACCTTCTAGGGTAAATGCACCCCTGTGCCTGTGTGCATGCTTGTATTTGTAGCCATGTGTGTGGTACATGGTTCAGTCCCTTCTTCATCACTAGCTGATTGGACAAGAGTTTACATCTGACCAAAGCTATACCAATCAGAATCTCTTCTTGGAATTTAGAATTGGAACATAGAAGCTGGACTTCACTTGGTTTCGGATGAGTGCTAGAGCTAGGAAACCAGGCAAAGCAGAAGCTGGGATGAACAGGTGCAGCCCATAGCATCCTAAAGTAATCTACAATAACATCAAGGGAAAAGAATGAAAATGTGCCAAAAGGAGAGCCAAGATATCAAATATCCTAGGAAACATAGAGAAAATTGGGATTTGAACGATTTTTTTTTTAGTTCTTGGGGTCCCAGTGTCTTATGACATCTCTCTATAATTATTACTCTACGATTATTCAGGTTACCTTCAGACATTCAATAACTTCCTACTTATTCATTCATTCATTCATTTTTTGTTTCTGACCTAAACTAGTTCATATGAGTTTCTGTCTTAAGAACAAAACTGATCCTTGCTTTAGTTAGCCAAACATTGGGACTTGCTGTGCATTATGAAATTATTTAATAGGAAATTAGTGAATGCATTAATTATAGAATATAAATAAATATTAATAAAATGATATAATACAGTACCCTCAAAGAAAAAGCTGAGTGATTACCTAGAATATTTTCTATTAAATTCAAACAAATATATTGGTAGTCCTGCAACTCCTATTAATATATTAAAAGTAGTGACAGGAGGAAATTTAAAAAAAAAAAAAACAGTAGGAAAAAAGTAAAAGAGGAAGAAACAAGTCAGCTCTTGACTTTTTTAAGCTTTTTCCTTCCTCAATGTCTACTCCTCACCCTTTGTTTTCATAAGATCCTCCAACAAAAACCAAACTAGATAAGGATCTGAGATGTAGGAATGTATGAATTAGACAGCTGTAAGCATCTAATAAGAGCCCAACATTATGTAAGTTTGTTGGGAGAATCAGCAGGAAAAAAGCACTGAAACCGACAGGGAGGGGCTACAATTAAGGTAACACCAACAACAGAGTCATTACTTGGACCTCAAAAATTAATTTCCTTGCATCAGAGTCTCAGAAAAAGGTTAGGTGTGATAGTATTCTTCACTAGAGCGAGGAGAAATGTGTACTCCAGATAGAATCAGATCCATAACAAATGGAATATGTGGGGGCATCTGGGTGGCTCCGTCGGTTAAGCCTTCAGCTTAGGTCATGATCCCAGGATGCTGGGATTAAGCCCCAGTCAGCTCCCTGCTCAGCAAGGAAAGAGGCCCAGGGAGTGGATGGTTGCTCAAAAGGATCATCTAGTCCAACTCATTAATTTTAAAGACTAAGTTACTAAGGCCAGAGAAGTTCTATAATTTGATCAATGCCACACAGCTAGTAGCAGAGTTATGACTAAGATCCAAAGGTTTAATTTCTCAGTAGGGGGCTTTCCACATATAAATTCTTTCCAATTCTGCACATACCAACATTTTCACTATCCCCAAAAATAGACCAGAGACTTTTATCTCTCCAGGTATAGAGAGAACTAAAGAAAAAAAAAAAATAAAAGATTTGAAGATTGGATTGGTCAAAGGAAGTTTCATCAAGAAAATGGAATTAGATCTGAATTTTTGAAAAATAAGTATGCTTTAAGAAGAAAAAAGAAGGGAACAGATTCCCACTGAGAATGGAGGTATGGAAGCACATGTCTTGCAACAGGATGAAGGTGGGGGGGGTGGGGAGAGAGACAGAGAGAAAGGGCGCTGCTACAGTCTTAGCCTTCATGTTACAAATGATGCTAAGAACTCCTCTTCATGGGTATTCTCTACCAACCTCCACCCATATAGCTCAATAACCATTTATTTTGACTACTTGAGAGGCAGAAATACCAGTGATTCACATTGCTTGACCACCAAAATCTAGTCAGAATTTTAAGAAATGGAAACTTTGCCCCATAGGAGTCTTGTTGAAATGCAGTAATGTTGCATGCTTTTCATAGTCTTCATATTTTAAGAGCCTCAGAAAATGATTCATAACCCAATAGTTTGTACTGATGTTTGGCATCTTCTAGAACCACAACTCCCTATCTGGTCTTTTCTCCTCTCTCTGGCTGCTCTGTCCCTTTATTCTTCTCAAACATTTTCCTAAAGAAGTAATTCAGATATTTTCCCCTCTTTCTTTCTAAAAATAGTTATGCTTTATCAAAGTAATATGTGGACATCATTTTAAGTGTCAAACAGTAAAACTGGGACGATAATGATAAACAGCAGTCCCCCACCTCACACCCTCCCACACACGTCCTGCTTCGCTCACACTCAAAACCTAATTTCCCCTTTTGAAGCATAAAAACAGCACCTTCGAAGGAGTGATGTGCATAGACATTGGAATAAGACACTAGTAGCTTTTCCTGCTTTACGAATTTTCTCTTTACCACGTATCACTGTCCAACACACTAAATATTATACTTTGTTATGTTTATTTTTGGTCTTTCTCCTTAAAATGGAAGCTCCATCACAGCAAGGATTGTCGGTTTTGGATTTCTGCTGTTTCTCAGGTGCTCAGAGCAGTGCCTACATACAGAGGAACTGAGTATCGGTAGAGGTCATATGTTACAGTTCTCTGTGTTGTAAGACTGAGAGACTGTGCACAAAAACCCTGAGGTTGTCCGTGTTGAATGGTGAGTCCTGATCTAGAACATGAGTCCTAAATCCCAAAGCTATTCCCCCTCCTTCCACTGTACTGGGATATTTTCCACCATTTGGTTTAGAAATTTCAACATAAATATCATTTAACAACAGGAGAAATCAGCTGTAGTCAGAAAATGAGTAACATTTTCCCTCACATTGGCCCTGTTCATACACTTAAATTGGTGTTTCCTACTTGTACAATTGTATTAAAAGAAACACACGGGATGATCACATTATATGTGATCAACATTATATGTAAGAACAGAAATTGGGAAATCCCAAATGTTCATCAATAGAAGACTGCTGGGGCACGTGGGTGGCTCAGCCGGTTAAGCATCCCTGACTCTAGGCTTTGGCTCAAGTCATGATCTCAGGGTCATGAGATCCCAGCCCCACATGGGATCCCTCTCCCCTCCCTCTCACTCCCCCTTTGCCCACTCATGCATGCATGATTGAGTGCACACTCTCTCTCTCTCAAATAAATGAATAAATAAAGTCTTTTAAAAAGATATAGAAGAATAGTTAAATTCTTGGTGTGTGTCCAATGGTTATAGTTCAGCAGATGTGAAAAAGATCTATGCATAAGGACTGACTCGGAAAGCACATCTCTACAATATAGATAGATCATGCTCTACAATTTCTTATCCACAATTCCAAAATCCAAAACATTCTAGAAACTAAGTTTGTTTTTGTTTTTTAACTTCAGTGGCAAAACCAAACCAATCGTAAACTCACTTGACAGCAAATATTTACCTGTCCTGACATGAAAATAGGTAAGACTTAATTGATCTCATACAGCATGAATAGAATATTCAGACCTTCCAGTGCAAAACACAATTTAACGTGTTTGTTATGAAGTATTGCCTCCGATCACACCAGCTACGTGATACTCGGTGTGCATACCACACCACTACTCTAAAATCCAAAAGATTCTGAACTCAAATTCAGATGACCCAAAGGCTCTCAATGAGGAATATGGCCTATACTAAGTGAACAAACAAGATGCAGACTAGTGTCTGTGGGATGATCCAATATGTGTAAGTTAAAAAAACCCACACAATGGTTTATGCCTGGAAATTCTGAAAAGAGTACATATTTGGAATAAAAAAAGGAATGCACATTGATTCTGCCTAAGGAATGGGACAGAAGGAAGCGCTAAGTGACTCTACCATAATAACCGACTCATCTCCTGGGGCTGGTGCAGGAGGGAGCTCCTAGGTCTTTCTCTGCAGCACAGCCTCGAGATGATTCTACACCAAGCACCCTGCATCCCTGTGCGAGTCCACTGAAGTTTGCATGCTGTAGTGACGGCAGCTGATGACCCATCTTAAGTCCCATCCCTGGGGGTGGGGGCAGGGTGGAAAGTGAGATGAAATCTCCTTTGACTGGCAATACAGATGGCATCTCCTCAAAGGAGGCAGTGCTGAGACTCTCACAGGGGGAGGGGAATGATCTTCTGGGCAGACAACTAATGTTGTCAGCAGCACAAGGAACAGGACCTGACCTGACCTGACTGTAGATGTGCACTAGCTACATGCCTCCTAGTAACTGAGTCAATGTCGTAAACCCCTGGGCCCTGTGCTCTCCTGCGGAAGGAGAGAGACCTCTATGTTCTCACAGCCCTAACAATTCGCTGACGGACACAATAGCTCTCAGACTCGAAAGTGCATACAAGTCACCAAGGGATCTTGTATAAAATACAGATTCTGATTCAGCAGGTCTGGAGTGGCCTGTACAAGCTCCCAGGTGATGCCAGAGTTGCTGGTCAACCAGACCACACTTTGAGTAGCAAGCAAGGTCCCAGCACACTGCTCTGGCTTGCCGATTAGAAGATGCTAAGACAAAGTTAGGAAAATTTGAGGCTTGAATTACTTGATAGTGATCTGCTGACCAAAACTTCCTTTGTGGCACAGTTTATTGCACACGTTGAAAGTATAGATACAGCCAGTAATGGAGTCTGTCCTTTGTGAAGGCAAGCAGCCTTCGATTTAAGTAATAATCTAATCATTAATCAATAAACCAAGAGTTTTCCATATATTAATACTCCAAAGTATATAACCTAAAAGCTTTACCATGAAATATATTAGGTACTTAAGAAACAAATGATTCTAACTTTGGCTTAGAGCTGGTATAAACAATAATCACTTTTCAAGGTTTTCATGATTCATCTAAACTTCAGAGACTTTTTTTTTGAGATGCAGACCAATCCATTGTTTGATAATACCAGGCCATTAACCAACAGCATTTAGCTTGGGAGGCCCCTGAGGAAGACCTAAATGTTCATATATGGCTGTTCAGATGGGTTTCAATAAATAATTATAATGCAACTAAGGGACCTAAAAGTGACTTGAATACAGAACTAAAAGAATCACAATCAGTTTGTTTATCTAAGGTTGTGCCTACTTTAAGAAACCAAATCCCCTCTGATAGGTTTATTGGTGTTTAGTCTACATTAGGTATAATTTTAGAAGTCAAGTACTCTCACGCCAGACATTTTCCAAATTACACTTTCAGACTAGAAGCCACATCAGAAACCTGAGTTGATTGCGACATTAATTACCCCCCAATCAAACACTCCCCCCTCTGCCAGTTTTCTTCCATTCTGTGTCCTCTCACTAGCATTAAACTGCCATGCCTTGGGGACACAGGAGGCTGGGAGAGCCAAATAAGATAATTACCTGAAAATTATTGAATAGGATAGTGTTCTGGACATTTCAAGTTATAATTCCCTTCAAAGACATGAAGCAGTTGGGAAAAAAATGTTTTAAATCCTCACAAGGCAGCATTTTGTCCTAAGCACATAGCTTAAAACCTCAGGCACCCTGGGATCTTAGACAGTGAGGGCCAAGAAATAACTATAAGGGAAGGGCTTCTAAGTAATAAGACAAAAATAAATAAATGAATAAATATTTAATATGACAAGTGGTAACAAGGAACATCTGGAAGCACTCAGCCCAGCAGGCAGGCAAGCTTTTCCCACTTAAAGCCAGGGAGTGGACAAATTCTCATTGGTTACAGCAGGCCTTTCCAGAAAGCTATCATCGTATGGATGGCAATCCAGTGGAGTTGGTCTAGAGAAGAAGTGTACCCCCTGTGGGTGAAGAGTGGACACTTGAGATTTACTCAGAAACTTTCAAGTATATAATTGTTAACTATAATCACAATGCTATGCATTAGATCCCCAGAACTTACTCGTCTTCTAACTGGACGTCTAGACCTTTTTTTTGACCAACATCTCTCCCCTTCCCCCTTCCGTGGCCTCTGGTCATCACCATTCAACCCTGTTTCTATGAGCTCAACTTTTCGACTTTTCTAGATTCCACATATAAGCGGTATCATAAGATTTTTGTCTCTCTCTGATGTTCCACTAAGCCAAACTCCCTCAAGATCCACCTATGTTGCTACAACTGCCTGGGTTTCCTTCTCTCTCATAGTTGAATAATATTCCACTGTGTACGAATTCTACATCTTTTCCCACTCAATCAAAAGTGAGTAAGAAAATAAATCTTAGGGCAGCCCGGGTGGCTCAGCGGTTTGGCACCACTTTCAGCCCAAGGTCTGATCCTGGAGTTCCAGGATCGAGTCCCACGTCGGGCTCCCTGCCTGTCTCTGCCTCTTCCTCTGTGTCTCTCATGAATAAATAAATACAATCTTTAAAAAAAAGAAAAGAAAAGCAATCTTAAATGCTCCCACCACAAAAAAAAAAAAAAAAAAAAAACAGTAATTATGGGACGTGAGGGAAGGAAGCGTTAGCCAATGGCCTAGTGTGTCAGACTGAATCCTCAGGAGCCTCCTGGGTGAAATCTGAAACTGGCCCCAAGCACGCAGGGCAAAGAGGGACCAGACTGGCAGGTGGCAGGTGTACCAAGCAAGGGAACTTACACACACAACTTGTCTTGGGCCACAGAGATGAGTAGATCTCCCCACTGCTCCCCAGCATCTGAGACATTGATGCAGAGGCCTGAACAGGGCCCAGCCCATGTCCATGCAGGTAGTCCCAACAACGCGTTGGCCTCTCCAGGCTTCCTTCTTGCAAGCTGCTCCAGGTGGGCCGGAAGGTACCTTCCAAGGAACGGCCTATCCCCTGCGCCCAACTCCAAGGTCAAGCGGGGTCACGTCCTCCCGATGACCCGCCAGCACAGGGTAATCCCTCTGTGATAGCCAAGTGTAGCAAATCCTCACGTGGGACACCTTAAACTGACACCACCTTATACGTTCAGTACATCTCAGGGGGAAAGCTGGGGGAAAAGGTGTTCAGTGAAGACACACATTTTGCCAACCATGATTCCCATCTCTAGGTAGATTATTCTCTATAAACTAGAGGAACTCTAACATATATGCCTAAGGGAACGTGCACAAGGAAGTTTACCGAAGCTTTCTTTTCAACGGCGAAGTATTGAACTTGACTTTACAACCTATAAACGGAAGATGTATTAAAAATCTAAGGTATATGCATGTAATGGCAAGAAGCTATTTAGTAGGTAGAACTAAATACAGGCACGTGACTACGTGTAGGTGAATCTTCAAAACAATTGGGGGGGAGCGAGTTACACAGTATGCCTTCCATTACGGTAAACACCCAAACCACCCAAATCACCATCATCTGTTGATGAACACACCCAGGTGTGGTGAGTGGGGAAAACAAGGCTGGAACGAGGGCTGGTCAATCCAAGCACAGCTGTTAATTCTGTAGAGGGAAGTGGTGGGTTGCATCAGTAAGGGTGCTCAGGTAGTTACAGCATTCAACTACGGTGTCATTATGGATTTTAAAATTGAAAGATCAAAGACAAATATGTCAACACATTAGCATTTTAGGCCTGGGTCTGCTAGGCTCTCACCCCATTTTTATCCTTCACTTTCAGCCTTTAAGATCTGCTGCAATAACAAGGGAACCCGTTATTAGGAGCTCTGGGCAGCTCCTCTACTATTCCCTCTGTGGCAACTTGGGTTGATTGGTTGGTTGGTTTTTGATGTGGTTAAGAAAACTGAAAGTCACCATGGGGAACTTTATTTTTATTTTTTATTGGAGTTCAATTTGCCGACATGTAGCATATCACCCAGTGCTCATCCCGCCAAGTGCCCCCCTCAGTGCCGGTCACCCAGTCTCCCCAACCCCCTGCCCACCTCCCCTTCCACTACTCCTTGTTCATTTCCCAGAGTTAGGAGTATCTCATGTTCTGTCTCCCTTTCTGATATTTCCCACTCATTTTTTCTCCTTTCCCCTTTATTCCCTTTCACTATTTTTTATATTCCCCGAATGAATGACACCATATAATGTTTGTCCTTCTCCGATGGACTTACTTCACTCAGCATAATCCCCTCCAGTTCCATCCACGTCGAATCAAATGGTGGGTATTCATCTCTTCTGATGGCTGAGGAACATTCCATTGTATACATAGACCACAGCTTCTTTATCCATCATCTGTCGATGGACACCGAGGCTCCTTCCACAGTGTGGCTATTGTGGACATTGCAGCTATAAACATCGGGGTGCAGGTGTCCTGGCGTTTCACTGCATCTGTATCTTTGGGGTGACTTTTAAAAAAGAGAAAGAGTGGACAGACATCAAGGAATGCAAATATTGGAGAAATGCCACCTTAGAGGAGCTTCCCATATAATTAGACCAGATGCCTCAAATCTGCTTGGAGGGGAAACTTCTAGGTCACAATGAGACTATCCAAACCTACTGGAACCTTAGATAAGAACCGGAAAAAGCTTCAGTGGTATAATGTACTTTATTTAGTAACCTGGATATAAAATGTATATTGAAGAGAGTTAAGAATAGATGCTTCTACAAGAACATGACTGAAGGACGGAAGTGTCATTTAACGCTAAAAGGTTTAATTATAGGGCTATGGGGGGGAGCAGGGGGGGTTTAGTAGCTTCTAGCTTTATCGTGAAGAAACACAGTATTGTTTTTAATTTTCTTTGTTCTCCCTTAAAAACACAGAGAATTTGCATTTCGATTTAACAGTAGTTGGCAGTATTATTATTAGGTCTAGGACATTCCTGCAAGGACAGTTTTGGCGACCGCGGGCTACAAAGGTAAAATCTGCTTTGAAATCAGATTTGTAGTCGAATATTACATCTACCACTTTGCTTGCATGACCTTGGTATAATCTTTAATTTCTCGGAGTCTTACTTTCTCATCTATTTAAGTGGCATGCTTACTTAGCTAATTTTTTCCCACAATGCTGTTATCGGATTAAATAAGGTAATTATGTAAAGTGCCTGGTGCAGGAGGTATGATCTGTTCTTAATAAATGGTAAGTACTTTTGTTATTATTGACAAGAAGCAGGTGGAAATCTTTCCCGAATATCACACAGTATTACAATTCCTGGGAAAAGAAAAGTCAGTCAAATCTTTAAGTTGTGTGATGCAAAACTAGTCTGACTACATTTTTTCCTGAATTACTTCATTTTAATGCAGTTTACTGCATTTTGTTGTTAAATAGGAAGAACCTGTGTCCGTGGATATGTTAAAATCAGCCTGATGATGATAAACTCATCGAAAGCTCATCTCATCACCTCAACTCGTCAGAGTGGCTAAAATTCACAACACAAGAATCAACAGGTGAGGATGGAGAAAGGGGAACCGTCTTGCACTTTTGGTGGGGAATGCACGCTGGTGCAGCCACTGTGGAAAACAGTGTGGAGGTTCCTCAAAAGGTTAAAAGTAGAAGTACCCTAGGATCTAGCAATCGCACTACTATTTACCCAAAGAATATAAAAATACTACTTCAGAGGGATACTGGCACCCTGGTATTTAATTGCAGCATTTTCTACAATAGCCAAATTTTTGGAAGCAGCCCAAGTGTCCATTGATTGATGAATGGATAAAGAAGATGTAGTGTGTATAAACATAGAGTGTGTGTGTGTATATAGTGTGTGTGTATATATATAGTGTATATTTATAATGTGTATACACACACACACTGGAATATTACTCAGCCATGAAAAGAATGAAATCTTTCCATTTGCAACAACATGGGTAGAGCTAGAGAGTATTATGCTAAATACAATAGAGAAAGATAAATGCCATATGATCTCACTCCTTTGTGGAATTTAAGAAGCAAAACAAATGAGCAAAGGGAGAAAGAGGGGCAAACCAAGAAAGGTTAACTATACAAAACACACTGATGGTCACCAGAGGGGAGGCAGGTTGGGGGCATGGGGGAAATAGGTGATGGGGATTAAGGAGGGCACTTGTGATGAACACCAGGTGTTGTATGTAGGTATTGAATCACTAAATTGTACACCTGAAACTAATATTACACTGTGTTAACTGGACTTTAAAACTTAAAAAAAAAATGCATCTCGTATTTTGATTTGATACAAGGAGCTTAAAAACTGTTAGTCAATGTTAATTGAACTACTCTAGACATCAGGAAAATGCCTAGCCCTCATGGTCATAGGGAAACTGCTGAACTATTATGGAGTCCAAATATTTAGCAGTAAATCTTTACTTATTCCCCAGAAGGTGTGTGGCATTTTACCAGGCATTTCAGAGAACTATTAAAGAAGAGTCATGGTTTATGTCTTAAAGGAGTTTAAAATTCTTTTAACTACCTTTTTGAGGTATAATTGTCATTCAATAAACTGCATATATTTAAAGTGCACAATTTGAAATTTTTTTCATATTTTATTTATTTATTTAATCATGAGAGACCCAGAGGAGAAGCAGAGACAGAGGCAGAGGGAGAAGCAGGTTCCAGGGAGCCAGACACGGGACTTGATCCCGGGACTCCAGGATCATGCCCTGGGCCAAAGGCAGACGCCCAACTGCTGAGCCACCCAGGCACCCCTGAAAATTTTGACACAGGTTTTATACCTGTGAAACCATCTCCAGAACTGAGACACTGAACATGTATTTCACCACCAAGAAATTTTTGTCCTGTCCCTTTGTAATTCCTCTGTACTTCCCTGGTTCTCGGCAACCATTGTTCTGTTTTTTTTTTTCTTTCTTTCTTTTTAAAATATTTTATTTATTTACTCATGAAAGACACAGAGAGAGGGGCAGAGACACAGGCAGAGGGAGAAGCAGGCTCCCTGCAGGGAGCCTAATGGGGGACTTGATCCCAGAATCCCAGGATCACAACCTGAGCCAAAGATAGATGCTCAACCACTGAGCCATCCAGGTACCCCAATTGCTTTGTTTTCTGTCACTATAGATGAGTTTGAATTCCCTAAAGTTTTAGGAAATAAGAATTGTGCAAAAATGCACTCTTTTCAGGGGATCCCTGGGTGGCTCAGTGGTTGGGTGCCTGCCTTTGGCCCAGGGTGTGATCCTGGAGACCCGGGATTGAGTCCCACGTCCGGTTCCTGGCCTGGAGCCGGCTTCTCTCTCTGCCTGCCTCTCTCTCTCTCATGAATAAAATCTTTAAAAAAATAAAAAAATGCACTCTTTTCCTCCAGGCTTATTTCATTTGCATAAACATTGTTAGATTGATTCATGTTGTTTCATGTATCAGTAACTCAGTAATTCATTGTTTATTGCTGAGTAGTAGTCTAGCTCACAGCTTTACCATAACTTGCTTATTCATTCACCCTGTTGATCACATTTGAGCTGAAGTCACTTAGGGGCTATTATCAACAAGGTGCCCAAAGCGCGCTTCTGCCTTCTGTGTCTCTTGGGTTCTATCTCCTTGACACAATGCTTTTACACTAGGAAGACCCTAACCCAAAACTAATTAACCGTCTCTTCGTTTTTATTTTTCAATTCATGAGAGACACACAGAGAGAGGCAGAGACATAGGCAGAGAGAGAAGCAGGCTCCCTGCGGGAAGCTTGATGCAGGGCTCAATCCCAGGACCCCACGATCACGACCTGAGCCAAAGGCAGACACTCAATCACTGAGCCACCCAGGTGCTCCTAACCCTCATTCAATGAAGCATAGCAACCCTCATTCAATGAAGATTTCTGGGGGTGAGATTTCGGCAGTGATTATAAATTGTGGAGATAATGTATGGAGAGGGTCACACTGTGCCCTAAAGTGCCTTCCTCCAAATCGATGGCTTAATCTTCCCTCTCTTTTTTCCATCTCTGTTCATCTCCACTGTGCCCTTTCTTCTTCTCGGCTACTGAACCATGAGCTTCATTTTTTCTCCATTGTGCTAGGCAGCTTCACCTTCCTCTGAGACCCGGGGGACAGTTGACACCCCAGCCATCGGCAAACTCATCTTATACCCTAACCATATATCAAAACATGTTCCCAGGCAGCTCTGGTGGCTCAGTGGTTTAATGCCACCTTCAGCCCAGGGCCTGATCCTGGAGACCTGGGACTGAGTCCCATGTCGGGTTCCCTGCATGGAGCCCGCTTCTCTCTCTGCATCTGTGTGTGTGTGTGTGTGTGTGTGTGTGTGTGTGTGTGTGTGTGTGTGTGTCACTCATGAATGGATAAGTAAAAATCTTAAAAAAACAATCTGATTTCCTTAAAAAAAAAAAAACAAACTATTCCCTAATATGGAGTTTTTACCGTCAGAGGAATTTCAATCTAATTGCTAAGGTAATACCATTGACTCCTTGTACGTTTACTTGAAGCTGCAAGGAAAGATGTAAGATGATGTGAGGTTGCTCAGATTGAAGAAGGTAAAACCTGGGGAAGATTTCCCTGAGCCCAAGTGCCACTGGCCAATAGATCAGACTCTGTCCTGCCTGGAGACCTCCCAGCTGATTGCTGTTACCACGCCTTTCTCTCCCACCACGACTGAGAAAGATATGGAGGCCTCTTGAATGTCTTTGTCAGCACAGATGTCCCTGTAGCATGCTCCCCTTCTCCTCATGGAGAATCACATGGTTTTAAATTTTAAGTGGTCAAGTCAATTAACCTAAAGTTAGTCTAAGAGGACAAATAGTAAAAAGCTCTGGAATATGAGGGTTTGATAATGGGAAAAGGAAAGCTTTGGGCAGAAGCCCAAACTGAGTCCAAGGCCTGGGGAAAAAGCAAGCCAATTATAGATGTTTCGGTGCTCAGGGAGATTAAGAAAGTTGGGCAACAGGTTCCAGGAGCAGGAGGCGCTAAGAAAAGAAGGTGTTGGGTGGCAGGAATATAGTCACTAATAAGCTCAGGTTTAAGGCATGGAAACATGGTAATGGAAACTAGTGTTCAAGATAGGTACTGAGTAAAAAAAAAAAAAAAAGGATAGGTACTGAGTAACCAGGAAACATACCTGGAATCATTTTTTGGTGATCTCACACCAGAGTTCACCCCCTAACTCATTAGCCTGCTTCTACTCCCATCTTCCTAAGCCAGAGTGATCCTTTTAAAACGTCAGACATAATAGCCCTCTGCTCAAAATTCTCGAGTGGCTGCCAATTTTATCCCAAGTGAAAACCAGAGTCCTTATCATGGTCAAAAGGCTCTATAGGATCCGTCCTCCATGCCCCAGTGGCCAGCCACATTGACCTTTTTACTCAACAAACACATTCTTGATGTAGAGACTTTAATTATTCCTTCTGGCCAACATGTTCTTTACCCAAATAAACTCTCTCAAGGGCTTCAAATCTTTGCTCATATATCACCTTCTCAGTGAGGTCCACCATGACCAATCTATTTAAGATCACAGCCTACCTTTCTTTATGCCCATACACTCTACTTTCCCTCCTCTGTACTTTTCATATTTATCATCTTCCTACATAGTCTATAATTTCTGATTATGTTGAAGTAAAATCATTTTAATTCATTTAACCTGTCTTCAAAAACATAGCTTTCAACTTTTACCCTTATTGTTATTACTCTGTGAACCCTGTGAAGTTAGTTCTCCCACAGTCCTTACAGAAAAATGTGAAGCTCGTGGCTAAATATTGGAGACAGACGAGTAAAATAACCCTTCTCAATCAGGCAGGCTATTTTGAATAAAAGCATTCAGTTCTCACATGCTGGGGAATAAAAGCATGGAACACCTACCTTTGTTAGATACTGAAGCTACCTTAGGTTAGCATCATCCTGGTTTCCACATTTTAGAATTCCCAGTCCCTCTGGCTGGGAAAGGATCAAGAAAAGAGTACATTTCTTGGAATCTATAGTCGATAACAACATTGTATGACAAATGCTGGATCCAGATTCCCCCCCCCCCAAAATGGCTTTCCTAAGAGTGTCTGCTCAATAGTGATTTCACAGGATATTAACAGATGTTTCTCAGGGAAAAAGGGGGAGAAGTGGTTCTTCAGTCGATTTAAGAAATTATACAGTCAACTTTAAGCAGATTTCTTTACTGCAAGCTTTTTGGCGATTGCATTCGCTGATATGTAACTGTGAATATCCCAGTGGATGGCATAATATACAACTTTTCCTAAACTCACTAGACCAAAGAAGCCCTCTTGGAAAGAGTACCTTGAGACACCTATTTTATTCATTCAACCAAAATTTATTGAGCACCTACCATGTGCACACATTGCAAGCACCTGGGATTCAGTGCCATCCAGGACACACACAGTACCTGAATTTACGTGGGATTTACAGTCTAGTAGAGAAGACGCACATGAAATGAATATTTGAAAGTTGATGAATGTAATGAAGGTAAAATACAGGCTGCTGTAAAAACATGTAAGAGAGAATGGTGTTTAGTAAAATGAAATGTGAGAAAACCTGACCTAATAGTTTTCATGAATAAATCTTATCCTTAGATGATTAATCACAAATTGTTTATCATTTATTGTGTATGTTACACTATACTGAGTGATATTGGGAAATACAGGTGCGTAAGACATAAACGTTTCTTTAAAAAAACTTTGTTAGCTGAAGAACAATAAAAATTTAAAAAAATAAGCAATGCATGACAGAATAAAATTACATGTAAATTTGAAAGGTTCAGATATACATTAAAATGCTACCTATCTTTCAAAGATAATTATCATAGCTTTGGAAAGCCTTCCCCTACCTTCGAACAGCTACTCCAACTTAGGCTGATTTTTCCAGTACTTTTCACACAATGCCTCATAGGATAGTGATTTGTGTGTCTATCTACCAGACTCGAGTTAACTTTGTGGCACAGACACTGGGTCTTTTACATCCTTGCATTCCTCACAGTGCACAGTCTCTGTGGGAACCAGCAAGGTATAATGGTTAAGATCAAAGGCTTTGGAGTCCTATCAACTGGTTGAATTCTGGTGTTGGTTTGAAACCTCAGGAGCTTCCCAGGTGAAATATGAAACTTGCTCCCATACAATGAAGGCAACGAGAGACAAAAGAAAGAGGTAGACCACTCCAGGTTAGCAGGTGGCAGGTTTAACAAAGGAACTTACATATGACACTTGTCTTGGGCGGCCACAAGACAAGTAGGCCTCCGTACCTACCTACCAAATCTTAAGAGTTTATATAGGGCCTTAAGTGGGTTCAGTTTTGTAGATAATCCAGATGGTCTCCACAACACATTACTCTCTCACTGTGCATTTTTGAAATGAGCATTTTCTCTCACTGAGCATTTTGAAATGCTCTCAGGCTAAGGAGAGCAGTACCTATATTCCATGTCCTCTCAATGACCTCTTCCAACACCTGGCTCTGGCATTTGTTGGCTGTATGACTATGCAAGACTCTTCATTCTTTGAGCCTTGATTTTCTTGTCTATAAAATGGAGATAATAATACCCATATCGACCTAGTCATGTAATTGTTTTAGCAGAGATGAGATATATAAAATAAGTTAGTGCCTGACATAGAAAGTACTCCGTAATAATATTGTTATCACATCTATTATTGCACAGTACCCTGAGAGAAGTGCTTAGGCAATCTAGATGTTGAGAGAAAGGGCAAAGCAGGTCAGGCATTGGAGGACGTGGCCCAGGGTCTCACCTATTTCTCATGAAGTTCCAGTACAAAGACAGGATACTGTCTACTGCGGATTGAGGCCAGGGGACAGCAAGGTGGGATAAATGATGTTGAACAGACATGGAAAAGCCAGATGGTGGAGGTAGAGAGGACTTGAAATCATGCCTGAAAGCTTCAGATTTGATTTAAAAGCAGTAGATAAAACTAAAGACTAATGGGGCACCCGGGTGGCTCAGTGGTTGAGCGTCTGCCTTTGTTTGGCTCAGGTCATGGGCCACGGGGTCCTAGAATCGAGTCCCACATCAGGCTCCCCACAGGGGATGTCTCTCTCTCTGCCTATGTCTCTGCCTCTCTCTCTGTCTTTCATGAATAAATAGATAAAATCTTTAAAGAGAAAAACAAAGACTAATAAAGAAATTGTTTTCAGGAAAGATTAACTTGCCAACCATGATAAATAGGAACTAGATGGAAAGAACCAGCATCTAAGAGACCAGGAATGACAGCCATGTGAAATAATAAGGTTGGCAGATCTAACAAAAGAGTGTTGCATGCTTTTTTACACTGTGATAATTCATCAAGTGAACCAGGACCTGGATAAATGTGGAACTGGGGAGAAATTGCAATGTATGTTCAAGGTTAGTTCATTGCCATGACCTGAAATGCCTAAACCATAATTCTGAGCAAATGAATTCCATGATGGCATGGGGCTTATCATTAACCACCAAATACTACCTCAAGAAACCATGCTTTTCCTTAAGAAATTAACAATTTCAGGGGATCCCTGGGTGGCTCAGTGGTTTAGTGCCTGCCTTCGGCCCAGGCCGTGATCCTGGAGACCCGGGATCGAGTCCCACATCAGGCTTCCTGCATGAAGCCTACTTCTCCCTCTGCCTATGTCTCTGCCTCTCTCTCTCTCTCTCTGTCTGTCTCTCATGAATAAATAAATAAAATCTTTAAAAGAAATTAACAATTTCATCACATAATTAATTTAGTCACCAAACATAGATATCATTTACATAGGAAATTTCCGTGGCTTTTTAACAGGGAACTTGAATTAAATACATCATGGGAAAAGCAGATGAGAAAAGAGTTTGCTCATATTTCTCTAAAGAATTTTTTTTTGGTTTTTTGTTTGTTTTTTGAGAGAGAGAGAGAGAGAGCTTATATGCATGCACATGTGCAGGTAGCAGGGGAAGGGCAGAGGGATGGGGAGAGAATCTTACACAGGCTCCATGCCCAGTGCAGAACCAGGCACAAGGTTCAATCTCATGACCCTTGGATCATAATCCTGAGATCATCACCTGAGCTGAAATCAAGGTTGGACACTCAACCTACTGACCCACCCAGGAGCCCCATTCTAATGAATTTCTCATGAGTTATTTTCAATCTTGCATTTATTTTACAGAAGAAAAAATACTAAAAATAGCTACATGAGAACATACTGTTATAATTGGCCATTTTAAAAGATTTACCTTCTTGAAATAATAAAATACTCACTTTGACCTTGCTCTAAGCTAATGACTCTGAATCAAGATAGAAATTTGAAGGTACATTGTTTGATCTTTTTTCAAGTACTGTGGTTAAGGTCATGGGAACATTGCATCCCTTTCCATTCTCCTTCTTCTCCACTCACTAATCTGGGGAGATTTGTTCTTAAAGTTCTTAATTAGATTATCATTAAAAAAAAAGATTATAATATTCTTTCCCATAGAAATAAGGCTACAGATAAATATGTATACTTAAAGTAGTATTAGTTCTATACACTGGATATTTAATTTCCAGGCTAGACCACAAAAAGTAGTCTAATCATAATATACATAGTATATTACAAATTAATTTTTGACACACAATCTGTTCATAATTTCAAGGCTCTCTAAACAGTGAAAAATCGAGCCATCAACTAGGCAATCACTGTCAGAATGACATGTGGATTCACAGCAGCAAAATGTATACCTGGCCTCCTAACCTTGTATGGCAGATTTCTAGAAATCATAGATTCGCAGGATTTTAGAGCTGGAGATATTTTCAGAATCACCCAAGCCGCTTCCTCATTTTACATCTGAAGAAAACAAGGCCAAAATGGTGAGATGATTTGTGCAGGGTCACTTAACTGATTAGTAAGCAAGTTAGGACTTATAAAGAGCAAATTTTGTGAACCCTGTTTTCAGCTGAGAAAATGCTGAACAAAAATTGATTCATTCCTTTATTTTTCATTCATACATTGAACAACCATTTGCTACATGCATCAAATGTGCAGAATGTTCTATTAGCTGATAAGGTAATTTTAAATATTAATTGGCTTTGGGCACCTGGGTGGCTCAGTCAACTAAGCCTCCAACTCTTGGTTTCAGCTCAGATCATGATCTCAGGGTCGTGAGATTGAGACCTGAGTCAGGCTCTGCACTCAGCATGGAGCCTGCTTGAGATTCTCTCTCTCTCTCTGCTCTCTTCCCTACTCTCTCTCTCAAATAAATAAATAAATCTTTATCAAAAGAATATGAACTGACTTTTGCTCTTAACTAGCTGAGTTTTAATTGGCTATAGTTAAATTTAGAAAGATTTTAAAAAATATTTTATTTATTTATTCATGAGAGACAGAGAGAGAAAGAGAGGCAGAGACACAAGCAGAGGAAGAAGGAAGCTCCATGCAGGGAGCCTAATGTGGAACTCGATCCTGGGATGCCAGGATCATGCCCCAAGCCACCCAGATGTCCCAAATTTAGAAAATTAAACACGAGAGTTACATAGTCAAATTATGTCAGTATACACGATTAAACGTGAATTAAGTTAGACAGGTAATGTGTTAGGAGTTGAGGATGGAGAGGTCAGAGTGGATTTAAGGTGTCAAGAAAGGCTACATAAAAAATAAATTTAATCTACCCATCTGTCCATTCTATTTACATATCCAGTACTCTATTTCCTATATACCAAAGCGAACCCTGGGAATATAAGGATGAAAGGCAATGCCCTTGTTCTCCAAGATTCACAGTCTAGTGGGGAAGAAAAAGAGGGCAAGAAACAATAGGTAGAAGGTTCACATGGAATGTTTGTATATAGAAATACTTATGTTTATTATATTAAATATAAGCAGAGGCAGAATTGGGATTAGAAAGGCAAACAAAACAACTGAGGCACAAAATTTAAGGAAGGACTCACTCTCAAGCCATTGCAAGTACAGAATCAGCTCTTGCACAGACCTGAGAGAGAGCGTCCCCTTAAATTTTGCACCCTGAGCACCTTACTGCCTCACCTTTGTGCTGGCTTACTAGTACTATTTAGTCATCAAACAAAGTGGCAGAATGAGGGCACCTGGATGGCTCAGTGGTTGATCATCTGCCTTTAGCTCAGGTCATGATCTCAGGGTCCTGGATTTGAGCCCTGTGTCAGGCTCCCACAAGGAGCCTCTGCCTGTGTCTCTGCTGCTCTTTCTGTGTCACTCATGAATAAACAATCTTAAAGCACACACAAAGTGGCAGGATGGTATAAACAATGATAAAAAAAACAAAAAACAGAAAACCTTGAATAAAGTCTGAATAAAATCCACCACTAATTACTATGCAATCTTAATTAAGTTTTTCGTATCTCTGGACCTCACCTTTCTCCTCTGCAAAATCTAGGGGTTGACCTAGATTAGTGCTTTTTAGACTGTGACGTGTGCAGTGCATAGAGTCTTCAGAAATGACCCAGGTGAGGAAGGCCTGGCTAAGTAGGGCTCTACATCCCTTACCCTGACTTTAACCAGATTAGCCATATTAATTGCTTTTATTAAAGATGATTCTTACACATTCATTTTTTAAAGGTTTAAATAATTTAAAAGAATTAACCAGAAAAATCAAACATCAGGTTGACCCTAGATGATCTCTAATACCTTTAACAGTTGTCCATTTACCTTTTTATGAGGAATCTCATTCTGCCAAGGTCCAGTGAGAGCAGTTATAACTATAGTTTTAATGACCAGTGGTAGTAGTATCCAAGGGCATTGATCTCTTGTGGTCCTGTGGGGATTATATAAGTCTAATTGTTCCCCTTATGAAGGGTTCAATGACTCTTGATGAATTGGGTGGAGAAGAAGAAATGAGAGATAGGCAGAAAACTAGACCAATTTGATGTTAATCTAGGGGTGCAGTGGAAGTTAACATCTATGAGTCTAATGATGCTTTGGAGTTGAAACCAGGAGGTACTGATACAATCAAGTGTCATGATGCCTCATGAAGGCCATAGTACTTTCTATTTCCCCTTCAGAAACACCACTTAGTCAATGATTGGTCACAAATTGTCACATGTGTGGTGCTTATTGAACAAATCCTGGGCTAACTTTGTGATTAACAGCTAACTATATTATTTGTTCCATTCCAAGAAATTTCTTAGTGATCTCTAAAGACCTGTGAGTCTTCATAAGCATTCTAAAACAATAATCAGGGGATCCCTGGGTGGCTCAGCGGTTTGGCGCCTGCCTTTGGCCCAGGGTGCGACCCTGGAGCCCCGGGATCGAGTCCCACATCAGGCTCCCGGCATGGAGCCTGCTTCTCCCTCCTCCTGTGTCTCTGCCCTCCCCCTCTCTCTCTATCATAAATAAATAAATGAAAAAAAAAATAAAACAATAATCACCGGAAGAGGTCTAGTGGGAGAAAGGAAGAAAAAGCACAGCAGTCTGGCTCATTTCTGTGAGGTGGCACAGTTACTTAAGTAGTCATTGGGAATGTGAGTAAAGAGCATAGCCATAATCTAATTGTATGAAACCAGGATGAGTCATCTCATGCTCCAAATGGTAACTACAAAGGATGACTTTTGTACACCTTGCTTTAGGAACATCAGAGAAAAATCTGTATTGATAATAAACCTCAGCCCTGTGCCCAAATTGGGAAAGGTGCCTCAAAAAGAGAATGAAGAGAGAGTAAGGTCCTAGGGAAGTCCAATTAAGGAAACCTACTTCCCCTTCCTGTCAGCGCTGTGAAGACATCATCTCAGTTAATACAACAATATTAGCTGGACTTTATTAGTCCTAAATGTGCTTAAAGAAACCAAGTTTCAAAGAAATTAAGTAAGTTGCCCAGGTCATAAAGATAATAATAAAAAGAAGTGTTGGTCTTCAAACCAAGGTTTTCCAAAAAAGATTGTTTCTCCAATATAATCCCAAAGAGGTGAAGGAAGTAGTACAGAGATTAATCATTTCCACGGTTAGTCTACTGTAGGGGAGTCACAACTCCCCAAAAAGCACAAGATGAGAGACCAGGGCGTATTGAGGAAAAAGTCAGAAGCTTGTGAAAACCTATTCAGTCACATAAGAGTTCTCTAAGTCAAAGGTAAGGGAGGAGGAGAGGGAAATGAGAATGTGATAAAGCTGACACACAGTTTCCTATAGCTTCTGAAGAGTTGGGGCACGCTTGTTTCGTTCACCATTGTACATTCCAGCACCCAGCACAATGCCTGATGTTGAGTTAATAAATATCAAAGGAAAGCTAAGGAGCTGGGACACCTGGGTGCCTCAGTGGTTTAGTGCCTGCCTTTGGCCCAGGGCATGATCCCAGGTTTCTGGGATCGAGTCCCACGTCGGGCTCCCTGCAGGGCCTGCTTCTCCCTCTGCCTGTGTCTCCCTCTCTCTCTGTGTCTCTTATAATAAATGAATACAATCTTTTTTTTTTTTTTTTTAAAAAAGGAAAGTTGAGGAGATAGACGCATGTACCATCCCAAGCCTGTGATAAGTACACATATCTACACATATAGCTACCACATGTGTGAAGGAAAAATGTATGCCTCTGCTGGGAAAGGGCCACATTCATAAAGCTTCTGCATTTATTGCAAAGCCAACTTTACTCATGGACTGAAGAAGTAATTGCCTGTTGGATGTGTTTCAATTACAAGGTTTCTCCTGACATGGGAGAGACTCTCTTCCTGCAAAGTAAAATCCCTGCCTCTATATTTGCTTATTTCCAGTAAATTTCAAGGTAAATATAACAGGAAATTAGAATATTATTTTCTTTCTTTTTTTAAGATCTTATTTATTTATTCATGAGAGACACACAGAGAGAGGCAGAGACACAGGCAGAGGGAGAAGCAGACTCCTCACAGGGAACCCGATGTGGGACTTGATCCCAGGACCCCGGGATCACAACCTGAGCCGAAGGCAGACGCTCAACCGCTGAGCCACCCAGGTGTCCCTGAATGAGATTATTTTCTAACTTGGTTTTGAATGTCTCTCATATAAGCACGGAATAAACACGTGTCAAGATTTATTTAACTCATTGGTGAGAGAGTTAGAAGGATATTAATGCTGGGTCAATGAGCATTTGAGAAACAATATTTATAGGAAGTGAGTGAGGATAGGATATTAGAAGACTGAGAGATTAGAAACTAAAATGGCTAAACTCCTACAGGGCAATAAAAATCATAATCTTTGAATCTGTTTTTCCTATCAGATGGAAATCATTTGTATCTCTACTGAGCAAAAATCTAAAAGTGAACAAGTGTTATCGCAAAGTATGGGCCCTAATCAACAATAGGGAACAACGGCATGCTCCCCTAGAAAAGGAAGTAATCCTTGTCTGAGCCTGTGAGACAACACTCAGGTGTGATAGAGAGAGAGCAGATAACCACCCTCTTGCCTTTTGTTCCAAGTTTGTAATAATTTGTCTTAATAAAGATTGGGGAAAATTATCTCCCTTCTATCCCCAGTTTTAAAGGGCTGTGAGAAACAAAAATAAGGTTGCATTTTGATCATGACCTGGGGGATATGGTTGTCCCACATACCAGATACATATTTTCAGCTCTGAGAATGTGGCTCATAATTTTCTGTCCTGCTCAGAATAGCAGAGATTTGGTGACCCAGTTCGTCATCAGGGTGCAAGACTCAGATGACTGGGCTCGGAGAAGAGGAAGGAAGAGTTGAGACAAAGGTCTGAATAAACAAGGAAGCAGGAGAGGGCAAGAGCTTGGGAAAGACTGGTCTCCAAATGCAGGGTTTGGGGATGGTCCCTGGGGATAGAAGTGGGTACGATTAGGGGGAAAGCATAGAGGACAAACTTGCTTATCTATGGCACATTTGTTTCTGGCATTCTCCAAAGCAAAGATAGGATTTGTTTGTTCTCAACTGTACCTGACGTTAAGATTTTATTATTATTTTCTATGTGACCCAAAAATCTTTCCCTGAAAGAAAAACAGACATACTGTCTACTTGGCCAAAACATTAATACATATTTAGTTTAATCTAGTCATTGACAGTAAACTTCAGTGAAATAAACCAGGGTGCTGTAATCACTGTTCTTTGTAATTTAAGATAGCCAAATGTTTTACAACAATCAGAATTATATTTTTGTTCCTCATTATTGACAGACGACACATGCCAGTAACTCCTCTACAGAGTGTTCTGACATTATGCAAATGTTTGTGGACCCAATTCAAAAGAACACCATGGTTATTTAAGAGGGTGATACTATCTCCCTTGGTCACACATAGCACTTTTTAAAATTCTAACAAAGTGGCAGACCGGAGCCAGAATTGCCTTTGTTTTGTTTCTGTAGAAAAATGGGTCTACCCCACAGAGTCGTTGTTGGGCTATCATGGTTCATGCTCTTTCCTTGAATATGGCCCTGAAGAGTTAACTGCTGCTTCTGTGCTCGGCCACCATCCTGTAATCTGGCCTTGGATTTGGGCAGCTGACAAAGCAGTGGAGTCTTCCTTAGGGACCCCAAGCTAAAACAAAGAAGCAGATATGTGTTCCCAAAGAAAGATGCTTTTGCTAAGAAAGAGGTAGGACAGAGATGGGATTAGTAGAAAACAGAGGAAAGGAAAACCCAACACTATCCCTCAAGACAAAGAATGAACAAAATCACTCCAGGAAGCATTGGAGTAGGAGAGAACAATCTTAGAATGGTGATCTTTTCTAACACAGAGGATAATCAGAACACAATTCAAAAAATAAAAGAAAATCTCATTCATTTTTTTTACTAAAATCATGGAAAAACAATCAGTCTTGCTTGATAAATGGAAAATTTTAAAGAATTTGTAAAAGGAAAAGCAATGAACATTACAGGACACTAGACAAAAGAATTCCTTCAAATTACAGAAAAAGGAGGTTTTAAAAAAGACTATTTGAGAGAGAGAGCAAGCACAGGAGCGGGGTGGGGGAGGGGGTAAGGTCAGAGGGAGAGGAACAGAGGGAGAGGGAGAAGCATACTCCCACTGGGCAGGAGCCCCACTTGGGGCTCAATCCCAGGACCCCGGGATCATGACCTGAGCTGAAGGCAGAAGCTTAACTGACTGAGCCACCTGGGTGCCCCTAAAGGGGCCCTTTTAAAATTCAGTACTCAGGTGTTTATTTTAAAAAAACAGTAAATGGTGGCAAAAAAATGTGTTCATTTTTTCAAAAGCCCTTCATCTTTCCATACCACGTATAATGAGAATGATGACTTAAAAATAACGACTCAAGTCTTTGAGTTAATATTTGCTCTGATTTTTTCCCACCAGAGAATTGTTTTGGTGAATAATATCCTTGGTCTTTCATATTTGCCAGGTACTGATCTTTCACTAATGATGAGAATATTTAAAAAAAAAAAAAAAGGCTAACAACAAATGTTTTGATTCCCAATTAAATGTACTCTGTACTAAGAGATGAAAATCAGGGACCTCTAGGTATGTATAACCCCAAATCAGTTGTACATGCCTTTGGAATGAATTTTTTACTTTTCTATGAATCTAGTTCAAGTACGGAGTTAGAATCTTTCAACTAAACAAGTGGAGTAACACTGAAGCCTCAAGAGAGAATCTTGGTCCACTTCATTCATTGCTTCAGACTTAGAGCAGCAAGGCTACCCCTCTCTGAACTCCCTTTCTAGAACACACCTTTCGTGGAGTGAGATGAAGGAGAAAGATGGTAGGAATTAACTAATTTGTTGAAAAGGCTTCTCTGGGTAGCTGCGACAGGGGCAAAAAGAAAAGGTAGTACTCATTACTGGATGGAAATGTGGATCTGGGACATAGTAAATGAACTTCTTAACTTTCACATTTTTAATGTCCAGCTCCTGCTATGATGCATTCAGATTAAAACACACACACACACACACACACACATACACACAAGAAAAGCAGTGAGAATATCAACAGAGGATTTAAAAGTCATCTGTCATTTCCCTGTGGAAAAATAGTAGTGATATTTTTGCATTCCTGTGGAACTCTCTTCAGCAGAAAAATGAGGAATGAGTGTTATCTTTGATTGCATAATTGATATTTGTCTTATCTACTCTTTTTGTTGTTTGTGAAGTATCCAGAGGCTAGAAACAAGGTCTTAATTGACTTTCACACATGGAGTTCTCACTCAAAATTATAGCCACCATTTATTAAATGCCTACTATGTGCTAGGTACATGGTAGGCACTTTAAATATGTTATTCTAGAATATCTCAAAGATTTAAAAAATTCTGAATTATTCTACAAAGTTCCAATACCTAATGCTGATGAGCCTCATTGTCAGTCACAGTATTGTATGTGCTCTGACACATATAAGCAGTAATTGCTAGTAAGCTTCTTCACATTTCTCATCCTACTACATTAAAGAACAACCCAAATTAGTCCTATTTTTTAAAGATTTTATTTATTATTTATTATTTATTTATTTGAGAGAGAAAAAGAGCACGAACAGGGGGGAGGGGCGGAGGGAGAAGAAGGTAGAGAAGCAGATTCTCCAATGAGCAGGGAGCCCGACATAGGGCTCAATCCCAGGACCCCGAGATCATGACCTAAGCTGAAGACAAACACCCGACTGAGCTAACCAGGTAGTTTTTTAAAAAGCTAAGTTTTAACTGTCATGCTTTGCCACCTTTGGTAACTTCTGAAAATATTTTTCTATTGATCGTTTTCAAGAACAAAAGCAAAACACTGGAAACAAAAATTTACTGGGAAAGAACAAATTGGTGAGATAAGATAGTTATTTTCAGATAGAAAACATTGATGTATGGTATCCATGAAAAACCACCGTATTAATGAAAACTGATTCTGAATTTCAAATAGAAAAAAACTAGTAACAGACATTTCCTACATATTTATTAATGCTTTAATAGAAAGATCAAAGACATGAAGTATAGGGGCATTTGAAATACTTTCATATGCAAATTTAGAACACAGTTTTGTTTTCTAGAGGTATTAAACATAATGCTTTTCAATGTATGAATCACCTGACTTGTATAATGAGGACATTTATATTAAATCTGGTAACTTCTGGACATCAAAATTAGGATGCTATGGACACCAACCTAGGTTTAAGAACCTTTCAGCTCTATCCTCTTTTATTCTGGAAAATACTACTAAAATCCCTGTGATATGGCCTTTAAATGAGACACTTCTTCTTGTCATTCCTTCTTTACCATAATTATTTATTCATTCATGTATTCAACCTTTAATATATATAATGTATGGTAAATAACATAGATGTAAAGAGGAAAAAGAAACAGCCCCCTTTTTTCAGTTATCTTACATTGCAAGAGTCAGATAATTTTTTTAAAAGATTGGTTTATTTATTTTGAGAGAGAGAGAGTGCACAGAGGGGATGGGAGCAGAGGGAGAGCATCCTTGAGCAGACTCCCCTCTGAGAGCAAAGCCTGACACAGGGCTGGATCCCACAACCCTGAGACCATGACCTGAGCCAAAATCAACAGTCAGCTTAGCCACCAAGGCACCCCAGGAATCAGATAATTTGAACACAATGCGATATTCTATAACCAGGGATAGAGTTATGTACAGGAGCTTTGGGAGTATAGAGAAGGAAGCTCTTAACCACTAAAGTGATGTAGGAACATGAAAAAATAGGAGCTAACCACTGGATGTGGGTGGGCAGGGCAGGAAGAAGGGCTTGGAGCATTTCAGGCCAAAGAATACAACCTGTCCAGGTGGGGTGAGGACCATCAGATTCTAGAAATGACAAGTAAGGCTGAAGCAAAGGGTTGTTGGAATGCACACAAGACTGACCTGTGAGTAGAAAGGTAATCAGGATCACATCATGAAGGCTCATGGTGAGGAGTCTAAACAAATGGCCAACTGAAGAGTTTAGAAGTGCCAGGCAACATCGCTAGGGCCTGGGTTTCGAAAGCTCCTTTTGGCTGCCATGTGGAAGACAGCACCTCACACGCACCAGCAGGAATCTGCTGTGGGAGTCTGGGTATGAAATAATGAAGACCTGAGCAAAATTAGTCGTTGTGGAATAGTCAGGGGGAGACAGACTCAGGAGGTACTTGGAAGACAGGATCAACAAACTGATTGACACACTGATAGGGGAGGATGAGAGGGAAGGAATAGAGGAACCTCCCAGATGTCTAGACAGGGTAGGTGTATCCTGGTGTCATTAGCTGACACTGTAGTCTCAGAAGAAGGAGAAGCAGAGTCAGGGGAAGATAATGAATCTTATTTGTGATATATTGAATTTGAGGTGTCTGGGAGATACACAAGTGGAGAATTCTAAGTCCCATTAAAACCCTGTGAGTCCTCAGGCATTGAAAGATTGTATCTCCTGCCCAATCCCAGCAGTTAAACCAGAAACAACCCAAAACCATACAGCAAGTACCAGGAAGGCCAAAAATGTTTTATTTTTTTCTAATAAGGACTTTTCAAAAAACATTACCAAAATATAGATTTCAAAAAATATGTTATATATATATATTTATTTCTCTAAAATTTATATTTTTATAAATGTGCTTACCTATATAAATATATTCATATCTTACTTTTTTTTCTGCCTCTGCTTGGCACAAGACAGAGACATGTGCATAAACAGACTGCCTGTTGGGTACTCCAGCCTGGGAGATGACGGGGACAGTGGTCAATCCTACTTCTTTCTCTACAGCTTCCCATGTGCTGAAGAATTCATATATCTGCCCCCAGCAAATGTACGTAGGGTTTTACACTAACATAAGCCTATAGAAATCAAACAGAAAAGGACAGTTCATAGGCATCTGAATAAATCTAGTTCAGAGCTTTTATGCCAACTCTTACTTTCCTTTTTTTTTTTTTTTAATTTTGAGAGAAAAAGAGCAGAGGGCAGAGCAGAGGGAGAGTGAGATAATCTCCAGTAGATTCCATGCTGAGCTCAGAGCCCAAAGTGGGGCTTGATCTCATGACCCTGAGATCACAACCTGAGCCAAAAACCAAGGGTCGGATGCTTAACTGACTGAGCCACCCAGGTACTGCTCTATTTTCTTTTTTTCTTTTCTTTCTTTTTTTTTTTTTTTACTGCTCTATTTTCTTATTTGATATGTTCCCTGCACGTCCATGTCTGCCTGTCCATTAAGTAAATAGCACACATTTACCCATGTCAGAGTTTCTCAATTTTTAAAAAATATTCATTTATTTATTTTAGAGAGAGAGAGAGCATGCACGAGCAGAGGGCAGGGCAGACAATCTCAAGCAGACTCCCCACTGGGTGGAGAGCCTGACTAGGGACTCGATGCGTGACCCTGAGATCATGCATGACCTGAGCTGAAACCAAGAGCCAGACACTTAACCGACTGTCACCCAGGTGCCCCTCAAATGGCTTTTATGAGAAACCCCTGGTGGGTTTATTCAACTAGATTGTTGGGCCCCACTCCCAGGGGTTCTGAGTCACTAGATCTGGGATGGGGCCAGAGAATGTACTGTTCTAACAGGTGATCCTGCTGCTGCTAGTTCAGTGCAATCTGATAAGCGAATTTTTTTTCACAGTTGAAGCAATTAGAGGAGAACTGAGACAAGAAATTAATTTTTAAAATTCACCAAAATAGACAAAAGGAAGAACTTGCTGAAAGCAGGGTGTGTTCATGATGAAAGCATCATCAGGGTAACTGGGGTGGGATGGGATCTTGCTTTTGAATAAAATATGAGATTATTTGCCATGACATTCCACTTTATTTTAGCCTAAAAAGTCTACTTTGATTCAAAATGCAGTTGATGATAAAAAGGACAAAGCAACTAATTCTGCATTTCCAGACATCGGAAATAGCTGTCACATGTACTTGCATAGAACAAGAATGATCTTTTGAGAGAATAAAAGTAACTTGAGTTTATAGTTCTTAGTCAAGAAGCTGTCTTTAGTTGCTTGATTTCTGAATTTTTGCAAACGACATGCCCTTCTTTGAGCAAACGCCAATTTTCCCACCCAGTAAACAATCTTCATTGGCTACTTTGGCCACTATTATCTTGTAAAAATAATCCTAATAGGCAGGAATTTTAAAATTGCAAGAAAGCAGGGAATAAATCATATTTGAAAAGAGAAATGTATATGGCAAGGTTTAGAAACAGATTGGTAATATTTCAAATTTTTAAAAAGATATTTTCAGTTGAATAGAATTTAGAATTTTTATACAACCTTAGTATGACCCAGGCAACTCCCAACTTAGAAATGAGCTCTGTCTAGAAGTGTTAAATTACTGTACACCGGAAACTAACATAACACTGCACATTAACTAATTAGAAAGAAAATAAAAACTTGAAAAAAAAATAAAAACCTTCCTGGGAAGTCATTTGTTTAGAAGTTGGAACCATTTCCAAATAACATTATTATACTTATGACATTCTTATTTAAGGTTGCTAAGGGGTTTTATGTGCAAATGCAAAGAAAATTTACAAAATCCTCAAGATAACTGAAATACCAGATCGTTGTGCAGAAAAGGTAGAAAAAAATCATTTATTTTTTATTATTTTTTTAGATTTTTAAATTTTTTTTTTTTATTTATGATAGTCAGAGAGAGAGAGACAGAGAGAGAGAGAGAGAGAGAGAGAGGCAGAGACACAGGCAGAGGGAGAAGCAGGCTCCATGCAGGGAGCTGGACACGGGCCTCGATCCAGGGTCTCCAGGATCACGCCCTGGGCTGAAGGCAGGCGCTCAACCACTGAGCCACCCAGGGATTCCCCCCAAAATGTCATTTATAAAATAAACTTTCTATTTGTTGGAATGTCAAAGAAAGTACTCAATGGAACAGGGTGTCTTCATTCCTAGCTGTGTGGTCTTGAGCAAATCATTTATCTTTTCCCAGCCTCAGTTTTGTGGATTGTAAGTGGTAGCCTTGGTTGAGAGCATTAGAAACAACGTTTAACTTATAATGTCGGCTGAGAGCATTGGAAACAATGTGTATCAACCCCCCTCTCCCAGTTGGATACACTGATGCTGTCAGTACAGTAGATCCCCCTTATCCAAGGGGGATATGACATCCCAAGACCCCAGTGGATGCCTGAGACTGTGGATAGTACCTAACCCTATACTTACTATATTTTCCCCTATACACATATACATATGATAATGTTTAATTTATGAATTAGATTCAGTGAGAGATTAACAATAAGAATAGTAAAGTAGAATAATCATAACATAATGTAGGGGCACCTGGGTGGCTCAGTCGGCTCAGCATCTGCCTTCAGCTCAGGTCCCGGTCTCAGGGTCCTGGGATCCACTCCGAGTGGAATCAGGCTCCCTGCTCGGTGGGAAGACTGCTTCTCCCTCTCCCTTTGCTCCTCCTCCCTGCTCATTCTTTCTCTCTCGAATACATGAATAAAATCTTTTCAAAAGCAATATACTGTAATAAAGGTTATGAAAATGTGGTCTCTCTCTCAAGATATCTGGTTGTACTGTACTCACTCTTCTTGTGATGGTGGGAGATAGTCAAATGCCCATGTGATAAGATGAAGTGGGGCGAATGATTCTGATGTTGTGACACTGCATTGGGCTGCTACTGACCTTAAGATTCGTCAGAAGGAGGATCATTTGCTTCCAGATCAGTGTTGACTGTGGGGTAATTAAGCCTCAGAGAGCAAAGCTGCAGATGAAGGAGACTAGTACACCACTTATTACACTTTTATTAACCACCCATTCTTTACCGGGAAGAACTCTAGCAGGTTTCCTATTATTCCATTTAATCATCAAAATGATCCTAGGAGGTAGGTATAGCTATTTTCATTGTTGTAAGTAGGAAAAAGAAAAGGGAAAAGGTTTACATTTTTAATATTAAAAACTAGTACCTAAGGAAAAAAGATACATTTAACTAGAGGAGGGTGATAACCCTGGAATTAACTGTATCATATTTATAACTATTATCTCACTGATTCTTGCAGCTACTCCGTGAGATTGGAGTGACTATTTTTTCCATTTTATAAGTATTCTGATAATCAGCACATTTCAGAGTCTAATCTATAGTAGGTAATACGGCTTGAAGACTCATGTGGAAGAGACACAGGTTGATACAATATTGGTGGCCCTTACAAAGCAACGGTTTCAGTGTAGGATAATATGGTCAAGGGATAGAATAGCCTATAGAAGGGGGTCGTGGGAAAGTAATAAGAAAGGTCAGCTGTAATCCGTTGATTGAATGTACCACATGTTCTGAAAACAGATGGGTGTAATCTAGGGAACTTCTGGATTTGATGGATGTAAAAATTGCAAATGCTTTATCATTCTGTACTCAAAGATCAGCTATAAATTTCTTGGTTCCTAAGGAAATTGTTATTTATAAATAAATAGTCTCAGGGATCCCTGAATGGCTCAGCAGTTTAGTGCCTGCCTTCAGCCCAGGGCATGATCCTGGGGTCCAGGGATCAAGTCCTGCATCGGGCTCCCTGCATGGAGCCTGCTTCTCCCTCTGCCTGTGTCTCTGCCTCTCTCTGCGTGTGTGTCTGTCATGAATAAATAAATTTAAAAATCTTATAAAATAAAATATTAAAAGAAATAAAATGTTTTCATTTAATGAAAAAATAAAACATCAGGGATTTTCAGACAATTTACCAACCGAACCCTAGCACTTGTTAGGCATTAGGCCAGGTACTGGAAATATAAAGATAATAAGAATGTTCTTGCACTGCAGGCCTTCACTTCCTCATGAGAAGACATCGGTAAACTGCCAATTACAACACAAGGAGATTAGCACCATGAGGGAGGCATGAATCTACAGCTGTGAGAGATAGTCCTGGAAAGGCAGGATTCATCCTTCATCTGGCCTGACTTCCAAAGTGTTTGCTTTTTACTTGAATCAAAATGATTAAAAAAAACTTTTTTTTTTGTTCCTGCAGACCCCTTACCCAGCCTCCCCTAATGTTGACATCAAAACTAAGAAATTCACACTGTCACAGAACTGTAGTGGTGTGTCTCCTTTGTCTGTAGTCTGATGGTTTCTCAGTCTTTCCTGTTTTTGTTTTGTTTTGTTTTGTTTTAGGACCTTGACAACTTTTGAAGATACATAATGAGGTGAAGGATTTGGGGAAGCATACCACATAAGGGATGTGCCCTTTTCACTGCATGCTGACAGCAGGTACAGGTCATTAATAGTTCTCACTACTGGTGATATTAACTTGGACCACTTGTTTTACATTATGTCCGCCAGGTTATTCTACTGTAAGGTGTTGTTTTTCCTTTTGTAATTAAATATTTAAGGAACCTGTGATGTTTTCATTGAAGAAATTATCCAGATCTTTTTTTTCCCCTTGAAAACAGTCTTATTGATGGCACATTGTGTGGTCAAAGCTATGGTATTAGAGGCTTAGAAATGAGACTGTATTTATATGAAGAGCAACCAAGTATAAGGTCCATGTATCTATCCCCTAAATGAATGTTCTGTTAAAGTCTTCAAACCCCCATTTTCCAGGGGGAAAGAAACTATGAAAGAGACAAGTGAAGCATATCTATTGATGATTGGGACGTACATATAGTGTGTATCATTGAGGGTCTCTCAATTCCTGTTTACGACATCACTTGAATTCAGGCAATCACTAATCTAAAGCTGGGAGCACAGATACTCCCAAATTTGAATTTGTAATAGGTACGAAAGGCATTTTTTTTCCCCCTGGGGCTGCCCTAAATTAAGAGGAAAATATTTCTCTGGAAAATCCTGTGATGCGACACTGGTCTTAGAGGTAGGTATAAAGACAGATTTATTAGTGATGAACTCTTACACTATAAAAATATTCAAAGAAAAAAATATTCAGGGTCCTGGGATCAAGTCCCTACAGGGAGCCTGCTTCTCCCTCTGCCTATGTCTCTGCCTCTCTTTGTCTCATGAATAAATAAAATCTTTTTTTTTTAAAGAAATATTCAAAGGAGAACAGGTATGAAAGTCTGCTTGCCTGTGTTTTTGCAGAACTAGCCTTGCAAAGCTAAAGATATATCAACACTTTCCCATGACAGACAATACTCAGGTGATAGAGAAACAAGAATTCTCTACAAAACTTTGGTTCACAAATCTGGCTAATATTACCAAATTCAATCATACCGTATATCCTATTTGAGAAAAGTTTTGGAAACACAGGGAAAATATTAACAGTAGTGATCCCCTGGGGAAATTTTTGGCGTCTTTTAGTTTTTCATTTATAGTTCTGTACTATTGGATTTTTTTTTATTGACTTTGATCAGGTCTTAGTCTAAACTGAGAATTAGGAAAAAATTTAAAATATTTATTCATGAGAGACAGAAAGAGAGAGGCAGAGACACAGGTAGAGGGAGAAACAAGCTCCATGCAGGAAGCCTGATGCTGGACTTGATCCCGGGTCTCCAGAATCACACCCTGGGCTGGAGGCAGCGCTAAACCACTGAGCCACCCGGGCTGCCCTAAAATCCTATATTTAGTAAATAGTAAGGCTTGCTGTAAGTGAAATGAAGGTCAGAACACAGTAAATTAGTCTCAATAGGGGTTACTGACATATCCAAAGACATTGATAAAGGGAATTGTTCTACGACAAAAGCTTGAGAAAGTGATTCTAAGTTTATGTGGGACTCAGTGGGTGCCCGAGTATGTGGTTGGTTATTTAGCCACTACCTAGATTTTTCCATTTAGAAGTTTATAGTTTAACAAAGCGAGGGTTTGAGAAGCCCTTTGTTGTTCATTTAGATTTTGCATTATTTAGAATCTTGCCCCAAATTTTAAAATTAGAGAAAGGGGTGCATGATCAAATTATTTTTCTGTTCTGTGAAAAGTAATAAACACCTATTAACAGGAAGAGTATCTCACTGAACATTTCCAAGTTTTTTTTTTTTTTTTTTTTTACATAATTATTTCCTATAAACCGGAGAACCTATTTATGGAAAAGCCAAAGGGGAAAGTGCCTTAAAAAATATTACAGATATTAAATAGGGGGTCGGTGAGGTTTACCCAGGCCTCACCTAAGAGCAAAAATTCCAATGCCTCTTCAGAGGATTAGGTTCCCCCCAAACACCTGGGCCCCTCCTCCCCACTTCGCACTCAGAAGAATGAAGGCCTGTATTCCCTCCCGGACTCTGAGTGAGCCGGTCAGTGTGTGTAACTCCACTAGTAACACAGAATCCTGGCAAATTAAATGGTAGGTAAACACGGGAACAGGATACAGAACAAGTAAACACGAACAGGATACAGCTTTCTTGCAAAAAAAAAAAAAAATTAAGCCAATATTTAACAAATGTTACCCCTGATGAAACACATTTCATCAGTTGGCCTTTCAGACATTTTTTTAACATTTTTCTGTTTAAGAAAATAACCTACATTAAGCGTCTTAGGAGTAAACAGGGTCGGGATCCCTGGGTGGCGCAGCGGTTTGGCACCTGCCTTTGGCCCAGGGCGCGATCCTGGAGACCCAGGATCGAATCCCACATCAGGCTCCCGGTGCATGGAGCCTGCTTCTCCCTCTGCCTGTGTCTCTGCCTCTCTCTCTCTCTCTCTGTGACTATCATAAATAAATAAAAATTAAAAAAAAAAAAAAAAAGGAGTAAACAGGGTCAGCTTTGCAAAGATACTTTTGTTGCTATGCTGGAGCAACATGTTTGTGCACATTTATTACAGTTAAGTTCCAGGTACAACAGGGCTTGCAACGGATTTCTTAGAGACCTTTTTTCCTTTTTCCTTAGAGAACTTTTGCATATGTGCTGCCGAAGCGAGCACTCTTAGAGACCTTTGGAAGCGTATCCTGGGTTCGAAACGGGGCTGGCTCCACAGATAATGGTGCGTGTGGCGGTAAAAGTTGAAAGAGTAATTCTAGAAATGCCCAGGGAAACAGCTGTTAATAATTCCCCCGTAGCCCCTGTGGGCTTTTTGTCGTTTAGTGGAAGCTTCAGAAAGTCGCGCCAGGTGTGTTTCTCACTTCCACCGCCTTCCCTCCCGGAGTCCACCTGTCTCCGCCTTTCCCCTCGCGCTCGCGGTATTTCCGTCCCGCGAGGGCCGAGGCCGGTGCGCATGGGCGCGTGGGCTCTCCGGCGGGCGCGGCCCCGCGCGACCCCCGCCGCACCTGTGCGCGGCCCCCCGTGACCCCCCCGTGCACCTGTGCGCGGCCCCCCGTGACCCCCCCGTGCACCTGTGCGCGGCCCCGAGTGATCCCCACGTCGCACCTGTGCGCGGCCCCGCCGCACCTGTGCGCAGCCCAGCGCGAACCCCGCTGCACCAGTGCGCGGCCCCGCGTGCCCCCCAGCCGCACCTGTGCGCGGCCCCCCGTGACCCTCGCCGCACCTGTGCGCGGCCCCCACCGCACCTGTGCGCGGCCCCGCGCGACCCCCGCCGCACCTGTGCGCGGCCCCCCGTGACCCCCCCGTGCACCTGTGCGCGGCCCCCCGTGACCCCCCCGTGCACCTGTGCGCGGCCCCGAGTGATCCCCACGTCGCACCTGTGCGCGGCCCCGCCGCACCTGTGCGCAGCCCAGCGCGAACCCCGCTGCACCAGTGCGCGGCCCCGCGTGCCCCCCAGCCGCACCTGTGCGCGGCCCCCCGTGACCCTCGCCGCACCTGTGCGCGGCCCCCACCGCACCTGTGCGCGGCCCCGCGCGACCCCCGCCGCACCTGTGCGCGGCTCCCTGTGACCCCCGGCGCACCTGTGCGCGGCCCCGCGCGACCCCCGGCGCACCTGTGCGCGGCCCCGCGCGACCCCCGCCGCACCTGTGCGCGGCCCCGCCCCGCGGCGCCCCCGAGGTCGCGGCCCGCGTGCGAGGCGAGCGCCGCGGGCCGGCAGGGGAGGGGCCGCCCCGGCCTTCCGAACCCGGCGGCCCGCTCGTCACGTGACTGGACGGCGGCGGCGGCGGCGGCAGCGGCAGCAGCGCCGCTCGCCGGGCGGGCTCAGTTCCGCTCGCGCGGGAGCCGAGCGCGGAGGGCGGGGGAGGGCCCTGCGGCCGCCGCGGTCGCCCAGCGGCTCCCGGAGCGCGCGGCGCGTCCCCCCGGCCCGGCCGGGCCGCTCCATGCCGCTCGGCGGCGGAAGTGCGGCGGGGGGCGGCGGCGGCGGCGGCGGCTCGGAGCGCGGGAGGCCGCGGCCCGGGCCCCTGCGGCACTAGCTCCGGGCGCCGCGCCCCAGCGGCCGCCGCAGCCTGCATGCCCCGCGCTGCGCCTCGTCGGGCCCCGCCGCCGCCTCCCGCTCGCACGCGCCGCCGCCGGGCGCCGGAGTAATATGCTCACTCGGGTGAAGTCCGCCGTGGCCAATTTCATGGGCGGCATCATGGCTGGCAGCTCGGGCTCCGAGCACGGCGGCGGCGGCGGCGGCTCGGACCTGCCGCTGCGCTTCCCCTACGGGCGGCCGGAGTTCCTGGGGCTGTCTCAGGACGAGGTGGAGTGCAGCGCCGACCACATCGCCCGCCCCATCCTCATCCTCAAGGAGACCCGGCGGCTGCCCTGGGCCACCGGCTACGCAGAGTGAGTGCGGCGACCCCGGCGGCGCCCTCCCCGCGCGGCTGCAGCCCCCCGGCCCCCTCCCCCTCCCACCCCTCCCCGGCCCCGGGGCCCTCCGGGGGCCGCCGGCGTCCAGGCCGCGGCGGGGGCCTCGCTACGCACCCGGGCAATTCCGCTCCTTGCCCCCGCCCCCGCCCCAAGGACGCGGCGGCTCCGGCCGACCGTGGGAACGCCGGGGTCGCAGCGGCCCGCGGGCCCCGGGGCTGTGCCGCTGGGAGGAAAGTGCGTAGGACAGCCCTGCTCAAGTTCGGAGCGCGGCGGCGACTCTGGTCCCCGCGCCCACCCCACCCCCACCCCAGCATCCGCGCCTCCGCGTGAAGTTTGTGGGGTCGAGCCGGGAGGAGCCGTCGCGGCGCTTGGGGCTGGGGGGGGGGCGTGGGGCGCGTCCGCGCGCGGGGGCGCACCTTTCAGAAGGGCGCGGGGTCCCTAACTCAGCCTCGGCCGCCTGGCGTCTCCCTGGGCGGGTAGCAACCCCAGCGCGGTCCGCAGGCGCCAGTCCTCTAACCCCCCAGCCCCCGGGCAGGGGGAACCTATTTCAGGGCTCTAACGGCAGCGTTTTGGTAATCAGCTTTGGCGATTAAGCGAGCGTTGGAGTGATTTACTATTTCAGGAAGTGACTCGGTTGGGTTGACGACCTGGGGAGGAATGGGGGGACGGAGGGAGGATTTTAACACCCCCCCCCCCCCCCAGCTACTCCTCCATTGACTATTAAGGAGCATCTTACGAATGGTAGGGTCGGTGGTAATTTTCGCCCTACGCCGCGTTACCAAACTGGGACATTCTGAGGGTGGGATTCAGGGGACGCGAGATCGGGCTTGATCACCGCCCGGCGGCCGCCCCAGCGCACGCCCGCCGCGCGCCCCGCACACCTGGCGGTTCTCCTCCGGCCGCTCGGCCCGCGGGTCTGGGCCCGCCCCCGGCCCTGAGCGGCCTCGCTCGCTGATTGGCCGGCCCGGGAGCCAATCCCCGCTCCGGACGCCGCGGCGCCGCGAGGCTGACCCGGGCCTGGAGGCCCGGATCCCCGGGGCCCGTGTGCTCCCCGGAGCGCGGGTTCGGGCCCCCGGCCCGGTGGGCGCGCTCCCCAGGCCCTCCCTTCCCCCTCTCTGACCACGTCTCCGTGGGTTTTCATAGAGATCGCGAGTTAAGTGGGGCTGGGCGACGGGCGTGGGAAAAATGGGGAGAAAACACGTGAGAAGGCTGGGTGCTTGGCAGCGAGAATTAACCGCAGGACCCGCGCGGCCGAGACTCCGGTGCGGGGCGCGGGGTGCGAAGTTGAAGCTGGACTTCAGGAGACCGGCCGGCCGCTGCGGGGAGAAAGTGCCTGCCCCAGACACAGCATGCACCGGTTCTTGGATGAAACTGTTAAAACAATTTTTGTTTAAAAGCTCATTTAGACGCATTGGAAGCAAAAACAGCTGGGAGGTCTACTCAGATTGCGTAGGTGGGGGCCCTTGTGCCTGCCAAAAGAACCCCGAACTACCTGGCTAGTTGTCACCTGGGTGGGCTTCCCAGGCCAGGGGCACCTGTCCGAGGGGCAGAATGACAAGCGGACAAATGGTGAGAAAGTTCTGGGAAGTAGGAAGGAAGATGTTAAAACACGTGTGGAAGCTACATGGGTGCAAGGAAAGGAGGGCCTCAAACAGGAAGAAAAGGAAAGAGGACTAAAACAAGCAGTTTCAGAATGTTTGGATCCTTTGGCAGGCACATGATGTGCCAAGGACTGTAAAAAAAAAAAAAAAAAAAATCTATATATAGGAATCTGAAATGAGACCGGTAGCTGGGATAGATGGGACTCAGGGGCTCTATCTCCTCCTAGGTGGGCCTCCATTTCCTTATCTCTAAGAAGTTCACCTTTTTCTAGGCCCCGACATGGGAAATGTTCAACTTGAAGGTTACAAAGGCCACTGTAAAATGTTTAATTTTAAAAATTAGTTATAAAAGTAGTACATGATGGGGGAAACAAAGGCAAAAGAAAAAAATGTCCTTGCTGCCCACAGCCCATTGTTAAGTCCTTGAAACAGGCAGAGTGACCTTCCTCTAGAAACTCAACTGCCTCCATGTCAACACTTTCCTAAGGGCAAGAGGCAATGGTAGGCCATCCTCCCAGGATCCTGTATGTCTACTTTAACTTAAAGGAATTTCCAAAGAAATTTTTATTAATCTCTACTCCCCAATATCTACGTTGGCAATCATCCCCCAAGCGTATGGCCCCCTGATGTAGATCTAAAGGTTCTCATGACTAAGGTTTTATCAGACAGTAATGAATGACTTTTATCTAATGAAAGCTAGCCCCCCTCAAGGTCCTGGAAACCTTGCTTCCAACATTCTTTAGAGATTTACTCTAACCCCCTCCCAACTTGAAAGTATATAATCGCCACACCTCACAACCCCAGTGCAGCTTTAATAAAACCACCTTTTTGCACCCAAGATGTTTCTTTTTTTTTTTTTTTTTTTAAAGATTTTATTTACTTATTCATGAGAGGCAGAGAGAGAGAGAGAGGCAGAGACACAGGCAGAGGGAGAAGCAGGCTCCATGCAGGGAGCCCGACGTGGGACTTGATCCCAGGTCTCCAGGATCAGGCCCTGGGCCGAAGGCCGCCCTAAACCACTGAACCACCTGGGCTGCCCCCAAGATGTTTCAAGAATTCTTCATTGGCCATCAGTTCTGGAACCCAGCATTTCCTACATCAGTATATACTTGTGAATTCAAGCAAAGACCTGTACGTATATAAATGGAGGCACCCACCTCCCCCAACACACACATACTCCCTAGGGGTAACGACTGTAATGTAGTGTTTGGTGTGTGTGCCTTTCGAGACTTATTTGGATGCACTTATAAATATGTATCATGGTTTTTTTTTTTTTTCTCCTCAAGATAGGCTCTTACTAAGTATGTAATTCTATGGCATTTTCAGAAAACACTATGTCTTGGACTTTATTCCAAGTCAATACATATAGAATTACCTCATTCTTTAAAAATATACTTAGTACTAATAAGAGCTAACAAAGTTGGTGCTTACTGTTTAGTGCTTTTACTTTGTCCAGATTTGTATCCCATTTGATTCTCACAACAACCCTTTAAAGTAGGCAGCAACATTTGCATTTGCTATAAAATAGAATGTGTATATTAAAAATAGGATACAGAGGCACTGAATGGTTAAGCAACTTTCCTAGAGTCCTGCCACCTTAGCAGGGTCTGTATTTGAACCCAAGCATGATTCCAGAGCCCACACCACCAAACTGCCTTCTTACAGTGTAATAAATTATGGTGCATTCGTCTGCACCCAGGATGAACCCCCGATGTTGTCCTGCCACCACCCTCTGTCAGATGTACTGTACCGCTTCCTCAAACCTTGAACTATACTTACTCTTCCTGCAAAAACACATCCTGAATGGTCAAAATGGCTGAAATAGGGAAGGGGAGAGAAGGAACCTTGGGGCTAGGATCAGAGGCTGCTGCTAATCCTGCCCTTTGCCTACAGTATCTCCTGGAAGGAGGAATTCCCTTTGTTTTAGAAGGTACCTGAGAGGGGTGGAATTGGTGGGAAGATTGCTCAGGGTGTGGGGATAAGGAGGATTTTAGCAAGTTAAGGAGAATCAGAAGTGGTTTGCTTACTTTTCTGGAAAGTGAGCTACTTTCTGTGCCTTCCCCAGAGGAAGAATTGGCATCATTTGGTGAATGAGGACTTAGAAGGGAGTTGAACTCTGGTGCTGACCTTTTGGGTGACAGAAAAATTAAGGAGAAAAATTTTTTTTTTTAGCCTCTTATTGTTAATCCTTTTCAAAGAGAGATTCTTTATAGGTTATAGACCTGGAGAGAATTAGCCTAAGCTTGTAAGAATGGAGGATCCAGAAACTGAAGACCCTCCACTCATTAATTCCGAATTTATTGGCATTGTGCTGAGTAGAATTTCCTGGCTCCTCAAAAAGCTTTCTTTTGTGGCTGAGAGTTTAAGGGCCATCTGCTAGGTTGTAAGGTTCTGTAAAGCATTACAGTTATAGATAACATCCACAGGGCTAAAAAGCTTTAAAAAAAAACAAAAACAAACCTGCATTAGCAAGCTTTATCTTTTAGTTTGGCTTTGAAATTGTGGACTTAGACTGTTAGGACTGTTCAGAGAGAGGTCATGGAAAACAACAGTCTGACCCAGAGACCCCACAGGGCAGCTACTTCCTTTGTCTCTCCACAACTGTAAATACCCGCAAATGTTCCCTGTGCTTCAGGGACCTGGGAGTTGGTTCAGTTTTTATTGGGTTGGGAGCCCATTTGACCTCTTGCCCGGTTTCTCCAACCTTTCTCTCACCAGTAGTCAGCTGGACTTAGAGATACAAGTAGATGTGGAGTTTGTGCCCAAAACGGGAGTGGTGGAAAATACCAGAGAACATGTAATAGTCCGTAGGAAAGCATCATACTCACATTCTTGTCAGTGAAAAATTTTTGCCTGTGCAGAAAGAAGTAATTACAGCAGAATTTTTCTTAGGTTATTGCTATAACTATATGATTCTTTTTTTCCCCTAGTACTTTTCTTATGAACGTGACCAGACATGGGTACAAAAAGTTACCTTTATGTTCTTTGTGTCTCACAAATTTCAAAATTGTGGTGAAATAACCTTGTTTACATCCAACAAATAGCCCACAAGTATTTAGATTTGTTCTACAATCTGTAGACTGTTCTGTCTCCCCAGCTATTGGCATTAACAATTACCAATAAATCACATCGGTTAGCTGTGCAGTTGTGATGACAGAGAAACCACTATTTCTCTCTTGACCCAAAGCTCAGAAATCCTCTGGCCTTTCTTTTTCCCTTCTAAGCTCCTGGAGCACACTTGCCCCTCTTGCACCTCTTAGCAGAGCTCCTGCCTGGGAACTTCCTGTTTAACTTTTGCAACAGAAGAATCTTGAGTTCTCCACTTCTTGTATAAAGATAAAAAGAAATGAATTGTGGAAGGAGGTGTCCCGTTTCACAAACTTCTCCATAGCATTTATTTGCAGGTGACTTAAAGTTCAAATACATGTATATATGCAGACACACACTTATATAGACGTATACACACCACATTTTCTTTATCCATTTATCCTTCAGTGGGCACTTGGATTGTTTCCATGTCTTGACTACTGTAAAAATGCTGCAATGAACATGAGGGCACAGGTATCTTTGAGTTAGTGTTTTCGTTTCCTTTGGATAGATACCTAGAAGTGAAATTGCTGGATTATATGGTAGTTGGATTTTAATCTTTTGAGGAACCTCCTACTATTTCCCATAACGTCCAAATTTACATTCCCACCAACAGTGCACAAGAGTTCCCCCTTTTCCCCCACATTCTAACTAATGCTTGTTATTTCTTGTTCTTTTGGTAATAGCCATTCTAACAGGTGTAAGTTGATATCTCATTGTGGTTTTAGTTTGCATATCCCTGAGGATTAGCGATGGTGGGTACTTTTTCACATTCCTGTTGGCTAGCTGTGTGTCTTCTTTGGAAAAGTCTATTCAGATTTGCTGCCCATTTAAAATATCAGACTTTTTTTTTCAGTTGGATGAGTTTTTTTTTTTTAATCTGTTTATTTTGGATATTGACACCTTATCCGGGATATGGTTTGTAAATATTTTCCTCCATTCAGTAGGTTGCCTTTTTATTTTACTGATGGTTTCCTTTGCTGTGCAGAAGCTTTTTAATTTGTATAGTCTCACTTGATTGTTTTTGTTTTTGTTGCCTTTGCTTTTGGTGTCATACCAAAGGATTGTTGTCACTTCTTGGCAACAAGACTCACGTTAAGAAACTTACCACCTATGTTTTTTTCTTCTGGGAATTTTATGGTTTCAGCTAGCATTCAAGTCCTTGATCCATGTTGTTTGTGTATGGTGTAAGATAGTAGTCCAGTTTCATTGTTTTGCATATGGTGGTTGTTTTTCCCATATCACTTCTTGAAGAGGCTGACCTTTCCCCCATTGTTTATTCTTATCTCCATCATAAATTAATTGGCCATATATGAGTGGGTTTATTTCTGGGCTCTCTGTTCCATTTATCTGTGTGTCTGTTTTTATGACAATATTTTAATTACTATATTACTATTTTAATTACTATACTTTATAATGCAGTTTGAAATCTGGAAGCGTGATGCCTCCGGTTTTGTTCTTGCTCAAGATTTATTTGGCCGTTTGAGGTCTTTTGTGGCTCCATACATATTTTAGCATTGTTCTAACTCTGTGAAAAATGCTATTGGTATTTTTATACAGAGATTATATTGAATCTATGGATTGCTCTGGGTACTCTGGACATTTTAACAGTATTTTTCCAATCAGTGAGCCTGGCTTTGTATTTTCCGTTTGTATTTTCTTTGCTTTCGTCAATGTCTTACAGTTTTCATTGATAGGTTTTTTTTTACTTCTTTAGTTAAATTATTTCTAGGTATTTTATTCTTTTTGGTATAGTTGTAAATTGAATTGTTTTTTTTTAACTTCTCTTTCTGATCATTGTTAGTGGATAGAAACACAACTGATTTTTGTATATTGATGTGTCTTGTAACTTTACTGCCTGTGTTTATTTTTATTTTATTTTTTTTAAGATTTTACTTATTCATGAGAAAGAGAGAAGGGCAGAGACACAGGCAGAGGGAGAAGCAGGCTCCACGCAGGGGGCCTAATGTGGGACTCGATCCTGGGACCCCAGGATCATGCGCTTGGCTGAAGGTGGCGCTAAACTGCTGAGCCACCTGGGCTGCCCGCATGTGTTTATTCTAACAGTTTTTTTAGTGGAGTCTTAAGAGATTTCTATTTATGTCATCTTCAAATAGTGGCAGTTTTATGTCTTCTTTTCTGATTGAGATGCCCTTCCTTTCTTCCTTTCTCTTCTAGCTTTCTTTTCTTTCTGCCTAAATGTTCTCGCTAGGACTTCAGGTACTATGTTAAATAAAAGTAATGAGAGTAGACACCCTTGTCTTTTTTTTTTTTTTAAGATTTTATTTATTCATGAGAGACACAGGCAGAGACATAGGTAGAGGGAGAAGTGGGCTCCATGCAGGGAGCCTGATGTGGGACTCCATCCCAGATCCTGGGTCACACCCTGAGCTGAAGGCAGATGCCCAACCACTGAGCCACCAAGGGATTCCCACCCCCCCCCCCTTTTTTTTTTTTTTTTTAAGATTTTGATACCCTTGTCTTGTTCCTGATCTTAGAGGATGAACTTTCAGGTTAGCACCAGTGGGTATGATATTAGCTGTGGGCTTGTCATATATGGACTTTATTACATTGAGATAAATTCCCTCTATACCTACTTTGTTGAGAAGTGTTTTTTTTTTAATCATAAATGCCTGTTGAAAATTGTCAAGTCCTTTTTCTGCATCTCTTTGTATGATCATATGATTTTATCCTTCATTTTGTTGTGTATTAATTGATTTGTATTGAACCATCCTTGCATCCCTGGAATAAATCTCATAGTGCCTGATTCTTTTAATGGTTGTTGAATTCAGTTAGCTGATATTTTGTTGAGTTTTGCATCTATGTTCATCAGGAATATTGGCCTATAATTTCCTTTTCTAGTGGTGCCCTTATCCAATCTTGGTATCAGGGTAATGCTGGCTTTGTAAAATGTTTTGGAAGCATTCCTTCTTCTGTTATTTGGAGGTTTGAAAGGAAGGACAAATTATTTTTAAAGGCAGATATCTTTGGGATTCCTGATTGGCTCAGCGGTTGAGCGTCTGCCTTTGACTTAGGTCATGATCCCAGGGTCCTGGGATTGAGTTCCACATCAGGCTCCCCACAGGGAGCCTGCTTCTCCCTCTGCCTGTGTCTCTCATGAATAAATAAATAGAATCTTAAAAAAAAAGTTATCTTTTAATTCTAGATGTTTGGTTGTTATAGTTGTCTTCATAGTTTTCTCTGATTTGTCTAATTTGAACAGATGATTGATTCCCCCCTCCCTTAAATTTATTTTTGAATTATTTTTTCTCTTCCAGGAAATAAACACTGTTCATCTGCTTCCATTCTTTCATTCAATCAATGAAATTATTGTATTCCTACTATGTCTCAGGTATTGATCCTGTTCTGGGCCCATACTATAACATATAGTTCTTGTTCTCAAGAAAATTTTATTTTGGGACCCCTGGGTGGCTCAGCGATTAAGCGTCTGCCTTTGGCCCAGGGCGATCTCGGAGTCCCTGGACGAGTCCCACATTGGGCTCCCTGCATGGAGGCTGCTTCTCCCTCCCTCTGCCTGTGTCTCTGCCCCCGCCCCCCACCCCCGTGTGTGTGTGTGTGTGTGTGTGTGTGTGTGTGTGTGTGTCGTGAATGAATAAATAAAATCTTTAAAAAAGAGAAAATAATTTTTCTGTCAATAGTCTTTCCCCTTTTAGTATCATTCTTTGAAATTAAAGCGAAATCATGGATTAATAAAGTTGAAAGAGGCCAGCATTGGGGAAGGGGGTGCAGGGAGGGTGTTTGTTTTATTTTTAATGTCTAACTGCTTCTAGGCAATTTTAAATCTCGGCCTCTAAGTCATAATGCTGAAGTAAACTGTTCTTTCCAGCAAGCATAGTGATTAGCTGTCAAGTTCTCTGTACCTGAAGAACCCAAGACCTATATACATATCTGTATAAAGGCATGAGTAAAGAAAGAATTATTCTAACGCTTGTTAATATGGTAAAGAAGACTTTATTCAAGACTATGGCAATGGGCATTTTAATAGGAGAAAGAAATTAGACTCCAAATAAAGTTGGGAATTTACAGCCAGTGAGCAGAATAAGGATATGAGTGGATGGAAAATTACTAAGAGGAGACCTCACAGGTAGGGAGATTCTTGCTGAAGGCAGGTCAAGGGCTTAGACATGAAGGTAGAGAAGGAAACTGATCAGATTTGATTGCTAAGTGGTGACCTAAAGCACCAAATCTATTATCAGCTATTGCCAATTTTTCATGAAATAATATTTAAAAATCAGAACTGTAGGGACACCTGCGTGGCTCAGCTGGTTGGACGTGCCTTCAGCTCAGGTCTTGATCCTAGAGTCCTGTGACTGGACTCAGGGTCTGGCTCTCTGCTCAGCAGGGAATCTGCTTCCTCTCCCTCTACTCCTCCCCCTGCTCTTGTTCTCTCTCTCTCTCTCTCTCTCTCTCTCAAAAATGAATAAAAATAATAAAAACCAGAAGTGTAGAGGCAAATAATCTCATCCAAAAAGCAGTTTTTAGTTTTTTGAAAATGAAATGCTATGATTTTGCTATTTTTCTAGTTTTTCACAGACCCATAAAACTACATATTTTTTCTGCCCTAGAGGATTCCTAAGGCCCTTTCCAGTTTTAAACTTTGAGAGTTCCTGGGGTTAGGCTAAGAACCAGTGTCTTTCCTTCTAGGCTGAGATCTTTCCACTGGGGCCTACTGTCTTTTTTATTGTGGTTACAGTTTCAAATTATCTTTCCCCAGCACTTTATTATGAAAATCTTCAAACAGAAAAGTTGAAGCCATTATACTCTTAGCACCCATATGGCCACTATCCAGATTCTACTATGTACATATTGCTAATATTTGCTTAGTCACTTGCCTAGCCATCAGTCTATTAGTGTGTTTTTTTTAAGTGTTATTTTTAAGTGTAGCCAGTGTAGCCCAGTGGCTTTGATTTATGGTATTGAGGTATTTTCCACAGTAAATAAAAAATGCGGATTAGTAGCTACGATGGTCTCCTTTGAGAAAACCACTAAACGACTGGGTCCTCATCCAAGCCAGGGGAGCCAACCCAGATTTCACTTTTAGTCCATTGGCACCCTGCAAATGATCCCTCAGTCCATACGCTTGTCATAACTTAGCATTCACATAACTGAAAGCTTCAGGTGGGGTCAAACAAAAAATTAGAAATAGATGACCTCTTTGTGTTTCTGTTTAATTAAAGCGGTAGGAACTTTAAAACTCCAGTCACTCCTCCCGTCACCTGCTGGTAGCCAGGCAGGTGACTACTGAGAGGAGTAGTCTGTTTTGTTAAGACTTCAGAATGTGTTGCCTGAAAATTGCTGCTGATGAATAAAGACACCATTGTGCCGATTTCCTTCCTTCTGAGGTACATAATGTCCACGAGGAGGCTTAGGGAAATCGGAGTACCTGCCTCATTGCTCTTTTTCTGGCGTGGGCAGATCAAGATCAGTTGGATCTTCTGGAATGTGAATCATAGTGCTTTCTTTGTTACACTGCTTCTGACTTAGCTTTCTCTGCATGGCTATAAAATTTAAGCGCTTACCTACCTGTATTTTCTGTGTGGACTTTATGCTTCGTTATTTATAAGAGAGAATAATGATGCCACTGGTTACATCTGTAGAGCCCTGGATGCACAATTAAGGCCCTGCCATGCACACTTAAATGTAAGCATCTGCTCTCCATGTAGAATAAAAGAGGAAGATGAGGCCCAGAGAGAACGTAAGTTCCTTCAGAATCTCACGCAGTCCCACGACCCTGGTGACTGTGATGGAATCACTGAACCTGATCATTGACTGTGAAGTTAGCCGTCGATAAAAAGACATCTTGTTCCTATAAACAAGATGTCACAGAAGAGTGTAATATATTTTATTACTAAAGGAAATTAGGAAGCCTTAATCTCCAGGTGGCGTTAAGTTGACGAAGGACATGTTAGCACATCAAATTTTATATAAGAGGATGCTTTTCAAAGCTTTAAAAAATAATTGTTGGGGATCCCTGGGCGCCTCAGTGGTGAGCGCCTGCCTTTGGCCTGGGGCGTGATCCTGGAGACTGGGGATCGCGTCCCCTATTGGGCTCCCTGCATGGAGCCTGCTTCTCCCTCTGCCTGTGTTGTGTCTCTGCTTCTCTCTCTGTGTGTCTGTCTCATAAATAAATAAAAATCTTAAAAAAAAAAATAGTTGAGTGTAATAGGCTTTCTTAGCATAGGTACATGTCCTGAGACCAACAGTCCAGATCTTGCCAAATTACCATCTTAACTCTAAAGTGCCTTTTTTTTTTCATGTTTCAATATTTTTGGAAACCCTGTAAGCCTTAAAACCAGTCTGTACATATTATCTGGTGGCATTTTTCTAAAGTTAATAAATCCTGTGTTGTGCTATGAACACTTAGAAGTGGGTAATGCACTGAGGAATTCTGAATGGGCACGAATCATGAACTAGGTTTTATAAGAGATATCCTCTTAATATTTACTTTGGGGAGTCCTATTCCCCAAGCCCTTGGCTGAAGCGTAATCAAGTTTTGGTGGGAAATTTTCAAGTTAGTGGACTTAGGAGGCCAGGGAGGCTAGCGGCACCAGTGTAGTATCTGTGTGCTGATCCTCAGCTCCATGGGTGCGTGCAGAGACTGGAGTGCACACACCAGTGACTTGCACAAGTCAGACCTAATGCAACCTTGCTGGATGGGGAGTGTCATTAATCACACGGGGCCGTGGGGCAGACGGAAATTATTTGCCACACTGAGAGGACCAAAGTGGTGTGGGTACTCTACTCTCCTCGCAGTAAGTTGACAAATAGACATTCAAGCTATTTAAAAAAGGTGCCTCTTTACCATATGACCTTTTTCCTGTAAGTATGAGAAGAAAAAAAAAATCTCAAGTGATAAATTGATTTTTTTTAAAAAAATAAAAATGCTAAAATAAAAATTAAAAAATAAAAATGCTGTGGATTATTGAATTACTGTATGTAAGTGATCTGCTGTGGTATGCTGGTAGCCATTCTCTGCCTTTTCAATGTTGACAAATTATGTGTAGAACACACAGCCAAAAGAAAATGTTCAGTAGGAAGCAAATTTTAAGGTACAGTGAATGTGAATAGTACATAAGAGGATGTGAGGGGTGGGAGGGAACCCAACTGATATTACCGTAGAAAGAACTATATTAAGAGGATTTTTTTTTTAACATAAAAGAGGAAATAACTACATTTTGTTGCCAATAAGTAGCCTATGAGGATATACTCTAAAATATATGTTTGGGCCAAAACAGCAGTTTTATCAGCCTTTTAGATGGCGTTCACCCTGTGAAGTAGGGTGTAGAGCCACGGAGCCAGACACACGGCCTCTTGGCACCCTTCCCTGTGATTATTACTAATGGGGCCATGCTGCCCTGTTGTTAGAACCAGGTGTCCAGAGCTGGGCCGGTGATTGAGTGCAGCCACAAATGGGCAGAAAAGAGTTGGCACCTCGCTCGACAGCAGCTGGTGTTTAATTTTTAAAATATCCAGGTGTCAGATGGGAATTACATGGGACCATAGTTGAAGCCCTGCCTCTCCTGCCCCCATGCTCCAGGTTATCCAGTCAGTGCTGACCGAGGCCACCTGGCCCTGGCCCGCCTCTTAGAGCGCAGGATGCCCTGCTTTGCCACCTGCAGAGGCACCACAGGGGGTCACTGAGCTCTGGTGTAGCTGGGGTTGCCCTCCACCTCTGGTTCCCCACCTTCTCACTGTCACGGACGCTTCCATTTATTTATCTTCAGATGTATCCCTTTGTGAAGGATTTTAACCAGACACATCATATCTTCTAAATCAGCAAGAAGGGTGGCTGTGATGGCAGTCACACTGAACTGGTGCCATTTGGCCCGAAGCAAAGGATCAACTTTGTTTGGGTTAATGTGTAAGTCCTTATTGCTCTCAGTCTATTTTTCATTAGCTTCTTTTTCCTTTAATACTTAAAATAGTTTAGGTTTCGTTTTGCTGCCTTCCCAGATCCTTGGAGCCTGGACCACAGGCTGAAACCCTTTGGCTTCTGCACCAGCCCTGGGTTTTCAGCCAGGTGTGCTCAGATTCAGGTCAGGATCGTTTTTGTTTGGGATTCAAATGTGTAACACCTTCCTTGAGCATGTCATTTCAAAGTCCCTGATGTCCTTTCCCTTGTTGAAAACTATGTTGTAATAGTTTTCTTGGCTCGCAAAGTGCTGCAAGTTGCCTGAGAGGCCTGATACTTGTCAGCTGCAAGTTTAATTAAACTCGTGCTGAGAATATTATCCTTCTTTTCCAGCAGAGTTTTGACCCTTGGGCACATTTTATCTTGCAGAAAATTTCTATCTTCCACTATGAGTGAGAAGAATTTAAAAACATCTTTAGCTGTCTATTAAACCTGTTAAGATGGAGAAAGGCATTGATTAGTCGGGAACACAATTTTTTTTTAAAATAACACTTTTTTCCCCTCATTGCAGCATTGATATGCATTCATTGCAGCCCTTTCAAATTCTCATGAGTACAGTGAAGAATATGGAAATTATCCATAAATTCTACACTCATAATTCAATTGATAATTTGTGTATATCTCACAGTACATTTGTATTTATAAAACGAGATAATTCTACATGCAGATTAGTTGTTTTTTCACTGCAAATAAAGTGACTATCCATGCAAGCAAATATACTGTCATCTATTTTTTTTCATACTGTCATCTTTAATCACTGCATTGTATCCCATATATGATTTTAACATAGATTTTTTTTTTTTAAACTATTAGGCATCCTGGTATAACATCCTTTTGGATAAGTCTTTGTTAAGCCATAATTTGAAAGGTGACATTTTTCTGGGGAAAATGTTCAAAATGGACTGTCAGGTATTTCTAGTGATGTTATTTAACAGTTTGAAAGGATCAATGTTTCGATTGAAAATTGTATTTGAGAAATGTTATATACTTTACTTTAAAATACTTTACCTACAAAAAAAAAAATACCTAAGTAGTGTTTTTGTAAGCCAGGCTTACTGATTTAAGAAACACTATTGTTGCTTTTTCACATTTAGGATTGATTTTTAGAAAAATGACCCTTAAGGACTGGTTTAAGACCCTACGCTGAAGAATTGCATGATGATTCTGTCTTCAGAGCTAAAATCACTCATTGACTGTCTTGCCTTTGAGAGATCATCGGTGACATCTCTTGGTGTCACTTGATTGCTTTAACTTTTAATGAGTAATCTTGAGGGAGTGTGGGCATTATCATATACATTTTATTTTCTCTAGTACTAAATATGGAGTCCTATACATTAATGCTCAAATATTATGTTGACCTGACATAGTGGACATCATCAATATGGTTCCTCTAGTTTCAAATGAAGGAAAGTTCACTACTGTACCATATAGGCTAATTTCAAATCGTGTACTCAACTCCTGAGGACACAGGAGATAACACAGTACTTGAAAATTTCAGATAGTCATCTGCTCAAATGTTTGTCGGAGGCATTGTATGGTATTCTCTGCATCTGGACTGTCCTGCAGGGAAACAAGGGAAAAACATCTAGCTTTCTGACTCTACTCTGAAAGTAAGTAGTAGAAACCAATCCTGCTGGAAAAAGTAGACTTGGTATAGATGAATGGGCAGCTGGTGATGGGAAGTCCATTTGTCTGGATGTTTTCAGAAACCCACTGACATTTCTGAATATCATCAGTGCTTTCTCTGCCCTGATCTCTTCAGCTTTTTTTCTCTACCTCACTCTCTTTACTTTGTAGTATTTTTGGTATATTCATATGGCCACTGCTCATGAATCTCTGTGCACAAGCTAAGGCATTATTGACTTAGGCATAGTCAAATTTAATTCATCTCTGGAATGGATAATTTATGCTAAAACTTGCACTTTCCTTTTGAATCAAAAACTCAGTCACTCTAGATAATTGGCCCATTTCCATCTCTAACTTCAGCCAGTAGCTTCTTATTTAAAGTCATGTACACATCGATGTGCACTAGGTAGGATAAAGAGATTCTGTATTAGACCTTAATTTCATTAATTTCTGTTCCTGTATTGGTTCTTCAACTGAGCCTAAAGAGCTTTTGTTTTTGTCAGCTATATAGAAAAATGATATTTACTGTATGGGAAATTAAAACCGAGAAAATGTAAAAATATTTATAATTTCAGTTCATTTTTAGTGAAAACCCTATTTTCTAAAACAAAAGCCAATTTAGTAAGAAGAGTGATAGCCACCTACGCTTGCTAATTTCTTTAGTATTTGGCTTAAGACAGGTGGATTCTGACCTGCTTCTGCGTTTCATCTCTTGTACTATCGCACAAGTAAACTCCACTTGTACTCGATGAAGGAAGGCGAGTGGGAAAGGAGAGGAGCACCATCGCATTTTGGTGAAAATTGTTTTGACCTCGGGTTTCCCTTGAGAGGATCTGGAGACTCCAGCCATCCCTGAGAACTGCTGGTGGGGAGTGTAGTCAGCATAACTGTCTCTGTTATTTGTTGAACTGTATCTTACTGATGGAGAAACTTAGCCTACTTTCAGAAAGTTAGAGTTGGAACATAGTTCTTCCACTTTGGACATAAGTGGACATACTGATTCTGAGGTCCACTTTTCCACACTCTGGTATTTCTTCCAGACATGCAGAGTACTTGTGAGGTGTGTACTCCTCTACTCCTGAGGGCCTGTAGGTCGTGTATGTTTGGGCTGCGTTTAAGACTGATGAACAGGGCCCCTGGGTGGCTCGGTGGTTGAGTGTCTGCTTTTGACTCAGGGTGTGATCCCGGGATCTAGTCCCACATCAGGCTCCCTGCATGGAGCCTGCTTCTCTCTCTGACTGTGTCTCTGCCTCTCTCTCTCTGTCTCTCATGAATAAATAAATAAAATCTTAAAAAAAAGAGACTGATGGACATTTGAGGATTGTGTTACTCATCTTTAGCATAATAAAAACTGTAGGGGCCAGAATCCACTATAAAATAGAAATCTTAGGTAAAATACAAATCTTAGGTTGATGGCAGTTCTGGGATTATTTAGTAAGGAGCATAGCAGTGGGTTTGTTTTTGTCTCTTTTTGTTTGTTTTTCTTGTATCATTGCCATACGTTTACTGTATAGTTCACACGGGTAAAGGAGCCAAAGATACGGAGGGTTTAACCTTAAGTGGCATACGCTGTCATTGGGAAGATAAACTCATGAAAAGATGAAAATCTAACCGTAGTGTGGCAGGGGAGTGTGTGTGCTGGGAGGAGATTAGTATCTCCAAGAGGCAGCTTTAGATCGTCTTGGCTCTTCTCCTAACCAGCTTGTGGCTCCAACACGCTGGTTCACTTTTTTTGCCTTCAGTTGGCTTATTTATAAAGTTAGGTCATTGCCCGGGTTCTTTCTGGCGCTGAGGTGCTGAGAGAGTAAGTAGTAGCATAACAGTAGTTGTGGGTGCTACGTAGTTAATTTTGAGTGACTTATATATAGGATCCTCATACACAATTCATAAAAAGGAATGCTTTGTCATCGGCCTCATTTGCTTTGTCTTAAATCTCTGAAGGATCTGTTGGCGGAATAAGCATTTTAGCAAAAGGTGGAAGTGAACTGAAAACTTAATTACATTTGACTTTATGACACAAACTTATAAATCTAACACAAATGGTAAAACAAAGAAGATATAATGGTAAGTAAGCCTCTCGTCTGGGGAGTTGCCTGCCCTCCCCTGTGCAATGCTGTTAAAGGAATGAGCACTAAGCATAGATGATAACATTGTTTCTAGAAAAAAAAAATCTACATATACTTAAATAGCCTGTCGTGGATTAGAAGGGATTATAATTTTAGGGGTTTTTTTCCCCTCAAATTCTTTTACAGTAATGTTGCAGTTACTGTATCTGCCCAGAAAAGTTATGATTTGAAGTGATTGCAGGGAGAACTATTTCGAAATTTTATCAGTGAATCAGGTAAAATTATGGTGGTGAGGATTCCATCATAATTGGTTCCCCTTGCTTCCACTCTGTCCTTTTGGGGCATGATTCAGTTACAGCCAAACTATAATTTGTAAAGTATGTAGATGTCTGAGTAGAGTCTATAAAAAGTTCTTTTTAATGTGAAATTGGTTGAAATCTCTGGATCCTTCCAGTAAAAAAAAAAAATGGAATGAAGATCACAACCAGTTTTTAATTTAGTCTGTCTGCTAGCCCCATGTTGCCTTAGGGTGGGTGACCTGAGGACATCACCGAGGTTCTCAGAATTGTGTGCTGTCGCTTGGTGCAGAGCTAATGTCCTTTGCTTTGGCAGTTAAATTGCTGTGGAAAGCAGCTCTCCACTTGATGTAATTTTAATCAATACTTTGTACTTCTTTGTGGCCCTGTAGCTACTGGATCACTCTATTCTGCTCAGCATCTCTGACCTAAGAGTGAAGGGCACAGTGTCTTGCTTGAAGCTTGGTTTTGAAAACTCACGTAGGTCAAATTATATCTTAAAAGTACTGGGAAGCTTGCTATTTGAAATATGTCACTGCACGGAAATCTTTCCTGCATGTTGAGAGTAGTTCTGTGAATTAGTCTTGGTTCCTTGTGAACTGAACTTCATGCTACATTTCTCTCAAGTGGAGGATGCCTAGTGGTATGTGCATCAAACATTAACCAGTAGCTAGCTGGCATCAGTAGCTTCTTGAAGGTTATCGGGGATACATGGCTAAGGATGGGTGGTTAGAACTCGGCCTACCTTGGCTTCCTCCCTAAAGTTCTTTTTGATACCCTTCTAGGATCTACTTATTTCGCTTCTTGCATCTTTATTCACACCAGAACTGCTTGAGCTTCATTTCTACTAAGATCATTGCAATTAAAATAGGAACTCTTCAAAACCGTGTGCTTCACTAATCTCCTCACAAAAAAAAATGTATGCTCTCAGTGTTTGAACTTAAATTACATATCCTTTTCCTGAGATACATTTATTGTTGCCGTATCTCAAATCTGTGATTTGCCTCACCTGTAAAGTTAATTGTACAGTTTTATAAGAAACTAGTTATTTTATTCAGGAAAGCTACTAGTTGGTTAGGTACTTGTAGGTTGAAGGGAGAGCCGTCTTCATCTCGTTCCGTGTGGCATTCAAGCCTTTGGAGTATGGTGGAGGACAGACACCGAAAGCAAAACAAAAAATGTTTAGATTGTGTCATGTTAGTAGTTTGATTGTTAAAATTACATTTATTAAAATCTCGGGGTGCCTGGCTGGTTCAGTTCAGCGTGTGAATCTTGATTTCGGCTCAGGTCATGATCTCAGGGCTGTGAGATCTGCATTGGGGTACCAGGCTCCGTGCTCAGTGGGGAGTGTGCTTGAGATCCTCTTTCCCTTCTTCCTTCCCCCACTGCTCATCCCCACGCTTGCTCATTCTCTCTCTCAAATCTTTTAAAAGTCTCATCAACAATGGCCATTTTTAAGAAGTCATGCTGAGTACGAGTAAAGCGGACTTTCAGCTAACTTGGTAAAAAGCAGTTAATTTCAATTTTCAGTCAGATAACATTTATTCAATTTCCACAGAATATAAGGCTTTCAAGGTCAAAAAAATGCATTTCCTATCTTTAAGAATTTCACGGTTAGCAAGGGAGGTATTGTGTGCAAAGCTATAATACAGTGATCTGCTGTGATAAAGGAAGTGATGAAATGCAGTGGGAGCCCAGCAAGTCAGAAAGGGGGTTCGGGAGAAGGGGATGGGGGTTAGCAAAGCTGACATTGATGGAGCCCTGGGGTGCCAGGTGGAGGAGGCATACTAGAGAGACAACAGCGTGAGTACGCACATGTGGTATGAAAGTGACATTTCTGGGAATTCACATCTTTTATGACTGTTTGTAGGTATTCATTTGTAGAGGCTCCTCAGGAAAATCCCTCACCTGGAACCTGGACCGCCTGGCACTAGACAAATAATGGTTCTCCCTTCTTATGGAAAGAGTGGGTACCGGTAAAATTTTGATGCTCTTTAGACCTGCCAAGCATGGCTTCTGGAAGCCTCCCTGTAAGATTTGTGCTTTCCTTCATTATGGTCAAAGGAAGCTATCTGAATGATGCCTTTGTACTTAGGGATCCTGCTGGGCTACTCTTGGGATGCTCTACCTTTTGTATTGAGGGGTGGAGGGTAAATGAGGGGCACTGCTTCTCAAGTAAGACCTGGTGGAATGAATGGAGGTCTAAGGTGAATTCACTGTGGACCACAACTTTGCTACAGGGAAGGATATAATGAGAAGGGATATATTCCCTCGTTTGCTGGTAGGACCACCTGGATGTGTTCTGCAGAAGCTCAGTGCAGTCTGTGGTTCAATCACCAAGGAAGTAGAACTAGTTCTGGAGAGCTCCTGAGGGTGCTGCCTTCAGGCACAGAGTTGCAGACACTGCTGATGGGGCCTGCCTTTGACAAGATGTAAAGGGCCACTGGAACCCTAAACCAGTTTTTCTTTTGTCCTGGGATTTCTGATTGGTGGCAATTAAAATTAAAGTTATTCCAGGAAGACTTCTTCTTTTTTCTTTCTTTCTTTTTTTTTTTTTTTTTTTGCCAGGCTTTTAAAAAAAAAAAAATGCAGCGAGGGCAGGGTTTAGAAAGTAGATGGGAATGGAGATTGTGAAGGCCCTTGTATATTGTGATCAGGAACTTTGCATATATATATATACACGTATATATATATGCAGTGAACAATCACAAGGGATTTTTTAAAATTAAAAATTTATTTATTCATGAGAGACAAAGAGACCTAGGCAGAGGGAGAAGCAGGCTCTCTGAGGGGAAACTGATGCGGGACTCGATCCCAGGACCCCAGGATCACTCCCTAAGCCAAGGGCAGATGCTCGACCACTGAGCCACCCAGGTGTCCCACCAGGGATTATTTTTTAGTAGGTGTTAGGGATGACATGAGATTTATACTTGGGGGAAAAAATTGGCAGGCCTAGAGAGGCATGGTGAGCATGAGGTGTGATGTTGAGATGAAAGAAGAGGCGACAGCTGGAAGGCTTCTAGATGTAAAACTGGCAGGTTGTGGGGGCTGGACAGGGAATGAGGAGGAGGGATGTGGTGAAGACCTGGAGTGCTGCAGCACTTACTCTTCTCTCATGGCTTCCACTTTTCTGCTCCCTTTTCAGGTGAGTGAGCCCATACTACTAGTTCTGGTCAATGTGTTGTGAGCAGAAGTGAGGTGTCACTTTGAGGCTGAAGCGTTTCACTGTCCTTAATGAGGAGGCTGTGTGTCTCAGGTGGTTCAGCCAGAGGTTGGTGGGGCCTCTGTCAAGAGAGTCCTTGGTGGGGCTGGGCAGTGGGGGTAGCGTGTAGAATTGTTTATGTCTTCCTTGATCAACATTTTTGGGATAAAGCCGCTAAGATTTGGAGAATATTTATTACTGCAATGTACCCAAGTCTGTCCCAATATGGTGGTGGTACTTTGGAGCATACGTTTATGGATGGAACCTGCAGCGGAAAAGTGGATTTTACTTACTGTGTTCTGTTTTGTATTTGATAGGTGCCACCAGAGAAAAAAATCCTGCAGCCATGCTGGGTTAGAGTCAAGCAGGTTTCTTTGCAGGGTTTTTTAGAGGTTTTAATCCACTGAGGTAAATTTTGAAACTCCAGCCTGAGGGAGATGATGAATTGCTTCCTAAGCCTACGCTGTCTACAAACTCCTTCATTTCCCTCTCCTTTTTTGGTGAATGCACTTAATGACATTTTGAAGAACACAGTTAAGGAAACAGCAGATGACACAGTTGTAATGGTCTAGGTGTGAACTAATTGTATAAACCAAGAAGAATCCTTGAATGGAAAGGAAGGACTTGAAGGGACATTTGAAGGAAGGATGGACAGGAGAGGACTGACTGGATATTTAGAGGAAGAGTAAGGAGGTTATGTTGTTTCAGTTACACCAACTCCTTTCCAGTTGATGCCTTAGCAGCCTCTTCAGTGCCTTTCCAGACCTTTCGTTCCATTCCTCAAATTATCAGTCCTATTCCTGACCCCCTTTGTGTTGGCGGAGGGTCTTCCCTCCTCTCCTTACTGAATCTCTCTCCAGCCCAAGCCCCTTTTCCAGTCCACCTTGGGATGTCTTCATCGTCATGCTCTCTCAGGTGGAGAAATGTTTTGCCAAAAGTGTTAACATCCACCCTCCCCTGTCGCGTACGTTTGTACCTTGTCTTCCATTTCCCCCGTTTGTTACCTGTTTTCCTTTCCATTGCTACTCTTTGTCTAGAGATATGTCAAGTCGTTGCTGTTGGGTCAAACAGCATAGTCTTTCCAGGCTGCATCACCCCTTCGGGTCACTGGGCGTACTGTTGCTCTCTCTCTTCTGTAATGCCTCTATTTCCTTTCTTACAGAAACATACATTGGCATGCCTCCTCTGTGCCAAGAACCCTTCTGAGCACCAGGGACCCAAAGACAAATAGTCTTCTTCCAACCGGATGACACGTTCAACTGAACAAGCCACCGCAGTGGGTTGTGCCAGGCGTCATGACAGAGGTGCCGTACAGGGCATCCTAGGGGGAGACCAGGAGCAAAGAGCTGGGCTGGGGATGTCAGAGAAGGCTTCCCACAGGAGGTGAGGCTGGAACTGAACCTTCAAGAAGTCAGCCAGCCGGTGGAGGGGCTGAAGAGAACAGGTGTGGGTGAATGGAAAGGTCAGAGTAGGGTGCACTTTCAGCAACAGTGGGTGGTCTCCGTGCGGTGCTGCTGCTGCACTGCTGCTGAGGAAGATGGTCAGCGGAGGTCGCCAGTGACATTCTGGGTTCAGATGGTCACTTTAGAAATTCGTTCACTTTCCACATTTTCACTGGAGCAGTAACTGTTGCTGTTCACTCTCTGGTCATTGAATGCTTGTATCTCTTAACTTCAGGAGAACCCTTCCTTCTGGTCCTTTTTCTAGTCATGCTCCATTTTCTTAGAAATCTCCCTTAAAAATACTGGTGGTGTTCCTAAGCTTTCCAGAACCAGATCTGCACCCCCCTCCCCTGCTTTTCACCCTGTTAGCAGTTTTATCCATACCCACCTTCTTTGGAATTTGGGTACATCTTCCTTCCTTCTCTCCTGAACTCATGGCGTGCTCCTCTGCTGTGGTCATCCCTTCACTGTGCCTGCCTATATCGTATGCTTTGCATGAATCTGAATCTGTTTGAAATGTGAGTGTGAATTATGAGAGTTCTAAAGGACGTGGTGGGTGCTCCCTGCCCATGTATCATTCACGAGCTAATGGTTTCTGACAGCACCAGGTGGAAGCAGTTGGATAATGCGGAGACCTCACTGTGCCCAATACCTGTGAACAGCTGGGAAACAAATCTGCTTTTAGTTTCTAGAGCTACACTGGTCTGTTAATGAAATTCTGTTATGTAGGTTTTCTGGGAACATAGGTGTGTTCTTGTCCAATTACATTATGGTGGATTTTTTTTCTTGGTGAGTTGCTATACAGTGAAGAATAACCTGCGTTTGTCTTGTTATCTTTGTTGAAGCAAGAAATTGAGTCTGAATATTGGATCTTTCCAATATTACTTTCTGTAATGCCATAGGTAGGATGTTTACATTTCTGCCAGACTTCCCGTGGTGGTCACTGATGCCGTCCACCGCTTGTTTCCAGTTCTCCTCCTGGGCACACGGCTGTTCACTATCTTCCCTTCCTTGCTTCTGTCGTTCTAGATTGTGGAGGCTCTGTCCTCCCCGTTGAGAAGACATGGAGTCATTATGAAATGAACCTGTGGAGTGTGTGAGAAAACTTTGTTACTGCCTAATAATACAGCCCATTCTTGCGAATGTACTTGGCGAGTTTTGCAGCATTTGGAAAATTAGTTACTGGTTGCCTGGATTATGAAAGTGGTTCTAAATTTTCTTAATATCTCAGGCAGTAGGGACTGTGAAGAAATAATTTTCTGAGTAAATGACTGAGCTCTCTAGCTCACTAAGTTGGTTTTACTATAATGTTTGAATTTCTAATTAGAGTCCTCTAATATAATCACCATTTTGTGGCATTACAGGCTCCCAAGAGTATTACAAAATAGATGTTATCCTTTCCTTTTTTTTACTGAAAAGAGGGAACAGGTGAGCAACTCAAAGATTTAATAAGGATAGTCAACAGATGTTGCCAGGTGCTGTGGGAGACTTTGGGATTAAAGAGTAACCAAAATAAAACATGGGACTTCTAGAATTTAATTTAGCAGAGGAGATAAAGTATTAGGAGATACATGCTATTATAGGGGAAAGCTTAGGGTGTTATGGGTGTTAAGGAAAGATTGCCTAACCTAAGTTGTGGTGTTGGGAATTCCTGGGTAGGTGACTTTTGTTCATTTATTCAGCAGATTTGTTAGATGCCTCCTCCATGCCAGGTAATGTGATAGATTTTGGGCACACGGTAAAAAAGAAAAGCATGATCCCTGCTCTTGCAGAGCTGGTAGTCAAAGCTGAGACTGAGGGAGGAGTGATGATTAGTGGGGATTAGCCAGTGCATTCCCTGAGAGTGGAAACCTATGTGCAAAGACCTAAAAGTAAGTAAATGCTGAGGTCCAGAGGATGAATGCCTTTGCACAGTAACTCCAAACACGCAGAATGCGAAACTTAGGTATTGAGAATCAGTAAATGAATTGGATGAGATAAAAATACATTTCCTGGAAGTAGAATATATTATGAAAAAGAAGTCCCCAAACTTAATAGATTTTGAATGCTACATTTCATTAAGAAACTTGTTAAATGTGTCTTTTGGTAGAATAAAAACTATTACCTACTAGGGTTTAAAAGTTTGGCAAACTAGTAGGGTTTTACAGCTTGTAATAGTGTCAGGTGCGGGGAGAGAAGTCAAGGACTGTGCCAGAGCTTGTGGCCTGAGAAACTGAGTGGATAAACGGTGGCTCCATTTTCCAGGGTTTAAGTCAGCAGGGCCTGGCAGAGAGACTGGTGTAGTGTTCAAAGAAATGGGCTCCAGAGCCCCTTGGCCCAAGTTCCAATCCGAATCTGCTCCCTCTAGCTTCTAGCTGCTCCTAATAGTAGTTTCCACATCTGGGAGCCAGGGATTAGTCCTAACTCCTAGGGTGTCTATGATGATTAAACTAATGTGAGAAAAAGAAAACATGTTGAGTAGTTATTTGAAAGTACGTGTTGAATATATACTTTTCCTGGAAGCTCTTTCCGGTCAGGGTCTGCATCTGTTTTCCTTACTGCTCTAGTCCCAGCCCTTTACAGGCACATTAGTGCAGCAAATCTCACAATAAGGAAATATGGGCATCCTGTAGCAGAGGAAAAATGATTTTCCCTCCACCCTTCTCGGTTCTTGGCTGAGACATACCCCTGTAATAAAAGATTAACAGGAGAACAGCAGAAGTTTAATAATACATATACATACTTGCATACATGGGAGATGGCTAGGATAACTGAGTAACTCCCTGAAATGGCCAAAACTATCACCTGAAGTACCTTTTTCAGCTAAACACAAAAGACAGTGTTGGGGGAGGGGCCAGTTATAGGAGGTTCCCTGCTGAATGGTGGTTATGCAGATTTAAATCCTGGCCTTTTCCGTTGATAAGAGTTTCCAGGGATTTAGTCATCCTCCTGTTCTAGCTAGAGAGGGAGACATCCTTACAAATGGAGATTTTTCTTATAAATGTAAATGACTTTCATGAAAAGAAACCTAGGTTTTCAGAACCTCTTTTGGGTTTGCTGTTACTTAGAAGTAACCGGCTCAAGATAACCTTTATGCCAAAGAGGCAGATTTTGGGGAGGCATATTCTATTCCCCTTCAGTTCCAGAGTAATTGAATTGCCTAAAATCAAAGGGTCAAGAAATAGATGGCTGGAAGTTCCTGCATCTGGCTGCAGAGCCACCTCCCTGCTGGCCACCACTCTGGCTTGGTGGTTAAGTGTCAGGTGGGTCAATTCTGTGTCCTCTGCTTGGCTGGAATATTTAAGGCAGAGAAGTCACGTCTTGAAGCTTAATAAAGCTAAATCTTTGTTAAGTAATGCTTAATGTATTTGTTTTCTAGGGCTGCTGTAAAAATTTACCACAAACTAGGTAGCTGAAGACCACAAATCAATTTTCCCACAGTTCTGGAGGCAGGGAGTCTGAAATCAAGGTGTTGGCAGGACTGAACTCCTGAAGGCTCCAGTGGAGGACTGATTCTTTGCCCCTCTTAGGTTCTTCATGTTACTGCTGGCCTGCCTGGGCTTGCGATTACATCATGCCCGTGCTCTGCCTCTGGGGTCACATGTCTTCTGCCTGGGTCAAATCTCCCTCGGTCTCACCCTAATAAAGACACTTGTCATTGGATTTAGGATTGTATAAAATCAATGGGTCAGGATCTTGAGGTGTTTGTTTTAGCAGCAGCAAAAAAAAAAAAACAAAACAGGCAAGATATTTTGGGTTTGAGTTTTTGTTTGGGCTGGGATGTTTATAGTATTGAATTTAGGGAGTTTACAGGTTTAGCATTAATTTTTGCCGTGGTTTCCATTAGCACTTCAATTTTCAGTCTTTTTGACTTGAACTCTGAGATACATTCTTAAATTGTGCTTTTTATTATCAGTTTTGTTCTATTGGCTCTGCCTTTTTACCCATGGTTAAAATACACTTATGCACCCTTGTAAAATGTGACATTTTAATAACAACCATCATTTATTGAAGAAGCCTGTATTCCATGGGCAGATCGTTAGGATTCTCTTTGATTTGTATGTGAGACTATATCTTTGTTCTTTGTTCATCTTTTCTGTCTTCTGGGGTGGTTTCTCAAGGTTATCTCCTGGGCTACTAATTTAGTTTTTTGTGGTATTTCCTTCCGAAAATGAAGGCTGTAATTTCAGCAATTGCATTAAATTTTTTGTTCATTCTCGTGTCATAGAAGCCATACTTTTTTTTTTTTTTTTTTTTTGGCCTAAAAACAAGAATCAGAATATTTTTTTCAAATTGGCTTTGGTTTCATCAACTTTTTGGGGAAGTGTGGGAGTAAAAAGAGGATATTTCTCAAAGTTTTGTTTGTAATTATCCTTGTGTAGTATGAGTAAAAGCAAAGCAAGTCCATTTGGTGATTCTTTTCCTATGTTGTGAGTGGGGCTATTGCTAGTCCATATGCAAGCCTGACTTCATGAGTGAATGACTCGTGTGTAGAATAGTCTGTGCGTAAAGACTCATCACTGTCTTGAAATTTTTACAAATTTTGAACAGAGGACCCCACGTTTTCATTTTGCACTGGGTCTTATGAATAATGTAACCATTTCTGGCTATGTGGTACCTATGTCTGAATTTAAAAAAATTTTTTTTAAAGATTTTTATTCATGAGAGACAGAGAGGCAGAGAAGCAGGCTCCAGGCAGGGAGCCTAATGTGTGGGACTCCATCCCCGAGACTCCAGGATCACGCCCCGAGCCAGGATCACGCCCTGAGCCAGAGGAAGATGCCAAACCACTGAGTCACCCAGGTGCCCCCTATGTTTGAATTTTAAAGAGGAACCCATTCCTCCAGGTGGATGCAGCCACTCTGTGATGCCCACCTTGGCCCCCAGCCAGCATGTTGGTGTAGTGACTACTACCTACCCAGCCTTATGTGGCATTCTGGATAGTTAGTCTCTGTTTGCGTATATTTAGAATAGTAAATGACTTTTGATTAGTAGAAACATCCTTTTCTTGCCATTTCAGATAATTTTTTTTCAGATAGGCTTTTTAAAATAAAAATTAGCAAGACTCCATTTCTCATGAGCTGTTACATGTGCACGATCGTATTGAAGCAAATCAATAAGCAAATTGTCCTCTACTTGTCCTCAACACTTATTTTTCTCTTATGTACAATATTTTGAAATAAATGGAATGTTAATTTCTGCCTCAAGCTTTTAAAAATGATCTCAATCAATTAATGTTGCACTAACAGCCTCAGAGGCTGGTGTTAAAGCTGTGACACTCTGCCCTGATTGAAGGTAGCGAGCGCATTGTGAGGACCATCATGAAGGGGGAGTGCTTCCTCTGTCAGCTGCTGGGAGCTGGGTGTTGTCAGCACCCTTTCCAGACCTGAAACTGAAGGGCAGCGTGGTGTGGAGAGCTCATCACACCGGCTGGCGGGTAGAAAACTGAGAACGGGCCTCGGTGCTCCTTGTTGGTATAGGTGTGCTTTCAGATTTTCCACGGGGAGCCCTCCGGAAGGGGTGATCCATCCGGCCCCTAACATGAGAAATATTTATTGGATAAATAGGAGAATTTGACCAGAGCCTTTTTACGGTGCTTTTTTGGAATCTCCGAGTCCAGGTTTTTGACTGGGCGGGGCAGAGAGCCCCAAGGGCACAGGGCATGGAGCTGCGGGGGAGCCTGCAGGCCTTGTCCCCCCCCCCCCCCCCCCCCCCCGCACCCTCCGTTGTTCTGGTGACCTTGGGCGATGGGCTCATTTCCTCCGAACTCCAGTTTCTCCATCTGTAGAAGTCCAGTGATGGTCTCCAGCCGACTGGAGTCCTGGTGATAAAGGGATATGATAACGGGGGTTTCCCCACCGGGTGTTAGGCAGGTGTGTGTGTGTGTGTGGGGGGGCTCAGCGAATGTTCCCCGCCCCCTTGTCTTCCATCCTGCCACGGATACGGGGAGGGCCAGGAGAGAGGGTCGCAGGAGGAGTGCCATCCAGCCTTTCTAAAGAAAAACCTTTCCTTTGTAAGGAGAGCAGTTGCCAAGGACCAACAGAGACCTGCAGGTTCGAGATCGGTATTGGTGTCCCCCTTCCTCCTGGAGAAGTGGGTCAGTGGAATCTTAGGAGCCCTGCTCCCTCCATTCGCCCTCTTCCACATCTAGAACTTCACCGTTGTTTTTAATTACTCTAGGCAGGGATCCCTGGGTGGCGCAGCGGTTTAGTGCCTGCCTTTGGTCCAGGGGCACGGTCCTGGAGACCCGGGATTGTCCTGCATGGAGCCTGCTTCTCCCTCTGCCTGTGTCTCTGCCTCTCTCTCTCTCTGTGTGACTATCATGAATAAATAAATACAATCTTAAAAAAAAATAATTACTCTAGGCACATTAGCATGCCTAGTGCTTTCAGATTCATTTATTTCAAAAGAGAGAAGGAATTTATTGTTATGCTATACATGTCTGATTACATTTATGCAACAAACTGACGCGGAGTCTGCTGTGATTAATTTCCAATTATTCCCATGTCCTACTTTTAATAGACAAACCAGGGAAGGAGAGCGATTATCAACTGTGCAGCATTTCTTTCTCGTGTCTTTTTCTATTGTTGCCTTTATCTTTTGTTTCCCTTGGGGTCATTGTGAGGGAAGAAGTGGACTACTGTGTTTCTCGGTAGTCTTTCATGTGGAGAAGTACAGTTTACACCCTCCGGATATTCTGTTGGTGACCCACTTTTCATGTTTACTGTCCAAGGGTTTTTGTTCAGGGGGAGAAGCTCCCTCTATTTTGTGTACTTAGTGCTTAGGCTATTAAACTGAAGTCAAAAATCAATTTCTTAAACAATTCCATCACTTAAACATGATTATAGACTGAGATTTCGTTTAATATTTTAGACTGCGGTGATTCTTTTGAGTACTCCAAACACTGTAAACGGCACACAAAGATCTGTTGATTAAGAAACCTGTAACCCACCTGAACCCCCGTGGCACTGGCATTTTAGAATCGGTTTATTTATAGTTCTTAAGCTTGTTTACTTTCCGAGGTATGTGACCAGAGATATTTTGATAACTTCTAGTGTTACAACAATATTCATTTTTATTCTTCCCTCGGGATACAATAATACAGCAGTACGTTTCCACAATTACAGAGCCAAATAGTCTGAGCAGCAGAGAAGACAGGATCTAGTTATCAGCCAATTGATTTTTGGTCATCTCTACATTCATCAAATCCAAGCCACTGGTCATTGGGCTAGGCCTCGTTTTATATTTGCCTGGCACTTGTACCTATAAGATTTCAGAGCTGTGCTTTCCATACAGGTTCTAGTTTTTTGCAGCATGATGCTTCCCTCCGGAATGTTTTATTCTCCACATTTTGCGTGGCTGGTAGTTCATAGACCATTGCCCTGTCACCTGGATGTTTGGTCTCTTCGCATCATTGGAAGCTTACATTTTAGTACTATTTTGCTCCAATTAGTAGGTCCATTCGAGGGTATCCTCTCCTAGGATATGAGGAATGAAGTCAGCAGTTCGTGCACCTCTTAGAACATGTAGCTAATTCATCATCTTGACACATTGTTCGGTTTTCTTTCCCCCTAAGGTCTTCCTGTTGTTCTTCTACTCTACCTTGGCTCCCACTAGCATTACTAAGGTCCTTGCACTCACCCATCTCTACTTAAGGAAGTATTTAGTGGATGAAGCAAAACACCCAATACACTTCCATTTACTAAAATTAACAAAACGACTGATAAATTCTTCTCCCTTCTTTGCGTGATAATGACTCCATGTGTGTTTTAGATCGACTCTTCTTGTTTGGGTATCATTCCGGAGTCCTGTCTTTCACATTTGGATTGCTTTAAGACCTTCGATGCCTGTGTTTTCCCATATTAGCTGGTGATTTGTCTTTTCAACCCTACCCATGGCCACCTTGAATGCCTTCTATCTTTTTGGCAGTCACAAGTTGGGCCTTGGCCATCCTTATTTTTTTCCTGCCCCAAGATACATAATTGTTTACTCTCAAAGAAACCCTGGTTTGTTTCTTTGGAGAGTAGTTGGAGACCAAAATTTGGGTGCTGGTTTCATTTAACAAGTACTTATATGAGGTTCACTATGGGCCAGGGATTATTCTAAGCTATTGACATATTATCTATTTATTTTAACAATCCTATGAATATGGGCACTATTGTCCTCAGTAGATGCGGAAACTGAAGCTCAGAATAGATACATAACTTGTCCAGGGTCTTAGAACTAGTAAGTCACAAAGTCAGAATTTGAAACCAGGGAGTGGGACGCCTGAGAGTCTGCCTTTGGCTGAGGGCGTGATCCTGGAGTCCCGGAATCGGGATCGAGTCCCGCATAGGGCTTCCTGCATGGAGCCTGCTTCTCCCTCTGCCTGTGTCTCTGCCTTTCTCTGTGTGTCTCATGAATAAATAAATAAAATCTTTAAAAACAAAACCTAGTTCCTAAGTGATTTTTGTTGTTGTTGTTAAGTATTCAATTTTTTTAAACTCTGCACCTCTCTCCTTTCCTTCCTGCTTCACTGCAATGACAACTGGGCACAGTGCTGGATTTGAAAATCTTCAGTGAGGCTGATTGTTAGTATTTTTTTTTTTCTGCCATTGGAGGGGTTGGAGTGGATGGGTATGCTCTATCAGTTTCCTCTTCTACTGGATCTAAAGGAGCATGGACAGAGCCCTTATCCTTGGTAGTTAAGTAACACCTGGCTCCCAGGCCTAGTGACTTAACCAGAGTCCATTTAATCCACCATTGTTATTCTACCCCTTTCTTCAAATGTCAGAAAAGCACTAAAATATGGAGGATGAGATTGCATCAGGGATGAAAGTCTTAAAATAATTTTTCAGGGTATTTCTGGACCATACGTGTGCTTGACTTCCTGTTGCTTTGTCTTTAGCCAAGCTCTGTGTTCTCCTTTTAGAGTATTTGCCACTGACATGCTTCCACCCCTTCACCAGCTGTTTTTGTCTCATTCTTAAAACACTGAAGAGGCTTTCAAACTTGAGGTTGATGGAGGCATCTCTAAAGAAATGAATCTTACTAGTCAATTCAAAATGGAGGAACTGGGAATCTGATGGTGTCTGAAATTCAGTGGCCATAAAGCTTGACTCTTGCCAGTATATTGTCAGTTTGTCCATGTGTTATTCAGGAAGGGGTGGCCAGTAGCCTTTAGAGTTACTTTACAAAGTGAAATATCCATGATGGGTAGTACGGTTGTGTCCCCCCAAATCCACCATTTTGGTTGCAAAAAAAATGGTCAAATATTTAGTCTCATAGGATTAGTTCCGTCTGCTTGATGGGAATATACTTCTGTGGCCATAGGAAATAGGACTGTACCGTTGTGTCTAAACTGTGGCTGGATGTCTCTAATCATGAGTGGGTCCGTCACCTAGAGTGGTTCTTCACGGATACCATCCACACTATCATTCTACCGCTCTTAGGAGTAACAATAGGGATCCTTGGGTGGCGCAGCGGTTTGGCGCCTGCCTTTGGCCCAGGGCGCGATCCTGGAGACCCGGGATCGAATCCCACATCGGGCTCCCGGTGCATGGAGCCTGCTTCTCCCTCTGCCTATGTCTCTGCCTCTCTCTCTCTCTCTCTCTCTCTCTCTCTCTCTCTCTCTCTATCATAAATAAATAAAAAATTAAAAAAAAAAAAAAGGAGTAACAATAATTATTGTAGTCATGAGAGCCTTGACCAGTATTGAGTCCTTCCTGTGTGTCAGATACTTGGCTATAACATGTACTATCCTAATTAATCCTTAAAGTAAATTTATCATGATGGTAGTGTTACTATGTAGATGAAGAATTGATTCTTAGAGGCTAAAGGACTTCTCCAAGGCCTCAGCCAACAAGGGAAGAGTCAGGATTCTGACCCAGGTAGGATGCTACCAGGGTCAGGTGCCCCGTTAGCTTTGCCTCATTAGACTATGTCACAGAGGGCTGGAAATGATGCCGTCCCCTTTGTTGGGGAAATATTCTAGTGTTGGGCAGTTAAAAAACAGTGCCAGAATATTTCTGCTTTGTACATTTTTAAAAATCTTAAACTTTTGTAAAAAAGCATTTTTTTCCCCCTTTTCTTTTTTAAAAATTTTTAAGTAGGTTCCATGCCCAAGATGGGGCTTGAACTCACAACCCCCCAGACTGAGTCGCATGTTCTACTGATAGAGCCAGTCTGGTGCCCCTGTGTATTGATTATTCATCCCTCTGAACTGGTTTGAGAGGAGCCTTCTAATGTCAACAAACTGCGGAACAGTTACATTACTTCTCATCTGCTTTCTTTTTATTATCGCATTTTCTGCTAATCTTAGACACTTGTGTTAGAATCTATAGCTTACAGAACTTTCCCCTGCTTGCCTCAGTTTGGAACCAAAACCTCTTGTACTCGTGCCTTCAGCTTTGAGGGTGAGGCTTTCGGGAGCCAATGGGATGCCTAGATCAGAAGATGTGTCCTCTCAAGCCCACCTGGCTGGGACTTGCTACCATGGTACCCTACAACGTGTTGATAGTCTTTAATTGGAGAGCACACATAGTCAGGGTTCCCTTTACCTGGTAGGAATGTGGAGACAGCTCTGTTCTCTTAATTCAGCTTGATCACCTTAACATCAATTTTGCGTGTACCTATACGGTTGCACTTTTGTTGAGGCAACTTTGATAAAGACACGTATATAGTTTTAGAGCAAGTACCCCTGGCAGCTCCTGGCAGCGCTGAGACATAATTGCGCCCAAAAGGCCTGTGTTGCCTGAGGGCACAGACTGTCACAGCTTCCCTGGCGGGCTGCGGATTTTATCTGTCAAGTGGCAAGGTCTTTATGAAGCTAGACAGTGGGTTCCGTTATTAATGTTCCTTAGTCTTTTCCTCTAATTCAGGTAATTTAAAAATAGAAATAGGAGAGCTGTTTGGATTTGGTTGCTAATGACTGTCGGTTTTTTCTTTTTTTGTTTTTCATTATAAATGTTAAACTCCCCTCCTAAGGGTTTTGAAAACGCGGCTTTGGAGGCTTGGCTAGGACCTCTAGGGACACATGGTGCCAGGGATGAGGATGTTCGCCTTCCACGGAGGCTCTCCGCTGCGCTTGGGGGCAGCATGCTTGTAGGACAGGAGCTCTGCTCTGCTCCGCGCCAACCACCTGTCGCAGGGGAAAAAAAAAAAAAAAAAAAAAAGAAAATCCAGTTGTGTGGACAGGGAGGTGGATGAGCCTGATGTTTCATAGCTTCCCACCTCCCTCGTGTTGTGTAGACGTGGGATTTTCACGCGCCTTGAGGAAACCGAGGAGCCTGTCCAGGGTGTCGGTACTGGGGGTGGGAGGACAAAGGCCAGAGGCTGGGCCGGAGCGGCTGGGGGCCCAGGGCGACTTGGAGGTGGCCTCACTGCCCCTTGCAGCCCTGCCTCTCTCCCAGCAGACCCGAGAGCCGGGGGGCGTTGATGGGCCGTGGAGGGACGTGCTGGCCACGCAGCTGATGCTCGGGAGCCTCGCTCCCTGCCTGGCCCCCCTGCCTGGCCCCCCTGCCTGCCCCTCCGGCCTGGCCCCCCTGCCTGGCCCCTCCGCCCTGGCCCTCCTGCCTGCCCCTCCGGCCTGGCCCCCCTGCCTGGCCCCCCTGCCTGGCCCCTCTGCCCTGGCCCTCCTGCCTGGCCCCCCTGCCTGGCCCCCCTGCCTGCCCCTCACGGCCTCCGCGTGCTTCTTCCTCAGCCCCTTGAGGAAGTGGGTCGTCAGCGAAGCCGAATGACTTACCAGAGTGGCAGCATCGGGGCCACACCTGCATCCTTTGTGTCCTGCCGTGTCCTGTCCTGTCCTGCCGACCCTCCGGGTGGCTGTGCATACTTTATGGGGCTACCGGGGGCAGGGTTCTTGGAGCTTTGGGGGCTCCCTGGGTGCATCTGGTTGTGTTGCTTTACCTACAGGTAAGGCTGTCGGCCTGTCCCCACACTCCCTGTGGTCAGTGGCAGGTGTCCCTGCGCGGGTCCTTCTGCACTTCGGTATTTTAGTGTACAGTAGAGATGAGGCCTTTTTATTTTATTTTTTTTATTTTTTTAATTTATTTTTTATTGGTGTTCAATTTGCCAACATATATAATAACCCCCAGTGCTCATCCCGTCAAGTGCCCCCCTCAGTGCCCGTCACCTCCCCCCGCCCTCCTCCCCTTCCCCCACCCGTAGTTCGTTTCCCAGAGTCAGGAGTCTCTCATGTTCTGTCTCCCTTTCTGATATTTCCCATTTTTTTTCCTCTCCTTTAGATGAGGCCTTTTTAAAGGGAAGGGTGCACCCTCAAGATTTGTCTATCGCCCTCCTGCAAACTCCTCATCTCTCCATCCATCTACGTTCTAATGTCCGTTGTGTTGGGGTCTTTTGATCCTCAGTTGTCAGGGGCACCGGTTACCTCCTGTTGCACGGGGCTTCCTGTTGTGCAGTGATAGCCCGTAAGCAAACACCTAAGTGCACCGGGAAAGTTTCACGGGAAAGAATACGGTCTTTTGTGGCCACCACCGTGATCCTTTAACATACATGCTCAACTATCCGATGTGCTGTGTGGCCTGACTTCTAAATTAAGGAACGAGAACATTAGTTACGGCGTGATTTGCTGCTAAAAGGTGACCTCTATCCCTGCTCCACAGGCTGATGGTCTGGGTGGGGTTTACCCCTCGGCGCGGTCAACAGGTCAACATGCACTGCACATGCTCGTCAGAATCTCGACGGACACGAAGCCTTTTCGCGGCCTCTGAATTGTCTTCGACCTCTGAAGTCGAAGGTCAGCTCTCACGTCCCTTCCCCTTTAGTAGGAAGGAAGGGAAGGGCTCTCCTGTGTGTTCATGTGGGCAAACTTCAAGCTACATAACCTGAGACGGTGAATTAAGTTTGTGTGAGTTACTCGGGCGCTCAGCCACACGTTGCAGGAAGTTGTTTGGAGAAATGTGGGTTGATCATTACCAAATACATTTTTACTTCTGACTGGCTGCATTTTTGAAGCTTCCTTGTAAGTTCTCCCATTTTCTAAATTTGGAAAAATCTGCGTATTTGAGCCTTGAAAAAGACAGTCTCTTAGCAACATGTAAGGACAAAGAGGATCAAATTAAGTTAATAAGTATGCTATGATTTGTGTATGTGCTGTTTTGAAAACCACCACAAAGGGAGACATTTTTTAAGCCGTTTTATGATATTTGATAAATTTTAAAGTAACAGAAACAGAAGTGGTGTGTTTTTAACTCCTCCTTGCCTTTTTTTTTCCCCTGTATCTCCTCACACTTTGTTTTTGCCCACTTGGAGAGCATAAGTGGGCATTCATAATTAAGAATGAATCAAAACTGTCTGCGTGGAGGACTTTCTGCTCCATACTTAATTAACTTAGAAAACATTGCCTTGATAAGCAGATCAATTTTAAAGAGAAAATAGAGTTTATTTTCATTTCCGACATCTATAATATTTAATCAACCTTGGAAGCATCTTGTGTCCATTATAAATCCATAGATAAGGAAATGCAGAAGTGGCCTGTTCCCATTTAAGGCTAATTATGTGCTACACAGTGTAGCTCTTTTGCTTGTGGGGAATAGTGGGTTGAAGCAGCAGGGGGAGACTTACAGTGAGGCTATTTGCTAGGCTGGGCAATCCAGCAGGGACCCAGGCTGTTTTGCCACGATCTATTAATGACAGCAAACCACAAGGCCAATCTAGATTTAAGAGGGTTGTGAGGAAATGAATATCTCTTGATCAGAGGATTGGCATGCAGACACAAGGAAGAAAGCATTTTCTGGTGTTCATCTTTGGAAATGATTCTTCACATAGGAGTATTCACTTATGCCTCAGACACTGTTCCACTGATTCTGAGGTATACGTTTCTCATGTTTTAATATCTCTGAAATCAGGATGTCATCTTAACACCACTGGCTAGATAGCACTGATGCATTGTTGTCATCCAGGATCGTGCAGATGTGGACATAGCAACTGTGTTCATATTGTTGGTAATACACAGGTCCAAGTTAATTTCATATGAAAGATACTCAGAAATATTAAATCCTGATTCATGGGGCTCCTGGGTGGCTCAGTGGGTTGTGTCCAACTCTTGGCTTTTGGCTCCAGTCATGATCTCGGGTTATGGGATTGAGCCCTAGGTTGGGCTCTGTGCTCAGTGTGGAGTCTGTTTGGGATTCTTTCCCTCCTTCTTATGCTCCCGTGTGCACTTTCTCTCTCTCTCTCTCTCTCTTTCTCTCAAATAAACAATCGTTAAAAAAAAATCACAATTCAACACTAAAATAAGTATTGCACATAAAAAGTCATAAAAACACAGGAACACGATGTAAATTTAGTATTAGTGAAGCAAATTTTTATTGGAGGAATAAGCATGGTTAGTTACCATTGTTTTGCAAATAACCAAGAGTTTTGGGGGACTTGAGACAGAAGAGAAGTAGCTGAAGCTGTGTTACAGAGTTACAGCAAAAGTATTGCCTTCTAGGTGATAAATTAGGCAATTTGAGAATAGGAGAAATCAGTAATCCCATCCTTCAACTAGAGGAAAGGTATTTCAAAGCAATAAGCGCCTGCTGTGTCCAATTCATAAGTTGTACAGGACTGTTGTTGAGGCGTAGGACACCAATTAATCAAACTTTCTGCCAACCTAGAACTGTAACTGCTTATTTTCTGGTGACTTGTGATTTGGGGGAAAATTGAGTTTAGACAGGTAGGAAGTGATGATAGAACTCAAGCATTCTTGAAAAGGCTCTGAGATTTTTCTGGGATGTTAAAAGTGCTGAAGAGATCAAGCATGGGCTATGAAAAACAGTTATTGCTGTGATATTTCCCACAATTGCCAATGGCTGGAAGTTGCGACTATAACTTAATCATAAGCTGTGAAACAATTCCCAAGGAAGAGTTCTCTAGAGACATTAGAACCTTCTTTTGTGACACCTGGTAAGAACGAAAAGTACCAGCCTTAAATCAGGCATATTGAATGTCTGGCTGCCGAAAGGATGTCTCAGAGACAACAGTAGAGTATCAGATGGAAAAAATATGGACATCAACTGAGTTAAAGTGACCCAAAAAGTCAAAGTTGGCCTGTGAACATGTGTTAGGAATAGCTTAACCAGTATATTTTCTTTTTTTTTTTTAAATATAGGTGTATGAGAGAGAGAAGAGAAATATAATTATCTAAAAGCTTTTGCAATAATTATAGTTCTAAGTGACAAGAAAGCATTCTGTTTTAGTTTACTTGGTGGCATTTTTTTTCTTAGTGTGCAAACAGATGGCACATTGCATCTTAGGCCCCATAGATATGTGCTGGGCACTGCGCCTAAAGTTGCTGCTTTCATGGAGTTTCCAGTTTAGGTGTTCAACATGCATTTCAAAATGCACTCTCTCAGAGTGTATAATAAGAACAGATTAAGCACTTACATCCCTTCTATGAAAAAGTAAGCTCCGAATTCCAAACAGCTAAGTCTTTAAGAAATTGTTAGGTTTATCTTGCCTTTTCATACGTGTAGATCATCTATCCCCGGCTAATCAGTAAGTGCTGAGTATATTGTGTAGTTTCCATGAATAACTATTGAAAGATTTCAAGGTAAGGTGAAGCCTTACCTTGTTGGCTATTTACCTTTCAGGGACTGCTGAAAATTCATCCTCCTTGTTTTTATAACAATACCCGTAGGAGGTAAATGTCCAAGAAACTTGATATTTTTTTTTTAAAGCAAACTTTTATTGATTGATTTTATTCATGAGAGACCGAGAGAGGAGAAGCAGCCTACCCGTGGGGACCCTGATGTGAGACTCGATCCCAGGACCACAACCTGAGCTAAAGGCAGACGCTCAACACTGAGCCACCCAGGAGCCCCGCAAACATTATTTTTAAGAGCAGTTTTCAGTTCACCACAAAACTGAGAGGAAGGTAGAGATTTCCCATGAACTCTCTGCCCCAACCATGCACAGCCTCCCCTATTCTTAACATCTCCCACCAGAGTGGGACATCTGTTATAACTGATGAACTTAACATGGCATTGTCACCCCGAAAGTCCGTAGTTTGTTGGTATTGTACATTCTGTGAGTTTTGACAAGTGTATCATGTATTCACCATTAAAGTATCCTACAGAATAGTTTCGCTACCCCAAAAACCCTCTGTGTTCCACCAATTCATCCCTCCCCCAACCCGTGGCGACCACTGATCTTACTGTCTTTCTTCATAGTTTTGCCTTTTCTTAATGTCATATAGTTGGACTGACCCAAAGATACTCAGGTCGGCTGCTTTTACTTAATAATAAGTGTTTAAGTTCCTCTATATCGTTTCACAGTTTGAGAGCTCATTTCTTTATAGCACTGAGTAATACTCCATCATTATGTATGTGCCACCATTAACTCCTCACTACACAAGAACATGGTAGTTGCTTCTGTGTTTTGGCACTTACAGATAAATCCACCGCAAGCATCATGTGCAGGTTTCTGGTTGCGCCTAAGTTCTCAACTACACTGGGTACCAAGGATTGTGATTATTGGATCATATGATAAGAGTATGTTTAGTTTTGTAACTAGATACCCAACTGGCTACCAAAGTGGTTGTACCATTTTGCATTTCCACCAGCAATGAGTAGAGTTCCTGTTGCTTTCCAGCCTCACCAGTGTTCGGTGTTGTCAGTGTTCTGGATTTTGGCCATTCCAGTAAGCGCTTACTGGTATCTTCATTGTTTTAATTTCCATTTCCCTGATGACACATGATGGGGAACAGTTTTTCTTATGCTTACTTGCCATCTGTTTATCTTCTTTGGTGAGTTGTCTATTGTGGTCTTTGGCCCATTTTTAGAATCAGATTGTTTTTATTATATATATGAAAATAAATATTTAATACTATCTTTGTTAGGGAGTTTTAAGTGTTCCTTGTATATTTTGAATGATAGATGTCTCTACAGATACATCTTTTGCAGATATTTTTTCCCATTCTGTGGCTTGTCTTCTCATTGACTTGACTATGTCTTTTGCAGAGCAAAAATTTTAAATTTTAATAAAGTCCAGCTTACCAATTCTTTCATGGATCATGACTTTGGGTTTATATCTAAGAAGTCATCACCAAACTCAATGTCATCTACATTTTTTTCCTCTGTTACTTCTAGGAGTTTTATAGTTTTGTATTTTACATTTAGGTCTGTGATCCATTTTGAGTTAATTTTTGTGTAGGATGTAAGCTCTGGCTCTAGATTCATTTTTTGCAGGGAGATGTGAAGTTGTTCTAGCACCATTTGTTGAAAAGACCATTTTTGTTCCATTGTGTCACCTTTGTTCCTTTGTCAAAAATCAGTTGATTATGTCGGTCTACATCTGTCTGCCTATTCTGTTCCATTGATCTACTTTTTGTTCTTTCTCCAATACCACGTTATCTTGACTGTTGTAGCTTTTTAGTAGGTCTTGAAGTTGGATGGTGTCAGTCTTGCAACTTTGTTCTTCTACTTCAATATTATGTTGGCTGCTCTGGGTCTTTTGCATGAACTTTAGAATCAGTTTGGCTGATGCTGATAAAATAACTTGCTAGGATTTGGATTGAGATTGCATTGAATCTATAGATCAAGTCAGGAAGAATTTATATCTTGACAACAATGAGTCTTCAATATTGAGAACATTGTGATCTTGAAATTTTGAAATTCTAGCTCCGGAATGGATGTAGGTTAAGACTGTATATGGCCAGGCATACACCTGTCAGCAGTTGGCACCATCGTTCTAAAGAGGCGTTGCTAGAGCTTCTGGGCAGTTTAGTTTGAAAACCATGGGCATAGGTTAGTCCAAACCCTCTTTCATATCATATTCAACCTCCTGAAATTCTGCATTAGCATTTAAGCATATGGGCTCTGGAATCTTTTTGTGGGTTTCTAATCCTGGCTGTATCCACTTGCATCGCTTGTAAGATTTTAGGTAAGTAATGTTTTAGTTGTGAAGTGGCATTAATTGTGGGAATTAAATGAAATAATAAGTGCCTCAAAAATTGTGAGTCCTGATTCTACTTATATTTCATTCTCTTCTCTCTCTACCCTTCTTTGGATTCCCTCTAGCTTGCCTTTGAAACTGCTTTTCATAACCTCCCTGTTGACTTCCATGTTGCGAAAACAGCAGTCCCTACATGACTGGCTTAACAGTACGTGGCTCAGTGGCTTACTCCCTCCTTGAAACCTTCTGTTCTTGTGTTGGCTTCTCCAGTAATATCCTCCTAATTTTCTTCTCCCTCACTGAGATGTTGCTTCAAAAATTTTCTTTGCTGGCTCTTCCTCTTTTGATCAACCAGAGCTGGGTTCTAGGTTCTAGTCCTTCTACTCCATTGTCTCTAGATGCCGTTCATATGAATGTTGTGAACGTTGGCTGATGACTGCCAACTCTCTCCAGGCCGGAGCCCCAGATCCTTAAAGAAACAACCTCTTGACAACCACTGGCTTCCTCCTCATGGGTAGAACTCTTGGTTTCAGTGCCTTTGTTCCCTTTTTCCTAAACCCTGTCCCTCCTTCCATTTTATAAATATCAGTAAATGGCACGCCATTTGCCTGGGTAATCAAGTCAAACACTGAGGCATTGCGCTCTATTCTTTCCCTCACCACTCTCCCCCTACTAGCACATTCTTTTGGCTCTACATCTATAATAAATCCCATCCTCATCCCCTTCTCTCCATCTTCACTGTGCTTGACTTCCTTCTTCTGGACTCCTAATAGAACTTCCTACTTGTTTTCCTGCAACTACTCAAACCACCTTTTCTTCATTCTGTTCTCAGATCATTACAAATGTTAATTAGATTGTGTCATCCCATCAGTGGCTTCCAGGCTTCCTGTATGGAGCCTGACCCGCCTTAGAGGCTGACTGGCTCCAGTCACACTGGTTTCTGAAGGGAGGGAAAATTTCTTCTCTACTGTCAGATCTTCTAGCTAGACTAGACTTGAATTTACACAAGACAGATGAATCTCAGATGGGAGATTAATTTCCTGCTTTCTGGGGAGACAGAGGAGGAAGGCCTGAGTGCCCTACTTGCATAGGTTGTCTCTTAAGTAACTTTTAGTTAAAATAATCAGTATACCGGGCACCTGGGTGGCTCAGTTGGTTAAATGTCTGCTTTTGGCTCAGGTCATGATCCCAGGGTTCTGGGATCGAGTCCCACATGGGGCTTTCCCCCCTGCTTGTGATCTCGTGATCTCTCTCTCTCTCCCCCCCCAAATTAATAAATAAAATCTTTAAAAAAATGAAATAATATACCAAAGTGACCCATCTTGGGCTTGCTTGCCTTGGGTCCCCACATCTCCTTTCTGTTTCTTGACTACACTAAACCTACTTCCGCTTCGGGATTCTCTGGTATCCCCTCTAGCCTGGAGCACTGTCCTCACCTTTGTGTTAAAAAACAAAATTCAACTGAGTACATTTTGAAGATCTTTTGGGATTTATTCAGTGATTCATGAATTGGCAGCCTCCTACCTGGCAGATAGAAAGGAGCCCCAAAGAGCTGTATAAAATGGAAGACTTTTATGGGTAGAAGGGGGCCAGACAAGGAAGTTACTGTCAAATAGTGAATTGTTGCAGGCAAGGCCACCTTCCTTCACAGAGGTGGCAGGGGTCCTGTCAAGCGGCTTACTTCACTTGTGCTGATCAGGTGATTTGAGATTGACTGGTTTAAGATTCCACTCTTCCACTCTTGGGAGAGGTTGTAACTTGGTTTGGTGGCATGCACATAGCACAAGTGACTTTATTTTTAACAATTCCCCACTTTTGATCAGATGCTCAGCTTCACTGAGAGAGGTGATAAAAATTTAAAGCATGGGCACCCCTCCCAGCTGTCATTCTGAAGCTCTCATGGTTTTTGGTGATCCTCTCTGGTATTCACAGGTCATGACTTGAGGTCCACTTTGGCTGTTTTCTTCATTCCTTTTCTGACTTTCCAGTGTTGGGGGACCATATACTTGGTAGTTAGTGGCTGTAAACATGCATTTAAAGCATTTGAGAGAGTACATGTGCAAGGGAGACTACTGTGACTGTTCTAAGCTGGATAATTCCCGTTGTCTGGAGTGCACTTTGGAGTCATGGTTCCCAAGACTCAAGCCAATAAAAATCATAGAAGCCAGAAAAAGATCTTGTTGAAGGAGTCCCCCTCCCCCACTTTTAAAAAAAATATTTACTCGAGAATGTGCGGTAGGGAGGGGCAGAGGGAGAGATAGAATCTCAAGCAGACTCCCCACTGAGTGCAGAGCCCTACTGGAGTCTTGATCCCATGAGATCTTGACCTGAGCCAAAACCACGAGTTGGACACTCAATCAACCAAGACACCAGGCACCCCAGGAGTCGCTTTCTTAAGCCAAGTGGCTTGTTCAGTGACCTTAGGTAAATAGCTGAGTTTCAACTTCTCCAAAAGTGTTAATCCAGGTACAGCAAGCGGTGTTGGCCACAGATATCCTTTGGCTAAAAGATAATCAGGGGCTATCCTTTTGTCAAGAACAACTTTGGCCAAAGAGGGTAAAGATTTTTGTTGAACGGTTACTGCTTTAGCATAGATTCTGCAGTATTTTCAAGAGTTGAGATGTTCCTGATAAAAGCCTCATTTGTACTCCTAACCAGAGAAGTAGGGAATCTACCAAAGGGAGCTGACTTTTGAATCATGAATATCTCCTGGTAATTCCCATTTTAGTCTGTGGCTTGGGACAACTAGAAAGGTAACAGCCACGGAAGCCAGTAAAATCTAGGAATTAGCAGACCACACAGGTAGTTTTATTCTCATTACCCTTGCATTATGTCCCTTTTTTTGTGTGAAATCTTGAGACAAGATTCTCTAGGTTAGGGGTTGGTAACCAGAGACAGGGAAACAGAACCTTAAGTAAGGCTAGGGAGCCTGATACAGTAGAGAGGGGGCTGAGCTTATTCCAGAGAAACTGAGACATTGAAAATCAGGGAGAAGTATGTCATGTGCCAAATCCGATAGAATCACCAGTATCAAGGTCAGGAACTGCCGAAACAGGGTTTGTTGTGGTTTTGACTTGAAGGAGCACATTGACATTTAGAAAGGGGAAGGTCAACCCACCAGTAGATTGGAGGTGAAAGGGACAGGAAGAGCAGACTGACTACCGGGAAGTGACTAGCTGAACCAGAAACAAGGAAGATGGACTCTACAGGGGCGCAGAGGCCTAAGTGGCAGGGGCGCCACTGAACTGGCCTAAGATTGAGAGACTCAGTACCGAGGCTGTATATAAGGACCATGGCTCGATATGGCAACTTCCTCATTTGAAGATTATAAAATCCCAAATACTCTGTGACAACTATTTTGAAAGATTTTTTATGATGAAATATTTGTGATGAGCTTTTGCTTTCCTTAATTTGTCACTAATGGTAAAATGTTTGGGGATGAACATTTAGAAATCTGGTGAATTAATTCTTGTCCCCTCCCCCCCCATTTTATTGACTGTTCTAGTAACATATTTTATTCTTTCATCTATTTTTAGATTTAAATTCAATTAATTAACATATAATATGGGGCCCATATAATACCCAGTGGGGCCCAAGGGTAGCTCATCCAGTTAAGCATCTATCTTCAGCTCAGTTCACAATCTCAGTCCTGGGATCGAGCCCTGCATTGGGTTCCCTGCTCAGCAGGGAGTCTGCTTCTCCCTCTGCCCTTCCCCCCTGCTCATGTTCTCTCTCTCTTTCTCTTTCAAATATATAAAATCTCAAATAAAAAAATAATGTATTATTAGTTTCAGAGGTAGAGGCCAGTGATTCATCAGTCTTACATAATACCCAGTGCTCATTGTATCACGTGTCCTCCTTAATGTCCATCACCCAGTCACCCTGTCTTGCTGCCCCTACACCTGGTCCAGCAACTCAGTTTCCTATAATTGTCTCTTATGGTTTGTCATGCTCTGATCTCATCTTGTTTCATTTTTTTCCTCTCTTCCCTTATGATCCTTTATTTTGTTTCATAAATTCCACATATGAGTGAGATATGATAATTGTCTTTCTCTGATTGACTTATTTCACTTAGCATAATACTCTCCAGTTCCAACCACATCATTGCAAATGGCAAGATTTCAGGTTTTTTTGATGGCTGAATAATATTCCTGTGTGTGTGTGTGTGTGTGTGTGTGTGTCTATCTCACATCATCTTTAACCATTCATCTGTCAATGGACATCTGAGTTCTTTCCATAGTTTTTCTATTGTGGACATTGCTGCTATAAACATTGGGGTGCAGGTGCCCCTTCAGATTGCTACATTTGTATCTTTGAGGTAAACACCTGATAGTGCAATTGCTGGGTCATAGGGTAGCTCTATTTTCAACTTTTTCAGGAAATTCCATACTGTTTTACAAACTGGCTGTACTTTCCACCAACAGTATTAGAGGATTCTCGTTTCTCCACATCCTCAACCACCATCTGTCATTTCCTGACTTGTTCATTTTAGCCAATTCTTACTGGTGTGAGGTGGTATCTCGTGGTTTTGATTTGTATTTCCCCAATGCTGGGTGATGCATTTTTTCATGTGTCTTTTGGCCACTTGTATGTCTTTGGAGAAATGTCTGTTCATGTCTTTTGCCCATTCTTGATGGGATTGGGTGTTGAGTATGACAAGTTCTCTTTTTTTAAGATTTTATTTATTCATTAGAGAGAGACACAGAGAGGCAGAGACACAGGCAGAGAGAGAAGCAGGCTCCCTGCAGACAGCCCGATGTGGGACTCGATCCTGGGACTCCAGGATCACAATCTAAGCTGAAGGCAGATGCTCAACCACTGAGCCACCCAAGTGTCCTGAGTTTGATAAGTTCTTTATAGATTTTTGGATACTAACCCTTTATCTGATGTGTCACTAGCAAATATCCTCTCCCATTCCGTTGGTTGTCTTTTGGTTTTGTCGAGTGTTTCCTTTGCTGTGCAAAAGCTTTTTTATCTTGATGAAGTCCCAGTAGTTCATTTTTGTCTTTGTTTCCCTTGCCTTTGGAGATGTGTCTAGTAAGAAATTGCTGTGGCCGAGATCATAGAGGTTGTTGACTGTTTTCTTCTCTAGGATTTTGATGGCTTCCTGTCTTACATTTAGGTCTTTTATCCATTTTAAGTCTATTTTTTTGTGTAAGATGTAAGGGAATGGTCTAGTTTCATTCTTCTGCATCTTGCTGTCCAATTTTCCCAATAGTATTTGTTGAAGAGACTTTTATCCAGTGGATATTCTTTCCCGCTTTGTTGAAGATTAGTTGACCATAGAGTAGAGGATCGATTTCTGGGTTCTCTTTTATGTTCCATTGATGTGTGTGTCTGTTTTTGTGCCAGAGCCATACTGTCTTGATGATTACAGCTTCATAATAGAGTTTGAAGTCTGGAATTGTGATGCCACCAGTTTTGGTTTTCTTTTCCACATTCCTCTGGCTATTCAGAGACTTTTCTGGTTCCATACAAATTTTAGGATTATTTGTTTTGGCTCTGTGAAAAAAGTTGATGTATTTTGATAGGGATTGCCTTAAATGTCTGGATTGCTCTAGGTAGCATGGACATTTTAACAATATTTTTTTTCCAATCCATGAGTATGGAATATATTTCCATTTCTTTGTGTCTTCCTCAATTTTTCATGAGTGTTCTATAGTTTTCTGAGAACAGATCTTTGCCTCTTTGGTTAGGTTTATTCATGGGTATCTTACGGGTTTTGGTGCAATGGTAAATGGGAACAACTCCTTAATTTCTCTTTCTTCTGTTTCATTGTTAGTGTATAGAAAGGAAATTGATTTCTGTGCATTGATTTTTATAGCCTGCCTCTTTGCTGAATTCCTTTGCAATTTTGGGGTGGAGTCTCTTGGGTTTTCCACATGCAGTATCATGTCATCTGCAAAGACTGAGACTTTGACTTTGCTGATTTGGATGCCTTTTATTTCTTTTTGTTGTCTGATTGCTGAGGCTAGACTTCTAGTACTATTTTGAGCAGCAGTGGTGATAGTGCACATCCCTGTTGTGTTTCTGACCTTAGAGGAAAGCTCTCAGTTTTTCCCTTTGAGAATGATATTTGCTGTGGGCTTTTTGTAGATGGCTTTTATATCAAGGTATGTTCCCTCCATCCCTTCCATCTTCACAGTGAAGAGTATTAAGAAAGGAAGTTGTCCTTTGTCAGATGCTTTTTCTGTATCTATTGAGAGGATCATATGTTTCTTATACTTTCTTTTATTAATGTGGTATATATCACATTGATTCGCAGATGTTGAACTACACTTGGAGCCCAGGTATAAATCCCACTTGGTCATGGTGAATAATCCCTTTAATGTACTGTTGGCTTCTATTGGCCAGGATCTTGGTGAGAATTTTGGTATCCATATTCATCAGGAATATTGGTCTGTAATTCTCCTTTTCGGTGGGGTTTTTGTCTGGTTTTGGGATCAAGGTAATGCTGGCCTCATAGAGTTTGGCAGTTTTCCTTCCATTTTTTGTTCTGAAACAGCTTCAGAAGAATAGGTATTAATTTCTCTTTAAATGTTTGGTAGACTTCCCCTGGGAAGCCATCTGGCTATGGACTCTTGTTTGTTGAGAGCTTTTTGATTACTGCTTCAATTTCCTTGTTGATTATGGGTCTGTTCAGGTTTTCTATTTCTTTTTATTCCAGGTTTGGTAGTTTATATGTCTCTAAGAATGCATCCATTTCTTCCAGATTGCCCAATTTGTTGGCAAAAAATGGTGCATAACATGTTCTTATAATTAGATTTCTTCCATGTTGGTTGTGATCCCTCCTCTTTCATTCATGATTTTATTTATTTGGGTCCTTTCTCTTTTCTTTTTGATAAGTCTGTCCAGGGGTTTATCGATCTTATTCTTTCAAAGAACCAGTTTTTGTTTCATTGATCTGTTCTTTTTCTTTCTATTTCATTAATTTCTGTTCCAATCTTTGTTAGTTCTCCTCTTCTGCTGGGTTTAGGTTTTTCTTTGCTGTTCTTTCTCCAGCTTCTTTAGGTGTAAGGTTAGATTGTGTATATCTGAGACCTTGTTTCTTGAGAAAGGCCTTGGGACCGCCTTTGATGCATCCCAAAGGTTTTGAACAACTGTGTTTTCATTTTATTTTTTCCACAAATTTTTAAAATTCTGCTTTAATTTCCTGATTCACCTAATCATTCTCTAGTAGGATGCTCTTTAGCCTCTATGCATTTGAGTTCTTTCCAAATTTCCTCTTGTGATTGAGTTCCAGTTTCAAAGCATTTTGGTCTGAAAATACACAAGGAATGATCTCAGTCTTTTGGTACTGCCTGAGACCTGATTTGTGACCCAGTATGTGATTTATTCTGAAGAATGTTTCATGTGCAGTTGAGAAGAATATGGATTCTATTGCTTTAGGATGGAATGCTCTGAATATATCTGTTAAATCCATCTGGCCCAGTGTGTCATTTCAAAAGCTTCATTTCCCTGTTGATCTTCTGCTTAGATGATCTGTCCATTGCAGTGAGAGGGGTGTTAAAGTCCCCAACTATAATTGTATTATTATCTATGTGTTTAAAAATTTTTTTTTAAAGATTTTATTTATTTATTCATGAGAGACACAGGCAGAGGGAGAAGCAGGCTCCATGCAGGGAGCCCGACGTGGGACTCGATTCTAGGTCTCCAGGATCATGCCCTGGGCTAAAGGCAGGTGCTAAACCGCTGAGCCACCCAGGGATCCCATGTGTCTCGTTTTAAGTTGTTTGTAACAGTGTGTCACTTTGTGGTCATCTGTTGGTTATGTAGGAATAGGAAACAAATATAGCACCACACTGTTAAGTATTGGCTTCCTTTGGATTTCGCCTTTTTTCCACTGATGTCCTTTTTCTGTTCCAGGATCCAGCCAGAACTTGTGATATCTGAATGCTTTCATTCCTAATGAGTCAACATGATGAAGTTATACCTGATAGTTCATGATAAGCAGTCAGCTTGTGCAAATCAGATGTCTGTAAGGGAATTCATTTCACTAATTTGGGGGAAGGGGTGTCATCTGAATGTTTGAGTTCAAGATTTATTTATTTATTTTTTTTTTTTTTAAGATTTTATTTATTCTTTTGAGATAGAGCATGGGTGGGGGAGCAGAGGGAGAGGAAGAAGCTGGCTCCTGCTCAGCAGAGCTTAAATCCAGGACCCCAGGATCATGAGCTGAGACAAAGGCAGACACTTAACTGACTGAGCCACCCAGGTGCCCCCCACCTCCTTCTTTTTAAAGGAGTTCAAGTTTGTCATGTTAACACTGTGTTTGGCTTGAGCCGCTCTAGGGCTCGGTGTTGGTTAGTTTGTCTGTGTTAGGTCCCATCTCTGTCTCAGGAGCCTCCACAGCTGAGATGTCGTGTATGCACAGAGGCTGCAGTAGGATACTGAGAATCTACAAAATGGCCTTAGACCTTGTTTTCCTTTTACCTCTTCTATCTGCACAAGATGCAGCTGTTGAGAAGGGTGCAGTGATGTGAAGAAATGCCTCCTATCTGGTCTAATTCTTGACCTGTAAATTGTTGATCTGAGGGCTGGCGAGATACTTTAAAATGCTCAAACTGCCATATAATCATGCCTGTGACCCCATACCCGGGGCATTCATTTCACAGATGACAGGGTCTACACTGTTAGGTCAAAGATGTACAAGGGGTTTTGTTGTTGCCACGATTGGAATTGAGGCCTTCTCATTCCTAGTACATTCTCACTGTCAGCAACGTAGTCTTTTCAAACATGGTTTGTTGTCCTGCTCATGTCCCAGATCAGGGGCGGGGCTTAGGTGCTGTTCCCGTGGAATTTGCCCAAGAAATGCCCAAGTTGTGCCCTGCCAATCCTCCATGCCCCACTGTGAGGCTCTGGGGAGCCTTTCCACAACAGGGATCAGAGCGCCACCTTATTGGAAGCTTCACAAGCATCTAGCACCCCCATGTTGAGTCAGGGTAAAGGCTGCTACTTCCAGTTCAAAAGTTGGGACAAGCCTAGGTGGGTGTGACTGTGGGAGAGCCCTCAAGTGGATCCATTTACCCAGCCTCGTGGAACCAGAGGTATTGAGATGGGGACAGCATTGGTTCAGTTGGGAGGCATGAGGTCCTGCTTCATAGGACTCATTGATCCCATGACTGGTAATGGTGGCCCGGCTTGTCATGTGTTTGGAGGGAACACAATAGCAGGGTCTCCTCCTCCTTGGCTTGTCTGGGAGGGGAGTTGGAAGTAGGCAGAGGTGAGCCTGATGGATGAAGAGACGTGAATAGTAGAAGTTCCTTTTCTTTTGTGCTACCAGGCTGAGGGCTAAGGGTTGGATGTTAAAAACAGTTCCCAACTTCAAGGTGGGTAAGTTTTAGTGAGGTCACTCATAGAAATAAATATAATAGAGATTTTTTTTTGAGATTTTTATTTATTTATTCATGACAGAGAGAGAGGCAGAGACACAGGCAGAGGGAGAAGCAGGCTCCATGCAGGGAGTCTGATGTGGGTCTCGATCCTGGGACTCCAGGATCACGCCCTGGGCAAAAGGCAGGCCCCAACACTGAGCTACCCAGGGATCCCCCAATACAGAGATTTTTTGATGAGGGATTAAGTGAAGAATCCCACAGAGGAGACATTCAGGCTGTTTCAGAGGGTAAATAGGTATTTGCCAAGCAGATGGAGCTGGAGAATGTCAGGGTAGGGGTGGAGGGTGGGCATGCCAAGCTGTAGAAGTCCCATGTGCAAAGGCCCTGAGGTGTGACACTGCACAGGGGGGTGGGAGGGTTGGGATGTGTGAGGAAGAGTTCAGGAAATTGTCCAGGGTTTCTGAAGAACTTTTTGTAAAAGTTTAAGCTATCTGTACACCCAACATGGGGCTTGAACTCACAACCCTGAGATCAAGAGCTGCGTGCAGTACTGAGCCAGCCGAGTGCCCCTATTTCTGAAGAACTTTTAAATAGAAGTGACACCAAACTTGTATTTCTAAAGTCAGACTTTTTTCCTATTATAAAAATAACTCGAGCCAGAAAAAAACCGTAAAGAAGAATTATTTGCTTTCAGTTTGGGTTTGCTTGTCCTCTTGGCTCCGATACTACCCTGCAGTGCCTTGGGGCCAGGCATTGGTTGCCTCACCCAGCTCTGGCACCTGTTCTGCCTCTCACCACACAAGACTGGCAGTGCGCTGTTAATTAATCTAGATGGAAAGCCCTCCTAAAGTGGCAAGAACCAGGACTGTCCGATTTACTCCAAATTATAGCAGGGCACCCGGCACCTAGTAGGTCTGAAATGAAATGTAGAGTTTTAAGATGCAGAGATAACTGCTGTAGACAGCTTCCCTCATTGTGTATATTGAGCATTTTCTAGTATTTGATCCATTTTGTTTCTTTTTGAGAAATGTTATTTGTCAGATACTTGTCTCATAGGATGTCATGTTTATTTGCATTTTTAGAACTATAACTGTGGTCATCTAGAACCGTGCTATCAAATACAGTGGCTACTAGCCACAGGTAGCTATTTATACTTAAATGTAAATTAACTAAAATTAAAATGTCATGTGATTTTGCTCACATCCGGAATTTAAGAAACAAAACTAACTGGCAAAGAGAAGACGAAAAGAGACAAGCCAAGAAACAAACTTGTAACTGTTGAGAATAAACTGATGATTACCAGAGTGGGGAGGTGGGTGGGAGATGGATGAGCTATGTGATGAGAAGTAAGGAGGGCACGTGTTGTGATGAGCACTGGGTGTTGTGTGGAATTGTTGAATCACTGTAATGTAAGCCTGAAACTAATATTACACTCTGTGTTAACTGGAATTTATTTTTTTAAAGATTTTATTTATTCATGAGAGACTGTCAGAGACCTAGGCAGAGAGAGAAGCAGGCTCCATGCAGGGAACCCAACGTGGGACTCGATCCCAGGATCACACCCTGGGCCAAAAGAAGATGCTCAATTGCTGAGCCACCCAGGCATCCCTAAGTTAACTGGAATTTAAGTAAAAACTTAAAAAAGTAACACATGAAATAAAATGTCAGTACCCCAGGCTCACTAGCTATATTTCGGCTCATACCCAAATACGACTAGTGGCTATTGCATTGGACAGTGCAAGTCTAGAATATTTCCGTCACCTCCAGTTTCTTTTGGGCAGAGCTGTGCTGGAGGGTGGATTGGCTGGGAGAGAAACTGGAGGCAGGTAGACCAGTTAGGTGGTCTTCACATTTTGCCAGGCAAGAGATGAACAGCTTGAACCAGGTGGTGACAGCGTCCAAGGAGAAGGGAGGACTGAATCAGAGAACTGTGGAGGAGATAGAATGACCTTGGTTCAGGGTAAGGTGAGAGGGCAGGAAGAGGACACCTTGATGATCAGAGTTCCACTAGAGCAGCAGATGGAGCCGGTAGGAAGGAGGTAGGTGTCTACATACGTAGGGAGGGACTTCATGTAAGGGATTGGCTTATGCACCTGAGGGCTGGCGAGGCAAGCTAGGGTCCCGGTAGGTGCCATCCTGCCGCCTCTTTCCCCCCACTTCTCCTCTCTCCTCTCTCCTCTTCACCCTGCACTCCCCTGCCCCCCAATGTCTTCTCTCCTTCCCTCTTGCTCCTCCTCTCCTCTTTCCCTCCTTCCCTCTCCTAACTTTCTGCCCTCCTACCTTTCCTTTCCTCTTTTTCCTCTCTGTGCCTTTCACTGATTAAGTCAGCTCCCTCAGGATAACCTCCTTTAAAGTCAGCTGATGAGGGACTTTAATTACTTCTGCAAAATCCCTTCACAGCAGCAGTAAACTAGCATTGGAGGGGCACCTGGGTGGCTCAGTTGGTTTGAATGCCTGACTCTTGATTTCTGCTCAGGAAATGATCTCAGGATCCTGTGATCAAGCCCTGCCCCGCCCCCAGGCTCCATGCTTGAGATTCTCTCTCTGCCCCCTCTCCCCACTCATGGACTCATGTGCACTCTCTTTATCAAATCTTAAAAAAAAAAAATTAGCATTGGAATCGTTTGGGGGGAGGGTATATATGTCCTAGAAGCTGTGTGCCCCCTCAATCCTCCAGCCCTCAGGAGAGACTCTGCCTTGTAGCCCACCTGACCCAGGAACATACTAGAAAGGAAATTCTGGGGAATATGGTTTACCCAGTTTCCCAACCCAGGCAACTGGGTGAAGCCTTGTGTTAGATTAACTAAGATCAGGATTGTAAGGGGAAGATTGAGGTGGAGAATAGCTGATGAATTCAGCTGTGGCCTGCTGGGGTTGTGAAATGCTTGTGGATCATCTGTTCTCATAAATCTGGGTCCAGGAATTTAAGAGCGCTCTGGGCTGGAGACGCAGATGGTGGAGCCTCAACCAGGCATGGTAGTTAGAACCGAGGGACTGCACTACCCGGGTGGGGACAGCAGGAAGAGTGCCTGGAACAGGGAATGTTTGCACCCAGAGGGGCGGGGGTGGGGTGGGGAGTGGAGCCAAGACAGAGGCTGAGCTGGAAACGGTCCAGGGTGAAGCTGAGTAAGGACGAGTGAAAGGGCCTAGTGGGCAGAAGCCTGCAGAGTGGTGCAGTGTTCCCTTCCGTCCCCTGGTGGAGATCCCATGAGGCTGACTTTACAGCTGATCCAGGATCTGAGGAGGAGGAGAAAGAGGAGGAGGACCTGGCAGCAAGGGAACTGGGAGTGCTAATGTCAGAGGGTGCCCCCTGGAGTGCACCAAGCCTGCCTTTTCTGTGCTGCTTCCAGGTGAGAGATTGCAAACTCACATGCCCACCGGGCTCTGGCAGAGAGGAGAAGCCCCTAATCCAAACGTGGGCCTCAGGAGGCTTCACAGAAAAAAGAACACAAGTCGAGATCTCCCAGATGGTAGGAATTAGCCAAATGAAAAGTGGACCTGATACCCTGCCTCCCCAGTCATCCTGGTCATACCTGATGTTTACAAATTCTTTAAAAAACAAACAAACACCTTAGTGTTTTACAGCTAGTCTGCTCCCTACTGGGAGGATGTCTCTTTTGTACTTAATCTTTTGTACTTAATCTAAATTCTATCAGATATGTGTGTATCTGTGTATAATTTCGTATGTGTAAAATTGTTCCATTTTAACCTCTTTTTCCTCTCCTTTTATCAATGAGGATGCTTAAGTAAGATTGATTTTATTCTCTAAGGGTCTTTTCACATAAGCTTTGCATATTAAAGACCTGCAGTAAAAAAAAGCTTTACAGACCCCTACGCAGACGTGGACATCAGGCCTCTAGTGCAGATGCTCTCCACCCTGGCTGCCCTTTGAGGTGTTGCTCAGAAATTTGTCCTCACTGTCCTTTGAGGTGTTGCTCAGAAATTTGCAAGATGGGATCACACCCGCCAGGGAGTCTAATCTAATCGATCTGCAAAGAAGCCTGGCCATCAATACCATTTTTAAGGACCACAGAATATGGTAGGGTGCAACCAGGATTGAACCCCCAATTTAATCATAGCATTTATATGTTTTTTTTTTAATTTTTATTTATTTATGATAGTCACAGAGAGAGAGAGAGAGGCAGAGACACAGGCAGAGGGAGAAGCAGGCTCCATGCACCGGGAGCCAGATGTGGGATTCGATCCCGGGTCTCCAGGATCGCGCCCTGGGCCAAAGGCAGGCGCCAAACCGCTGCGCCACCCAGGGATCCCCATTTATATGTATTTTATGTAGAAGGCGAGAAGACCCTTCACAGCCTACTGAGGAAGATAGGGCAGGACACAGTGAAAGAAGTACTTCCTAGGTAGTGAGACACTAGTCCATTTTCCTTCCCTGCCCCGCCAGGAGGGCAAGAGGTTAGTACAAGTGAACTAGATCAAACCTATATATTGCGGTCTGACTTGTGTACTAAAGGTCTGCGTCCATCAGAGCAGAACCAACTTGCCGTCGCAGGTGACGGGAATCAGAAAATAGTCTTATCACAGATACCTTTAAAGTGATGGTTTCCAGTTTTTTATTTTATTCTAAGCAGCAGGAACATTATTTCAAAACAAGTCTTTCTTGAAACTCCACCCTCTGCCCTCCAGCCACCACCCTTCCCTGAGACCCTTAGGAACACGAAGCTTCCTTAAAACCTAGTTTAAAAACCAAAGCATCAAATGTTACAGCTACTTCTGTCTTGAGTACAAGCTAAACTAAGCAAAAATAGCATCAAATTGAAACCAGCTGTTCCATAACGAGCATCTAACCGTGGTCTATTATTTCCTTTCGAGGTTTCCCCTGTGCTAGAGCCCTGAGTAGAGTATCTTTCCATCTCAACAGTGTGTGACACCCTGATGGGCTAGAGGAGGGGAGGAAGAGCATTTTCCTCCTTTCAGCATAGTGTTTTAAAAAAGGAAATAGCTACTGGGAAGTAAATAAAATTTAGTTTTTGATCTTGAAAATGAATCCATCAGACATACTCCTTCCTTCCTCACCTTTTGAAATGTCTGAGCTAGTGTCCCTGCAAAGACAAAATAATAAACATGTCGTCTTAACCAGGAACTTAATGCCTAATAGACCATTAACCATTCCTGTGTGTTCGGTGTGTTCTGTGCAGTTTCACCCTACAGGGATGTGGGTGTGAATCGTTCCTTCCGCTTTGGTGGCTGTAACAGGTACAGGAGCAGATAGAGGGTTTTAAGGTCATGGGTCTGGGACTGGACCTCTGCTGGGTCGCTTATTAGCAATGTAACCTTGAGCAAATTCTTAATAAAGACACTTGCTTCGTCTCAAAATGGAAATAATCATATATATCTCATGGGTGATTGGGAAAGATGAGGGGGACAGTCCATGTAGACATTAGCAAAACGCCTGGTGCATGGGAAGCTCAACTGATAGTAGTTACTGTTACTCTACAGTACCTGGGAACAAAATGCTTTCTGTCCTAGGAGCTTAAATTTAGGGGAGCTGAGCAGCTGGAAATTATTCATTCATGCAGACTTTATTGATAGCCTGCTCTAGTGCAAGTTCTTGTCGAGGAACTGGAAATGCGAGAGACGGAATGATAGCATTGCCAAAGAAGCCTTCGTTCTACCGGAATGGATGCCCAGGGAGAGTGAAAGAGGGTGGGGTGCGTTAGCATGGGGGAGGGAGCTTGTGAACCGAGCCCCTCAACAGGGTGTTGGGAAAGAGGCAGGAAAGACATTTCAGACTGTCAGGTGTGTCCAAGGCTAACAAGTGGTCAGAGTTCATGAAAGGAAAAATCTAAGAACACATCGGTAGTGTGAGGGATGAGGTTGGTGAAGCAGCTTGGGCAGTCGTAGAAGCTGAGCTGAGAACTCTGCTGACAGCGTTGGCTGCCCCAGAGGTGAGGGGGGCAGCCTAGTCCCCACTGCATGAGGATGTGCTGATAGGACTTCCAGTCTGTGTTCCATCCAGGAAGCCCGCTTCATCTGCGGACACAACAGCCATAAGAACAGCCCATAATAGCAGGCTGCTCACACAGTGTGTTAAGTCCGGGGAGGAAGACACTGCCAAGATTTAAAAAGACTTGGCCAAGAATACGCCTCCAGAATGATTCTCTCAGACTGAGCATAAACTATATTTCTAATCAGAGCAAAATATATACGTAGTTGAGGTCAGGGAACACCATTCGCCTGTTTCTAAGAGACTGCAAGAAATAAGCTGGGCAACAGCATGTTTGGAGGAGCAAAAAGAATTGAAACTTTTCCTCAGGACGGGCATGAGGGTTGACTCAAGCTTGTCCAGATCCTATGCTGAAGGCAGCTGTAGCATGTGCTAAAGAAATGGTAGGTGACGGTTGCATCATGGGACTTGATGACTGTAGGCAACTGGGGACTAGTCCTGAAACTTACACAACAGAGCATCCGATTCTGATCAGGGTTTTCTATATTATTCCTGTCAAGCGGCAACCCCCCACCCCCACCCCACACACGCACAAACCCTGTGAACCCTCAATGACCGTGAACTCTGATTTGAAGGCAATCTTGTTTCACCCTTGGATAGCTGGCTTCTGTTCTTGGAACTAGCTCTACCTTGTGAAGACCTACAGGTGAAGGCTACATGCACCTGTCTCATAGCATATTGTTCCAAGACAGCTGTCTTGCCTACTCACGTTGTCTTTTTCCTGAGTTAATTCTCCTGGAACGTAGTTTTAGGTCATTTTACCCTCTTGATCACTTAACACTGTATATTTTTTTGTACTCCTTTCATTGTTTTAGTTCAGGCTGCTGTAACAAAAACACCATAAAGTGGATGGCTTAAGGAACAAAAATGTATTTATCATAGTTCAGGAGGCCATGAAGTCCAAGATCAAGGCTCAAGCAGTTTGAGTGTTGTTGAAGTCCCACTTCCTGGTTCATAGAGGACTCTTTTCCTTCTCTCCCTGCAAGAAGAAAGGGATGTCTTTTATAAAGGCACTAAACCCATTCATGAGGCTTGAACTTCATGACCTAATCACTGCTCAAGGGCCCTGCCACCAAAATACCGTCACACTGAGAGGTTAGGATTTCAATATATGAATTTTGAGGGGACACAACCTACTCCTTAACAGCGGCAGAAAGCACTGAATGCATCATTCACCAAGTGGCCCTGTTTGCCTTGAGTAGAGCAAGATTGTGGATCAGCACCTTCGTCTTTCTAAATTGTGTCTCGGTCAGTGGAGCCCAAGGTGGAAGCATATTAAGGTTGCTTATTTGCTAAAACCTGCAGAGGTGGTTCTGTTGTTGTTGTTTGATTAAGTAGCATCTTCTAAGTTTCTACTCTCCTACTCTCCTACTCTCCTACTCTTTGCTTTTAACAACCCAAGTTCAGACCTTTTTTTATTCCCTGTGTTATTTCTCCAGCTTGTAAAGGTCACTGATTCCTGATTCAGGGAGATAGGAAATCTAACCCTCACCTCTACTTTTTCCCAATGTGATAAACTAGCCTGTGTGTTGCCGTTCAAGTCAGAGATCATGTCTGTCCGGCTCAGCGAAGAGGTCTCAGGCAGGACATGAGTCAGCCCCCGCCCCACCCCAAGGTGGGCGCTCCTTGGCATGCTTTGAACATGCTTATTATTCATTCTTCAAATTGTTCTGCCTCGATTTACAGTTAGTAAGAATATCATGGGTACCTTCTCAGGGACCTTAGTAAAGGCCAGTTTCCCTGATTTTTTTTTCCTTAACATTTCACCAACGTGGAATAGCAATAAACTTTTCCAACTTTTCAAAACTTTTTCAACTTTTTTGAAATAAAGGGTAAAACCATGCCAGGTGACTTGACCTCCTTTTGAACCAGCTAGCTGGGCTTTTACAATCTTTTTACAATCTTGGATTTTCATTCTCCCTTTTGAATACTCATTTGTTTTTGTTTTTTTGTTTTTTTTTTTATCATTTGTTTTCTATCTGAAGAAAATTTCCTTAAAAAAGCCAAGTTATAAGTTCTATGAACCCCAAACCCCAGAAAAAGCCCTTCCTTAATTTGCTGTATAAAAATATTTGTGGTATTTTAACAAAAGAGCCTGCCCCGAAAAGCCCAATTTTGTTGTCTATAAAATCCCTTTAATCTCCATTTCACTTTGACCTTTAGATTCCTGACTAAGCATGCCTGTCCATCCCTTCTAGTCTCCCTAAATGCTTATCCTCCAAGGTGCATAAGCAACCTTCCATAAAATCACTCACTTCTCATTCATGATTTTGGAGGGTTGTCTAATTAGGGCTTCTAGGCTTCATGAACAGTCTTCTCTTTTAGAATTTCCTGCTCTAGAGTCTTAGCTATGTTGTCTGAGAACTTCCAACCTTGTCTTTGCTCCTTCTTGGGTATATGGCCCAAAATGGCTGCCTCCAAGCAAGAAAAAATAAGATCTCTTCCAGGCTTGAATCTTATGTGTAGGTTAAATAAAAGAAAGTCTCGCAATGCTTGGGTGCTGCATCACCGTCCCCTGTCCTGAGGGCGGTGCCTGTAGAAACTTGGCTGTGACCAATAGGACTCTTATATTTTGCAAAAGACAGCTATCAGAATAGTTGAGACTTGGCTGTGAGCTTTTGTGATCCTCCCCTACTCCCACATATTCTCATCTCTGTGCTCATCATGCAGAAATCCAAGGGTGACTGTTCAAGTGTTATACAATTCGATATTGGGACTGAAAAATGGCAAGGCAGTTTATTTTTCATTCTCAAATTGACATAAAGCTCAGAAAGCTACAAAAATGTGTTTGTGCTATTCTTAACATAATGCCACCTTAATTTTCTTTGAAAGGAAAGGACATGCAAAAGCATGCCTGTGTGGATGAGAATATTTATCAGTTTTGGTCTTGGATTTTCCTAAATAGGGAATATAGTCTGACCTTAGAAAAATGGTTCTCAAGCAGTCTTGAGTCAGCTAGGTCCCAAGTGTTAGTAACATTTTAGAAAGGTTATTGCAGTGGTGTTGGAGGAGTGCCTTCCATATTGGGCTCAAAGTAATTTGGAGACAGCTGCCCCAGCCAGTAGAACTTGACCTTTCTCTTCACTTCAGGTTCTAGCCTTGCTTTTAAAATTTATTTGAGGTTAAGATGTTAAAGGTGTACCCATGGACTTTTAGAGCTCCAGTTCCCTGGTTCTTTGAGTTTGCCCAACCAGTCTTCATTCTCATTTCATGGTCCTTCCTCTCCATCTATGTTGCCACCACCCTGTACCAGCCACTATCTAGCCATGATCTAAGTGCTGTCCCCACTGTCTATTCTTGTGTCCCTCCAATTCACTTTGTAGACTGGATGGCAGCCAAAATAACCTTCTAAAAACACAAGTCAGAGCACAGCATCCCCTTATAGTCCTGTAGTGAGTGCCTCTTACATTTTGGATAAAAACCAAAATTCTTTACAGTCTGCAGTGAGCACATGATCTGCCTCTGGAATAGTCTCCCAGCGCATGGTCCATCTTCCAAGATATTCTTGGCCTCAGGGCCTTTGCACATGTTTTCCTCTGCCTGCTTGCCGCTGTAAGAACCACTCTTCTCCCTCCTTCCTCACCTGGCTGATTTCATACCTCAACTTAAATGTAACTTCCTCAGAGAAGTTTTCTCTGACATTCTTACCCAGGTTAGGACTCTTTGTTACCTTCTCTCATAGTTCTGGGTTATTTTCCTTCTGAGCAATTACAATTTGTAATTATTTGTTATTAAATCTGTGTCCTCATAAACTGAAGTTTATGGGACTAGAGACTACGTTTTTTGTTTTCCACTCTAGCCCCACAACCTTTTACACATCCTGATGTATACGGTGTACTTAAATATTTGTTGAGTGAATATGTAGATGAATAGATTCGCGCTATGTCCATTTTCTATCTTACCATCTATCTTTTAAAGGAGAAAGTGCTCTACCATTGAATCAATAAAAAGAAGTGGATTCTAGACCTTGTTCTGTCGTTTAGCAGCTTTGTCTAACCTCTCAAGCTCCCTCCATCCCAGTTGCCTTAGGTTTAAGTTGGGGATCATGACCTTGACCTACCTACATTGAGGGGATGTTGTAAAGATCAAATGAGTCACTTTGTAGCCTTAAGTTCTTGGGAACCCATGGTAGCGTACCTTTGTTCTTAATGCCATTGCCTTGTTAATGACTAGCAGAGGATAATGGGATCTGAGGGACCTGGAGCTGGGCCTACGCAAAAGCTTGGGAAATGAGCGGACGCCAGGCACAGAAAGTGTGAATGTGTGTGGTTGGGGATGTGCAGAGCTGCATGGGGACATCCAGCCAGGATCTGTGCTAACGCCTCCTGTGGCAGACACATGCCACGTAAGAAGGGTGCTAATGCTTAGTCTTCCCAATTTCCACACCATTTCCCCTGGGGATCCACATGCCATAGTGGAAAGACAACTGAATTCAGAGAGAGACATCTTGAAATAGAGTTCTAACCCTGACACCAACCAGGTCTGTTGTTTTAGAAACATACTGCAACCCTGTTTCATTGTTTCTTTACTATAAAATAGATTGGCAAGAAAAATATTAACTATTTTTATTTCTTAGATCATTTTGTTCTCAGGAAAGACCGAATGAAATAATGTATGTAAATATTCTTTGGAAACGTGTAAGGTATGATATGCCGAAAGTAGTGTTTAAATTCAAAATTGTGGGGCGGCCCGGGTGGCTCAGCAATTTAGCGCTGCCTTCAGCCCAGGGCCTGATCCTGGAGACCCGGGATCGAGTCCCATGTCAGGCTCCCTGCATGGAGCCTGTTTCTCCCTCTGCCTGTGTCTCTGCCTCTCTCTCTCTCTCTCCTCTCTGTGTATTCTCATGAATAAATAAAATCTTAAAAAAAATAAATTCAAAATAGTGGAAAAATTTAATAACTGCTTAAAGTGCCTCCTTTCACATACTTTGTACATACATTTCTAGGCAGTATATTTTAGTTGAGTAATTTCATTTGTGTAGGGTACTTATGAATGCAGTGACTATTTTGTGGATTTGTAGACTCCTTTGGGCAAACATTTTCCATGTCTTCTGATTGGTCTAAGGGCAGTATATTTTGGTCAACATTTGCTAGCTAGAGAGCAACTCTCAACTGTTTTTGCATGTTGACTGACTACTAAAATGTATGCAAATGTAATTATTTTTTTTCGACACAGAAATCATGTAGGGCATTAAAAAATATCTGATAGATTGAGCTGGGATATGTGTCTGCAGCTAATACCATTTTAGTAGTCTACCCATTGATATCAATTCATTTTAAACTATACCAAAAATTTAGTGGCAGTATCTTAGTAAAAAGATACCATCATATTTAATCTTAAGTCATTTATAAAATTCTTGATTTCAGAATAAATAAAATATTAAAATAAGGTCTTAGAATCCAAAAGGTGCCTCATCCTGTTGCCTGTCCAGCTGGTATTGTGTCTTAGTGACTTGGGAGTTGAGAGCAGGCTGTAATGCAGCATCTGGAACCATGGGCATTTCTCTTAGCACACCTGTGTTGGTGGTACCATGTCCTAATTGCTTTTGATGTCGTCATCCTTCTGTCTCGTAATGAATTAAAACGGCCTCCTTAGATGTGGGGGTTCTTAGGCTAGAGCAGAAAATCATTGAGGTTGTGTTGTCCCAATTAACATGTTTATACTTCATTTCAGAAATTCTCATGAGATTGCAAAAGCTGCACATCAGCTTATGAAGAAACATTTGGCAGGAAGCTAAATGCTGCATTTATTTCCACAGATCTAAGTTTTAAAACCTTAGTAAGAGCTTCTGGTATGATTTTGCAAATTTGGAAGTTATTATTCTGTGCTCCATGGTGGAAGTTACAGATGCCCACAGGTCTGCCGTATGTCAGCCATAAGTTCTCTTGTTTTTTTTTAAATTGAGATATAACTCACATACCATAAATTCATCCCTTTAAAATGCACAATTAAAAAAAAATGCACAATTCAGTGGTTTTCACTGTATTTGCAAGGTTGTACAAATAGCACAATTATTTAATTTCAGTGACTTCTCATTGCCTCAAAAAGGCAACAATGATTCCTCGTACTCCCCAGCCCCTGACAACCACTAATCTACTTGCTGTCTCTATGAATTTGCCTATTCTGGACTTTCTATAAATGGAATCACACAATAGATGGTCTTTGTATCTGACCTCTTTCAGCATGTGATTTTCAAGGTTTGTCCATGTTGTAATATGTGTCAGTACATACTTCTTTTTATGGCCAAGTAAGACTCTTTTTAAAAATTTTATTTATTTTAGAGAGAGAGAGAGAGAGAATCCCAGCAGAATTTGTGCTACACACAGACCCGGTATAGGGTTGGATCCTATGACCCTGAGGTACCACTGGAGCCAAAACCAAGAGTGGGACACTCAACTGACTGCCCCACCCAGGTGCCCCTGGCCAAGTGATATTCTATGGTATGGATATACCACATTTTGTTTTTCTGTTCATCAGTTGATGGATATTTGGGTTGTTTCTACTTTTTGACTATTATGAATAATGATGTCATGAGCATCTGTATGTAAGTTTTTGCATGAACGTGTATTTTCAGCTTTCTTGATCATATACTTAGGAGTAGAACTGCAGGATCTTATGGTAACTCTATTTAACTTTTTTTTTTCTATTTAACTTTTTTAGGAGCTGCCAAAGTGTTTTCCAAAGCGACTGTACCATTTTATATTCCCACCAGCGTGTATGTTGTTCCACATTCTTGCCAACACTTGTTGGTTGGTTGGTTGGTTGGTTGGTTAGTTATTGGTAATAACTGTCTTAGCGAATGTGAAGTACTATTTTGTTGTGGGTTTGATTTGCATTTCCCTAATGATTAAATGTTGGGTACTTTTTCATGTGCTTATGGGCCATTTGTGTGCTTCTTAGGAGGAATGTCTATTCAAATCCTTTTCTATATGTTCTTTTTCTCCTCATATGTTCTTTAAGACCCTACTTTTGACATTAAGGCCCTGAGTGTTCCTCAGCTTAAGAAACAACCTGTCATCCCTCCATATCCCTACCTGCCATATTCACAGAACCACACTGTCCAACTGCCAAAGCCAGGAACTTGGAAATCGTCTCTTCTTACCCATTCAGCACGTGTCATCTGTTTACATCCTGTAGATTCTTCTTTTTTTCTCCACTGCTGCTGTTACCATCTTGCCTTAGTCTCTCAACCCCAAACTGAAATGACCTCCTCACTGGTCTCCTTAGCTACAGCCTATCCCTCATCTCTCTTCTATGTTGCTTGTGACAAATCTGATTACTGAAAACTTCCAGGGTCCCCCAAATCCTGTAGGCTCATGGCCAGACCTGAAGTTTACCTAGGCTCCTTCCCTTTCATTAGTTTGGAATTTTTTCAGTACTGTTCAAGATTGACTTTGTCTTTGAATGCCCTCCCAAACTCCAGGTATCTCCAGTCTTGGTTTTATTTCCTTTCATCTCGTTCCATAATACCTTGCCTATATTTTTGTGATAACATTTATCTCACAGCATTGTGTAGTCATTGTGGGTTCTTGTTTTGTAAGTTTGTTTTGTTTTTCCCTCTCCTCCCTCAATGCTTTTATAATTTCTGGGGTAAAGTAACCCTGAAATATTTGTTCAGCACATCTTCACTGAGCATCCATGATGAGCTAGGCCCTCTGCTGATCGAGGGAGAGGGCTTACTGGAAGGGGGTGCATGGGACAGTTTTGGTGGGGGAGGTGTGACAGAACGGTTTTGTGACTTGACTGTGGTTATGGTTACATGATTATTTGTGTTTGTTAACAATCACAAAAATATTCAAAGGGAGAATGTTACTGTATGTAAATTATACATTAGTAGAAATTTGGAGAAAAGAGAAGTAGTGGGAGAAAGGGATAAAGATAAATTATATGAATTCAAGATGAAGCATAAAGCCATGAAAGGAGGATGTAGCAGCTGAGAAGAAGTGTACAGTTTGGACATGAGATCATGAAATCCTTTAGTCACCTCCTTTGGAAAGTTTTTCCAGAATACCTCTAATTTTTTTTTATGGCACCTTTCACATCGGCTGTTGTACTTACTACATTGTATTCTAATTATCTGGCATTCAGGGTATCTAGTCATGGTCTTCAGGTGAATGAGTGAGAAGTGAGGTATCCTCAGGAACTCATTGGACTTTCAGGGCATTTTATGAAAATGCACAAAAAGCTCTTTGCCCAGCGTTTGCCCAGCGTGGGCACTCATGCATATGGAAATAGCCATTTCCTGCTGTGATTTTTCATCATTTCTGGAGTGATTTCTTTTTCCCACATTTGCACCCCCCATACCCCCAGGTATTCATCTTCTGGTAATACGTGCACTGTGTATGATAAGGTCTTCCATGGAAGCGTGAATATTGTTTAAAAGTTAAAATTCAAGCTCATTATCTGTTGAGATTAGTTACTACAGAAATAGTAAATGTTTGACAAGTGGTTAATAAGTTGGTGTCCAGTGCTTGTCAACCTGGTTTTTAAAATTCAGCCATGGGTTTGTTTTGGAGGGAGTGGGTAAGAGTGGAGGTAGGACTGTATCACATAGCCCGGGTTCCCTTTTACTGCCAGAGTGGTGAGAAGTCAGTATGGCCACCAAGGCAGGAAGTGCTTCACTGATGGCAGTGGCAGGAAGCAGGTACCTGCTTGGGACCTACATGTTCTACAAGTTCAGATGTTATGTCATCATTAGAGGGAATATAATACAAAAATGCCTTAATTTCTAGATTCTGTTAAGGGAGTGTATAGTGAGCAGAGGTCCATGATCTCATATAAGATATCTCTTAGAAGAAATTTGATTGGGCTGCCTGGGTGGCTCAGTGGTTGAGTGTCTGCCTTCAGCTCAGGTCATGGTCCCAGGGTCCTGGGATCAAGTCCCACATCGGCCTCCTCACAGGGAGCCTGCTTCTCCCTCTGCCTCTCTGCCTCTTTGTCTCTCATGAATGAAATAAATAAAATCTTAATAAAAAAAAAAAAAGAAAAGAAATTTGATTGAGCTGTTCTTGGTATTAAGGCAAAAAATCCAGCCTTGGTATCATGCAGGTTTAGGTAAACTAGGGCATAAGGGGTCATCATTTATTTGGCAACCTATGCTGCTTAATCTTGACCTTGCCAGAGTCCCACGGTTCTATTGCTCCTTAGAAGTGGTGAGAAACCAAAACCATAACGGCCAAACCAGAACCAGCCCCTCCCTTGGAATGGCCCTGGAATGTAATATGGGCACATTACACAAGTATGTTGGAGCCCAGGGAAAAGTAGCGTGTTTTGCTTCTAATGCTGCCCTTTGGACATCATAAGCAAATTCCAGAAGAATGTTTGCTTCCGTTACTGGATGAATTTACTCATAAGACCTTTCCGGAAGGGGAAGCTGGTTTAAAGTAATTGTATCAGCTATAATGATGTCATAGAATGTTTTGTTTCCCTGTGTTATATTTAGCACTATAATGTCTGTGGGAGGAGGCAGGAAGGTAAATTCAGGAGCAAGATAAGAGGGGCCAAACAATCCAAGGGAAAAGCTAAGGATAAAAAGTTTGAAGGCTCCTTGATCTGGTGTAAAATAGAATTTTCACCACTGCTAATGTGTGGTAAATGACTGATTATCAGATGTGAGCACTGTGGAGATAAAGGCATCAGAGTTAGGATTTAGCATTAAATTAGCACAGACAGATGAAGAGTCTAAGCCAGACTGAATGCTCCAAAGCATTCAGAGCCTGTATTAATAATCAACCCTTCGTAATCAAGAGGCACAGAACAAATTATCATGCTCTGCATTAAGTTGTGTGAGCAGTTCAGGATCAACTCTGCTCTTCTGGTGCATTTTTCTGGGCTGTGAATGAGCCACAGGCAAGGCTGGAACAGGAGGTATTTCTTGAAAAAACATTTGTGGAATGCCCATGGTCTGTGCAGCCCTGAGGTTGGGGGTGGCGGAAACTTGGGGGCGGGGGAACAGCAGAGCAGGGTAATACTGGTTTGGACTGGCCTCAAAGGAGCTTCTTCATAGAGGTGGGTGCCAGGGACTCCATCCTGAAGGATGGCACGGGGAAAGAAGAGTGCTGGGTTACTTATTGCTGTGCAACAGACCACTAGGCTTCGTGGCCTAGAACAAACGTCTATTATCTATAATCAGACATGTTTCTGTAGGTCAGGAATGGGGAACAGCTTATCTGGGTGGCTCTGGCTGAGTCTCATGAGTTTACCTTGTAGATATTTGCCATCACCAAAGATAATCTGGAGGTTTGCCTGGGGCTGGAGGGTCTGTTTCAAGGATGGCTCACTCATACACTTGGCAAGTTTGTGCCAGTCCTTAGAGGGAAACCTCTGTTCTTTGCTGCATGTCCTCCACACGCAGCAGCTAGCTTCTCCAGAGCAAATGGTCCAAAAGAAAGAGCAAGGAGGAAGCCTCAATGTCTTTTTAAAAAGTAAGCTCTGTGCCCCCCCCCCCCATGGGGCTTGAACGCACGACCCCGAGATCAAGAGTTGCATGCTCTACCGACTGAACCAGCCAGTCACCCCTGCCTTGATGTCTTTTACTACTTTTTCATAGACCATTATTTCTACCACATTCCCTATGTTAGAAGAGTCATTGAGTCTAGGCCATGCTCAGGAGGGAGGAAATTAGGCTCCACTTTTTAGAGGTAAGGATGTTGAGCAATTCGTGAACAAATTAAAAAATCCTCAGAGATGTTGAGTGTGGACGCCAGGAAGCAGGGCGGCGGAGGGGTGGGGGTGGGTGGTGTACATTCTGGTACTGCAGACTAGCTTGCTGGAGGGACTGGGCGGGCCATTAACATCCCAGTGGGGTAGGTACAACCAGCAGGACAGGGTCAGGGAGCCTTGCTGGGATCAAAAGACACAGGAAGAAGAAAGTAAGAGGAAGCTTTATGTGAGTCTTGTGACTTTTCTTCTCAGCAGTTCCGTATTCCAGTGACACCCCCCCCCCGCCCCCTATTCTGAGTCTTTGGAAGGAGACACTTGGAATTCACCATAGACTTTGGCTTCTGTAAACACACACTGAAATAGGGTCTTGTGCAGAATTAAGTGTTTAGGAGATTTGTAAAATAAACTGGGGCCTAATAGTCCTAACTTCTCTGCTGAATCCTCTTCTGTTCCTCCTGTGAAACAGTTACTCCTGGTCAAGAATAAGTTGAGTGTTCAGTTGAACTTTATAGGGAATCTGGAAAGATGCTTTTTTTATATTTATCTTTAACCAGACAGAGAAGCCTATTAGAAGTGAGGCCTTTAATAGGAAGAGAGGGAACAAATAATAACGGGCCAGAATGAGTAAGTAATCCAGAGGAACGCAGTAGGGATTCGAAGGAGGGTGAGATCCACGAGGGAAGCCCCTGGAGCAGAGGTTAAAACTAGAAGCTGAACCCTACACGGTGTGTGGTTTGACTAGAGCAGTGGAGGAGTGGAGGGCATGAAGGTGGGATGGGGAAGGGAGAGGACCTACCTGAATAAATGTGTCTCAGGGTGGCACTTGCGGGGTGACAGGGAGCCCGCTGGCGTGGCAGGTTATTCAGGGGAGCAGATGAGATTGGATGAGGTCCTTTTGAAGAGCTCACACCACACCAGGCACTTGTCGGGCTCCTAAATAAACTGAGAAGATGGGCTGAGCCCCTAGGAATGGCTTCTTGACAGACCTCACTAGTGACAGACCAACTTAATTGGAAAAAATGAACAAAAGGAAAAACAATCGTCCACAAGATTTGGCCTTTCAGCTGGACATTCTTCCCCTCTGCTGACAAAAGGCCGTTTATCTGCACTAATAATGAGTTGTCCTCTTTCTGAAATAGGAGCTTCACGTTGCCAGATACTTTGTATGTTACTGGTAGCTCATCACGTCCCATTATGGGTGTTCAAATTATCATCTTAAAGTGTAGCCCTTAAAATAAACCTAAAATATTACTTTGAGGCTTCTTAGACCGAGAAATTATTTCTAAGACTCATGTAGTAGGTTGGGGGGACAGCTTACTCCCATTTGTGCCTTATAGGCTTAACTTCCCTGAGTGCACATTCAAAGCATCCTTCTCAGTACAGCATGGTTATTTTACCCAAATTGCAGGAGCGTATAGAAATGTGTTCCACTGTGATGTGATGATTCCAGTTGTAGAAAGGGTTACTTTAAGAATTTTTTTCTTAATAGGCAAGGAAGAGTTCAGGGCTTAAAGAGAGCCTTAAATTTGCACAATTAATTTTTCCTACATGAATTTCAATAAGAATTTTTTTTCATGTAATTTTAAGTATCTCTTGTTGCAAAATAAAAATAAATTGGTTAATCGAAACTGACAAGAATGATTCTAAATATCATTGGACAAGTTCTGAGTAGCTTATACAACCAGACAAAACCATCAATATTTATGGCAAATCCTAGTTGTGTATGTGAGAATGTTAGCAAAGCAAGCAGCCACTCTGGGTTTGTATTATCTTATTTCTTCAAGTGAAATGTCTATTTTATTCATGTATGTGTGTGTATACATAGATACTCTTTTTTGTTTTTCTTTTATCAATATCGGTACGTATCTTACAAGTCCTGTACCAGTTTTGAACAATAACACCATATCCAACTTACTTTTTTTCTTCATATTCAACTTTCTCGATGCAGACTTGTTCTGTAGAAGAAATGCCCACTTCTTTTATTGCCTGTGGGCCAGGGTTTCTGAACCTTGGCACTTTTCACATTTTGGGTGGGATAATTCTTTTTTTTTCTAGAGAGTTGCCCTGTGCATTGTAGGATGTTCAATAGCATCTCAGACCTTTACCCTTTAGATGCCAGGAGAATCTCCCTTGCTTGGTTGCTACACCAGAATATCTCCAGACATTGCCAAACGTCCCCTGCAATAGAGCTACTACTCCAAACTAAGTCAGTGCTGAAGGGGAGTGTAAGTGGAAAGGAAAATGTGATTATAACATTGTGTATGAATGGAGCAAGAAAAGATCCTTGTGTTCCAAAATTAGGTGTATTGTCAATTTTTTTTAAAGAAGTTTTATTAAGTAAGTAATCTCTACACTCCAAGATTGAGCCACATGCTTACTGAGCCAGCCAGGTGCGTCTGTTCTGTCCATTTTTATTAGGAGCCTCAATAGGGGAGAAAGCTTTGGGGAAGAGTTTAGGATCCCTGAATTCTGCTGTTTGGCAATGACCTATGTTGTCTTCTAGGGCTCTGTTTCTTATGTCTGTCAAAGCAGAGAGTATTGTTAAACCTTTTTCCAACTTTAACATTAATTCTGCTTCTTTCCCCAAATCTCCATTCTCAGCTCTTCCTTTTTGTTCACTTTGATTAAAGCCATGGCTTAAAGCAACAGTAACAGCAATCCTCCAGTGCCATATTAATTTTTTACTAAACAAATGTAAAACTTTCCAAATTTCAGTTTGTTGAAAATGGCAATGGCACTTCTTTTTTCTTTTTAAGATTGTATTTATTTGAGGCAGAAAGAGAGAATAAGCAGGAGTGGGGTAAGGGGCAGAGAGAGAAGCAGGCTCTCCACTGAGCAGAGAGCCCCACTCGGGGTTCGATCCCAAGACCCTCAGATCATGACCTGAGCCGAAGGCAGATGCTTAACTGACTGAGCCACTCAGATGCCCCTCTGAGAAAAGGAATGAATTGAATAAGCAACTTAGCCATAGAGCCAGAACCCCCACCCCTCACAGTTTAGATGATTATCTCTGAAGAGGAATATTTGGTTTCTAAAGCCCACATATATGAGTAACAGAGTGGTTGGAGTTGTAATTATTTTCATTTAGACAGCTCTGTAGGTAGAATTCATTTTGTATATTAGAATTCCAGTGGATTTAAGCCTTCGAGTAATTCTTAGGGTTGTATGATACTATTTTTTTAAAGATTTTATTTATTCATGAAAGACAGAGAGAGAGAGAGAGAGAGGGGCAGAAACACAGGCAGAGGGAGAAGCACTCCCCATGCAGGGAGCCCGACGTGGGACTCGATCCCAGGACTCCAGGATCATGCCCTGGGCCCAAGGCAGGTGCTAAATCGCTGGAGCCACCCAGGGATTCCCCCCGTATGATACTATTCTATCTTGGAGAACAAAATTTCTTTATTAAGAAAATGATTAAATTTTCACTAAAGCACTTTAAAAAGATTGAAACGTGTTAAACAACAACAGATGAATTGGTGCTTTACTGTACTTCCACCTTTTATATAGGAGAAAATGACATCTCTGACTAACGGGTTTTCTTAGCAAACTTTTTAAAGTTGACTATTCCGTGAGTCAGACATTTCTAAAGAAAATATTGAAGTGACTGATTTTTCTTTTACTACCACCAGATTGACTTCATCAGGAAAGGTAACTGTCTGTACATCAAGCTCGCCAAGGTTTTTTTTTACATTTCTTTTTATTGTAAGTTCTTTTCACTTTTGCCCTTACATAAATGATGTTTTAAGAGGCATGAGTTGTTGCATCGAAAGCAGTCTTTGAAAGAGACCTGAAGATCATATATCATTCATGTTTCTGAAAGCCTTGAAGTATAAGGTTCAGAAGTATTCACGGGAATTCACTACTGTCAGACGTTCAAGCTTATTTAGAGTCAGTGCATTCATATACAGTCAGAAGCCTGTATATCTGTGCTTTTGCACAAAAACCTCTCAGGAAGGTCTTCTCAGACCAGAGGAGTCCCTGGAGTCCCTGACTTTCCTGGGAGCAGCATTTATGACTGCAGGCATCTTGCATCCTAGCTCTGATCTCTTGATCTGCCTTATTGCCAGGGATTCTAAGATTTCATCCTTCTTAGCTAGTAGTGCGCTTGCTCTCTAGGGCTTTCATGATCTCTGTGCTCTTACGTTTCCAGGTAAGCTCCAGAGCAGGGTTCCTCTGCAGTTGGGTAAGGCAACAAATGAAGACGTAGGTGACCCATGAACCAAGCTTTCTCGTAAGTGAGTTCTATTTGGCCCCCACAGTGTTTTCAAATGTAGAAATTTTCCACAATATAGAGTCTTGGCTTCTATTCAAACACCAGGTGACTTGACAGTACTGAGCCATATTCCCATAATCAGCTGGAGCTGGGTTCAGGCTATGCTCATGCTGTCCCCTTTGCTGCACGCATCACCGGAACCCCAGATAGAACGTTCTTGCCAGGAGGCATTTGGGCCGAGGCTCTACGGTCATTGAGACCTTCCTTCCATGAAGTCTCAGCAGTGAGGGTTCACTTCCTCATCCACTTGTTTCTGCACAACCATATATGGTTTCTCTTCGGGAACTAAAGAAGCGACTCCTGGGAGTGAAGCAGAAGTTAGGTGTTGTAATGCACGAGGTGTGTAACGCGCAGGAGAGAAAGAAGACGACTTGCAGACAAAGTTGTCACAGAGTCTATACAGCAAGAAACAATTTAAGAACTAGAGACGAGGAAGGAACAAATGCCAGTGGCAGCTGTTGTCAAGTCCCCGTCTGAAGGTTTTGTAGCCTAAGAGGAGAGTGAGATTGTCCAGTTACAGGGTCCGTGGCTTGAAACCTGTCATTTGTTGGAGTGTTTTATTTCAGCGCCTCATGATGCCAGTGGGCATCGAGTGGGAGACGGCTGCCTCCCCAGGCACCTGTCAAGGTCCTCCCCACCCCCAATCCTCTTGGATGCTTGGAGGGACGGTGGTCACTGTAGTCCCAGCTCACAGAGGAGAGAAATGAGGCTCCTGGCTTTGTTTTGCTAGTAAGGGGACCCGGTGGGCTCTTAACCCGGTCTGGTTTGGATTTTTACCTTGATGCTGTTTTCTGCAAACATGTCAGGAAGTTTCCACGCCGCTTGCTTCATGCTTGTTGTTGTTGCAGTAGGTAGACCCGGGAGGGGGTTTTCTTATCTGGAGAGATGGAGGGGTCACAGCCCCCAGGATGTAGGAGTGCTGGCCACGGGGACAGACGTGGAAGGTGCTGGTAAATGACCAAGCACTAACTACCCAGAAGAGGCGGTCCAGCCCGTTAGCCCACCCCGTGTCCACACCCGCAGCAGGTCAGGGCACTGTGGGTCGGATGCGGGGAGTGGCCCTTTGGGAGGCGGAGGCTGTGGTTCTGCTGTGACCCTTAGGTGGGGCAGGAGCGGTGGGAGGCTGTTGCCCGTGCCCGCCAGGCCCAGGAACAGCGCTAGGCCAGGATCCAGGACTTGATAATCGGGGTTATTGCCTCGTGACCTTGGACAGCTTGGACCATTTTTTGTACTAATGCCTCTTCACCTGCTGAAAGCTGAAAACGTTCACCCAAATCGTCTCCAAAGTCCCAGCTCTGATTTTCCACGATCGTCAGGTGAAGTGACATCGACCTGTGTACCTGTTCTGTTTCCCATTCCTTTCCCCCCAACCCCCCAAATAATCTTTATCCAGGTTTTTAGCCTTGTAAGGAATACTTCCAAAAATCTCGGTTGTTGGTTCCTTTCACCGCTCCCGCCCCACCTGGGCAGAGGACCACCTGCACCCTCCCATGCAGCCTCTTGTGTCCCTGAAGATCTGTTAGCATGGGCTTTATGCCTTTAAAAATCTGTGCTGCTGATTTTTTAACATCATTTAAGACTCAGAGAACCCTACTGAGGAAATCCTAGCTCGAGGCCCGACAGCAACAACCAAGGCAGACTTTGTCTTCTGGGATTTGAAGGGCCCAGTGCCCAGGCTGGGTGTTGGGCAATAGCTTTGTTCCTCTTCATTCAGGTAATCCGCTTGCTGACTTCAGATTTTTGAGTGCAGAGTGCTGATGGCTTTTCATATGGGGTTGTTCCACAAGACAGCGGTTCGCATTTGGAAGAGGAGTGAGGCCAGCCCTTGGCCAACCGATGTGAGTGAGAAGCTACTGAGAGTTCTGATTGCTGGCTACAGTTGTGAAAGAACCATCTTTCTGCCATTTGCTCAGTTAACTTCCTCCAAAATGTGACCCGTGCTGTTATTAAAGATAACGTATCCTGCTGTTTAAAATGCAAGTCACGGCAGGGTGTTTTTTTTTTTTTTTTTTTTTTAATTTATTTATTTATTTATTTATTTATTTATTTATTTATTTATTTATTTATTTATTTATTTATTTATGGTTCTTTTTAAATAGAAGTTTGAGTGTCTTGGTCTACCTGTGGAGGAGGGAGGAGGACAGAAATTTGAACAAATGACTGATTTCATAGCTAGTGATAAAACTGTGACCTGTATGTATTCAGAGATCTGACCTTGCTTTTTATAGATAGACTCCCATCTCGCTGCATGACCCGCCCCCCCGACACACACACACACACACCCGAGTTTTCTAGATGAATGTTAATGAGGAACTGGAATTGAAGATCACATGCTTTGGGGAAGCCTGTTTTCTAATTAAATCACTTCCTTCAGAGAAACCTTCAGTATCTCTTCCAGGGATATATTTCCAACTATGAAAATTACCAGCATGTTGCTACTAACTCATCTTTGGGATTTATAGAATTTTAAATAATTTGCGTTTGTATGTAATTTGAGGGTAAATAGCAAATACGGTACCTTTGTGTGACATGAAATCTTTAAGCTGGCTTTTAAGTTATATTCTCCTTGAAATGCTATTTTAAAGTTTTGGGGGTTTTTTTATTCCTATCCTGCTCATCTTCTCTATCTGGCAGAGCATGAAGAATATTTAAAGTTCTTCTCAAAGCTTTGAATTATAAGTAGTTAAATTATAAAGGTGTTATTGCTAGGCAATAAAACTGTCCACAAGATTGAAGTATATGGTAATATTTACCTTTCTCCCCTTACTTGTTCAAGACCTTAGAAGATTTAGATTAACAGCATTTCACTTTTCCTTTCAAATGAGTAATAGATACAGAGCCCAATAAGACTATAAAGCAGTTTTAAAAAATTTGATTGATTGACTAACTGATTGAGGGGTGGGCAGAGGGAGAGGAGAAATAGAACCTCCAGCGGACTCCCTGCTGAGGATGGACCCCCCCCCCCCAGTGTCCCTAGCTGAAATCAAGAGTGACCGAGCCCCCCAGGCCACCCCTAGGGGGTAGCTTTTAAATCTTGGTGGACCTGGCTGGAAACCAGAGGGGAGTGGGCCACCGGCGAGATTGCTTATCCACCAGCGGCTGCTAAAAAGCAAACTTTAATAAGGTATATTGTATAGTCAGTTACTGAAAACAATTAGAAAAAAAAGAAAGGTTTTCCTCTTGACACTTATACGTGCTGGGGCTGATAAATGAGCACAAGTTTGCCAACTGTGCAAGAAACTCCAGGGATGGGCCTACCAGTCACCGTTGGTGCCTCTAATAACCACAAGATAGATTTGTTTGTGCACGTGTGCCAGTCTCTGGGCTGCACCTTAAGGATAGCACAGAGATGAATAATACCGAGTCCTTACTCTTTAGGCTCTTGTCGCTCTAATAGGGTAGAAAGATACCTTGAGAATGTAATTATAATAGGTGGTCTCTGGCAGCCCCTGAAAGAGTCGAAAAAAATCAATGGAAAGTAGCCATTGATTCCACAGAGAGCTTCTCTGGGACTAATTGAACAAGAACTGGGAAAATGGTTTTTAAAGTGGTTTTGAGTCTGCCCTGAAGAAAGTTGGAGAGCACTGAAAATGCTCAGGGATTCTATCATTATGACCCTTTTATTTATTACATGGAGCATGTGAAGTGGACTTGATTACCAAGTGTTCCTATTGCCAAAACGCTGAGCTTTTTAGTATTAAAACATACCAGGTATTCTTTTATGTCTCAGTGGGGGTGGTAAAACCCTTATTAAAGATTGCAAAAACGGATTCTCGAGGGACAAAAAAGTTTTTGTTGTTACAGTGGCTTGTGACCCTCCAAAGCGCAAGTCTTCCTGAAAAATCTTTTTCCTTAGTATGTAGTTTCTCTTCTTAGGAAGAATTTAAATTTAGTTTTTCCCTTAGAGCAGCACTTGTGAAAAGATTGAGAAACACTACTTTAGAGAATTGTTACCTCTCGTGGTTACCCAATAAATGGCACATCACTTAAAAAAACATCCCTAATGTCATGACAAATATACTGTGGTTTTACATATGAAACAGTTTCTCTTCACTCTAACATCACTTTTATTACCATAAAATATTTGATGTAACGCAAATTCTGTTGAATAAAAACGGTGCCCTGGTGAATGTGGTATAAAATATTCTACAAAGGCTACTGATAAACATAGGTAAATCTATCCATTAGGATATGTGCTTCATCCTTGCAAAGGGAGGACAGTCACAGAACTGTTTCTATCTGTGATGCCTGAACATATGACATAATTTTGGAAGAGTAAAAACTTCTCAAATGTGGGAACTTAGGGATTGACTGCTCATTGTACTTTTTTATTTTAATAATTAATTCAGAAGGTGGATAGAATTCTCTTCCATGATGGTAATGGTTCATTTGGGGACGTATAGCAAATGTGTACCGGGCTTATTTTAAAGAAAGGTCAGATTGCAGCCAGAAAAGCAGCCCTGGCAAATGGATGAGGGTGTATACATTGAATAGTCATTGTTAACACTTTATGCAAAGTGCCTTACTGGGTACATGCCTGCCCTGGTGAAACCCTCAGGATCTAAGCATGCATTCAGGGAAGAACAGTAAGATATAACATGCACAACGTAATAAATGTTTTGTATAAGGTTCAGAGGGGTCATGGGCAAAAGTATAGGGAGCAAGTAGCGGTTGAGGAGGAACTTCAAATTGGCAGCAACACAAAATGAGTTTGGACTTTAGCATGAGGGACTTTAATAAAAGCTTCACAGGCCATGAACATTCTGCTCAGACCCCAAAATGGCGGTAGCTGTGCCATTGGGGCATCATGATAAAGGTTTCAAGAGGGTCTTAAATTTTGGAGTCACTTGGAAAAGGCTGCGAGGTTCTTTTTATGAACAGATTTTATCTCTCTGTGATGATTTATAGTCTTACTATAGAATAAGTATAATAATTTTTAAAGACAAATAGGATCATTTGGCCAACCTGCTAAAACCAGTCAACCAGATGCTATACTTTCCCCCATCACCCCTCTGAACCTTACACAAAACATCTATTGCATTGCGTCTTACTGTTCGTATCTGAATGCATGCTTCCACTCAACACCAACCACTGCTCTTCTCACGTTTGCTCTTAATTGAACCAAGAGGAGATTACGCATTGCAGCCAAGATGCCTTGTGACCACTAAAAGGAGTTTGTATTGTATATATTTAGTTTTTGAAAGCAGTAGCACTCCTTCTTTCCTGTATATGTTAAGCGTTTGTGTGCTGTCTTTGCACCAAACCTTTTGGTAGGTGCTAGAGGTGCTGTAGTAAATAAGACACTTCCTCCCCTTCTCTAACCCTGTTACCCCTCCTCTTGTCCTATGCATGCATATGTACAACCGCACACAACTCATATCTTCATTGGAGGTGGAGGCAGAAGGGATTATATGGTTCTAGAAGACTACCCCACGTGTTCGAGGGGGGGTAGTATCATAAATTGCTCTAATGATCACATAGACACATCAGATTTATGTGTAGCCAGTTTAAGAAAACACAACGTAATTCTTAAGTCATTTAATATCTTAGCCTAGCTGTGGAGGCAAAATAGATTATTATAAAATAACCATGCATATAATAACCTATAAAATTCTAGGATCTCTTCAGCTCTTGGGATGTCCAGGCCATTACTTGATAAAGGTATTAGTATACTTTCTAAAGTATAATATTGGGTGCAGTGCCAGATACAATGCCAGATCCTATTTGGTATCAGTTCATTTAAAAATCGGCAAAGCCCCCCCCTCTTGAAAAGGGATTCTGGGACATTCCTGCATCCAAGCAAGATGGGGTAACAAGGATTGGGTTTGCCCTACTCCCTGAGACATACCAACGAAAGACAAACCAAATCTATGAAACAGTAGCTTTAGGAATACTGGGCATCAGGCAACCAAAGTTTCCAATTACTTGAGAGATGGAAAGCAAATGAAGTGAGCCCTACAATTGTCTCAACTTTGAGAGAGGGGGAACCCTGGTGGAATCAAATAATCTCCCTGAGTTGAAGAGCTGCAGAGAGGTTGAGAAGACCAAGGAGGCTCGATTTCACAGAAGAGCACACTGAAGAGGAGATAGCTGCATAAAGAGAGTGTTCCAGGTATCTGTGGGGAGTCCTTGTCAAGTATTCCAGAGTTCTGACCAACTTAACTCGTGTGAGGAAACTAGCGGAGTCTGGAGAAGAAGCCATTTGAAAGGGTTAGAGCCACAGTGTCTAGTGCTCACTCAGAGCCAAGAATAGAGCCTGTTCCCATCAGCCAGACTGGAGAACCTCCCCCTCCCTGGGGCATGAGATAGGGTCTTGATTTCAATAGAGGAATACTTAGCCCTGGATTAAACACCATCTAGTCTAGCCTAACACATCTTAAAATGAAAACTCAAAAGGATCAGAACTTTAACAAGTAACAATGCCCAAGAATATCTGTAGGTACAGAAGAATATCCAGTGCCCCGCAAGGTAAAATTCAGTGTCTACAATCCAATTACAAATGGCTAGGACATGCAAAGAAAGTACAGTGCAGTTATTAACTTTTATTTGACAGTCCCTCAGAGGCTCAGAGGTAAAATAGCTTAGATACTTCCCATGGAAAAGTCTTTTAACTTCCAAACTATATCTGGAAGGTTGGATTCTTACAGCTTTGAAACCCCAGGGATCCAAGGATTGGCTACAATGTAAACTACTGTCCTTTTGAATGCTGGGTCTTAATAAGTCATCATCTTTTCCCCCTGCTACTTAAAACCCTTGCACTTTTGCCACCACAATGTTCAAAGTCTGACCTGATTCTTAGACTTTGTGCCATGACAACCCATTTCTGCCCATTACCTCAGGGATGATCCCGACTGGATCATCTGGATCTCTAAGGTATCGTTTTTGTAATTTCTCCCTTCCCCAGCCTCAGATCCAGTAGTTTGTTGGACATTTTAATATCTTTGCCAATTTCCAACTCAAAAAAAAAAAAATCACAAGTCTCTGTTACGGTACCAGGATTTTACATGAAGAGCAATGGACTTTGGGGAACATGACCAGCCATCCTGGTTTACAGGCATTGAGGAGGTAATATTTGAGTGCTAAAAAGCCAGGACAGCTGGCCACTCTAAGTTGAGGCCTACTTAATCTACTCATGATCTGAATTGATGTGTTCTTCACCTTGTGGGGAAACTTTTCAGGAGCATCCTAACACGATGACTTTTGTTGACCTTTCTTCTACCTTGGACTCTGGACAGTGACTGGTTTAGATGAATCTCTTATTTGTTCAGCAGATGCCTAATCTCTGAAGCTTATGCAGAGCCTGCACTGTGATGAGGGTCAGGATCCGAGGAATTGTCCCTTACCCTTATAAGATTTTGGTCTATCCTCCCAAAATAGACATACTTTTAAAGTTGTAAATGCATACTGCATTTACCTCATCCGGCCTTCCAGAAGAGCAACTTTTACCTATTTCGGATGGATATAAAAGAATTTAGGAGGCATAACAACTCATTGCCTCTTAGATAAGCTTCCACATGATACTGGGGATTTCATGACTTTGACTTAGAATGAGTCTACCTTAAAAATAAGTGGGTCATCATTGAGGCACCTGGGTGGCTTGGTCAGTTAAGCCTCTGTGTTCAGCTCAGGTCATGGTCCCAGGGTCATGGGATCAAGCCCCAAATCATGCTCCCTGCTGAGCAGGGAGGCTGCTTCCACCTATTTCTCCACCCATGGAGCACATGGGTGTTCTCCCTCTCTTCTCTCTCTCTCTCTCTCTCTCAAAAATCTTTAAAAAAAAATAGTGCATCATCATAATGTTTCTATAATACAGTGTGCCAGGCTTTCACAGGTGGTTATAGAACTCATTTAATTTTCATAATACTGAGGTGAAGTCCTAAATTATCCTCCTTTTTAGGTGGAGAAGCTGTAAGTAACTTGTCCAAGGTCATCCCTCTCCCCACTTCTGCTTTATGTATTAAAAGTGGTATCTGGATAAGACAAAAATTGTAAAGCTTGTGGAGAATGATCAAAGTTTGGAATACACTGCTTTTTGGCATTGAGTTTTAGGATCTTCTAGAATGTACATCATTCTCGGGTTGCAGCATACTAGAATTTAATACTCTGGGCAGATGGAAGGGGTGTGGCCATTCAGTAGGGTAAGAGTTGCTTGAACTGTCCAGTTTTTCCAGAAGTCTGTTACTTCTCCTGCACTATGTGTACTTGCCACATATTACACTAAGCATTACGTGGCTCAGCTTCCCCCACCCCACCACCCAAATTGAGTTATAAATACCTGGTTTCTTTCAGTATACAAAAATCAGTTTTAGCCGAGGATGCAGAGAAAGGGGAACCCTCTAACACTGTTGGTGGGAATGCAAACTGGGGCAGCCACTCTGGAAAACAGAATGGAGGATCCTCCAAAAGTTAAAAATAGAGCTACCCTGTGACCCAGCAATTGCAGTACTTGGTGTTTATCCAAAGGATAGAAACACAGTGATTCAAAAGGGGGGTGGGGGGAAGGTTCCAGAATCAAGTGCACACCAATGTTTATAGCAGTTATTCCATAATAGACAAACTATGGAAAGAGCCTAGATGTCCATCAACCATTCAGTTGAATGGTTAAAGAAGATGTAGTATATATACAATGGAATATTATTCAGCCCTCAAAAAAAAAGGAATCTTAACATTTGCAACAGCCTGGATGGAATTAGTGGGTATTATGCTAAGGGAATAAGTCAGAGACAAATATCAGATGATTTCACTCACAATGGAATATAAGAAACAGATGAACATAGGGAAAGGGAGGGAAAAATAAAATAAGATTAAATCAGAGAGGGAGAAAAACCATGAGTCTCTTAACTCTAGGAAACAAACTGAGGGTTGCTGGAAGGAGGGGGTGATGGGCATTAAGGAAGGCACATGATGTCATGAGCACTAAGTGTTCTAGAAGACTGATGAATAAACTCTTTGAAAATTTTTTACATCAGTTTTACCTCTATATATGAGCAAACAAAATGAAATTTTTGTTGCTGACTTGTTCATTTTTGTTGCTCAGCTTTTATTAAAAGCCGTCTTAGACCAAATGACTATTCCAAACTAAATTTGAATGACATGCAGCCTGTCCATTTCTGTAAATACTCTGAATTTTGTTCTTACTCCTCCTACCCACCTTCCACTCCCCCAACTAAGTTTCTCAGTACACTTGATTCTGGAACCTCCCCCCCACCCCCCTTTAGGTTAGACAGACGGTAGAAGCAGTAGCCTCTCTTTTCCCTGCATTTATGTGGGAGAGAAGATGAAGATGATCCCTTTACCAGTGAGTCTTCCCCACAGGCAGAGCCTTGGGAACAGAGATTTCCATCTGAAGCAGCTGTAGTTGCCCTCCAGAACTACTAACCTTGACCTGTGGGTGATGGAAAATTATCATATAGTATGTGAAGTGATACTTAGGCGCCATGTGCACATCCTTTTGCTAATTATCTTTCACCTAAGGGTTTAGCATAGGTTTGTGATCTTTGCCCAAACCAAATATTTCATTGGGGATTGTCAAATGACTGTTTTCTAATTATGTACTGTATAGCTTTTTTCTGTAGAGAGGATTCTTCTTTAATAACTGGAGATGAACTACTATTCTTTCATGTACACACACACACAGGATCATCATTTAATGTGTTCCCTTGATTTATAATCAGTTTTCAGAATAAGTAGCCAGCATGGCAGTCACTCCCAGTGGTAGTGAGTTAGGTTTTTTTAAATTCTTTTATCACTATGGATTTAAGGATTTGGTTTCCTCTATATAAAAATTTGTTTATTTTTGATGCTCAAATTTTCTCCGCTCCTGTGTCCTTCTGAAATGCCTATTATCTTTGAGTGCTTCTTTACTTTCTGGCTCAACCTAGGGCTTTCACTGTGTCTTACTGGGAACCAGCCACTTTCCCAAGGAGGCCTGTTATCTTTCACTGTGGAATGGTGCTTGGAATACTCCTACTCCGGTGGTGTCGTTGCTTCCGGGCCCTTTGAGGGGACAGAGTTATGAAATCTGTTTTTCAGCAATTGAATTCCTATTGATATTTCCAATTTCAATATAATGTTATAAGGTTTTTCTCATATGTATTGCCTTCCATTACAAATCTTAGGACTTGATAACATTGATGCTTCCTAGATCCTAATAACACATGTAACATAGTTTCAAATTTTTAATACCCGTATTTCTGCTGAACAAATTTTAAGATTTTTCTGCAGTATTTTTCTCTTTAGATTATATCCCACAGTTGTTCAGAAGTCACTTGCAATAACCTGTGTGATTAGATTACCAATTTAATATACTGTTTGAGTTTGTTTTCAGCTATAGGGTTTGCATTTTTTTCATTTTTGATTTAATTTTCAAAAGTCAAAAGTTTTTTTTTTTCAAAAGTTTTTTTTTAGAAAGGTATACACACTTAGAAGAGTCTCAGTTGCATTCCTTTCTTCACCCCTTCCTTCCACACATAACCCTTATAGGTATCGGGTTTTATTAGTTTCTAGTTTATTCTTTCAATGTTTTTGTGTGTGTGTTCTTGTTTTCTCTTAAGAGAAAGACTGTATAATATTGCTTTCTTCCATTTACTATTATCCTGGAGATCACAGTAGTGAGATTTTTTTAAAAAGAGCAAAAACTTCTGTTTGTGAAATGATAAACAAGCTGCTTACCAGAAGCTTTCTGAATTTAAAAAGAATAATATGAAAGTTTAATATTGTAAATTATCACTGAATCATTGACTACAAAAGCACATTAGATTTTTGAAGTATTATATAGTGTTGGAGTTTGGAGCTAATTAAAAAGGTGTCAGTTATTGTTCAGTGACCCTCTAAATTGCTATATGTTTTTAGGAACTTGTAAGGGGCTTCTTAGCAGTTGTTTAACTGTGTCACCTTTGGATTACAGCTAAAGTCTGTTGATGGACAGGTGGATGCTACTATAAGGCTTTTTTCCGCACTTATTTATAAAAACATGCAGACAAGTGAAATACTTCTCTGCAAACTAGTACATTCAATCTTTGTGCATTTTATCATCCTAAAATTGTGTCTGGGGGTGGGGAATATTTTAGTACTTTGGATTCTTACTGTGGCCACTAATAACTTCTTAATTACCAGATACTTGAACTATTCCTGGCATCTGACACTTTTCTTTTTTAAACTTTCCCCTCCTTGGCTTCTGTGATACTAGTGGAGCCCATGTTTTCCCTCGGAATCTGTGAATTTATCAGCTGCCTTTCCCTACATTGTAGAGTGTTGCAGATTTAGACCTTGGAATCTGATGGGGATCTGAGTCTGGCTTTACCACTTGGGACTGTTTGAACCTGGGCTAGTCAGCTTTCTGGATTCAATTTTTATAAAATGGGACAAATAATACCTCTCCTATCTATCATTGGGAGGTTCAAAAGAAATTATGTACAATTAAATTATAAAGTACTAATTAGTGTTACATTAGTCTTTTTTCTTAATAAGTATCTTGTAGTTAATAATGTGGAATATGGACAATGTATATTGTGTATCTATTGGTAGGTATATTACGTTTGATAGGAGGATACTTGCCCCAGGTGATAATTCACCTTTGATGTAGTAAACAATCAGAATTCCCTTCTCTGTATTACAGCCACTCCCAGCACTGGGAACAAGCCTCCTGTGTACTCCTTTCCCAGCCCCCACCTCCTCTTACTGATTGCCTTTTATTGCCAACCCATTTCCTGACATGACTTTCAGGTGTGGTGAACACAACCACCACTAATCAAACTTCCTTCCCATTAGCTAATGATCCCATAGAGCCCTGCCCGGACTCTCATTCTCAATTCCTTCATGGAGCCCCCCAACCCCACCCCACCCCCCACCCCGCCGCCTGCAAAGTCAAGCGCCTGCCACTCTGCCTCCATGCCTCACTGGGATTTGCCTTTCTGTCTCTAGAAGCCTCTTGAACTTCTGACTCTAGCGGACTAGCCATCACCAGTGGCTTGTAAACTAGGGGTATCATATACTATTCTTCAGCTCACTGGCATGAGGGTGCCTCATTCCCTCCTCTAAGGGAATTCCAGTCCCTGGCTGGAATCAGAGGGAGTGTGTTTCATCTAAGCCAGTGCTACTTAGTGTCATCAGTAAACCAAAAGTGTCACTACCACTTGGGAGCCTTTCTCAGGTTTTGCCTTCCATCTACTGAGATTGGAATTCTAAATGTACTTATCCATAGAAAGAGTGTCATAAATTGTATTTATAGTCATTCAGCATTGTGCTTTATTAGGTTATGGTCTAGTAAAATTTCCGGGTAAGCCTGTAAATGGATCTCATGTTTTAGTCAAAATGTATATGAGATTGATCAGTCATCTTATTCATAAACTTTTGTACTATAACAGTTTGGGAATGCATTAGTAAGTTAGTGTTTTGAAAACATAGAATGTAAGAATTCTCTTTACTACTTTTATTTACTGATTAATTCATGCTTCCTGTCAATGCAGAAAGGATAGCTTGCAACCACCTTACAAACATAGGCAGTTTAGAAACACAATGAGATGGAAATTACCTTTATGGGCCTTTTTAGGAAGAAAAATTCTTCCTCCTGATTTCCTTCCTCATGCTCCAGGTTCTGCTATTAAAATTCATTCTAGCCAGTTAGAGCCTATTTCTTGTTACAGCCAGGATTCTGGAACAATGAGATCTATTTTAATCTCTAGACTGAAATGCAGTTGGGAAGGTCATCAGTTAACCTCATTTTGAATCTGGAATTTCCAAAAATTTGAGACTTAAATAAGTCCCTCTGTATCCCAGGCTCGTGATTGGGAGTAGTGATTAGCTCTCAGTTGCTAAATTTCTAATAATGGAATATTCCACTGTCTTCTGACAGCTTCAGAAATAGTTCTCTATATTAGTTTAGCATTTATTCGTAGAATACAGTTAAAAATCTTCCCAGTAACTTGGATTGGCCCAATTAATAACAAGTTAAGGATATTCAGGTACTAAATATGCCTGACCGGTGGTTCTCAGAAGTGTATCTCAGTGCCTATTTTTGGTCGTAATTGTCAAAATTTTCTACTTAAAAAAATTTTTTTTTCTCTTTTACTACTTAGGACAGGGACCTAGAGATTCATGAGCTATGATAAGACTTTTAATCTCAAATTACTCTCTCCTGATGTCCACAAACCTTTCATTCAGTAGATATTTGCCTGCTTTATATCAGGCCTTGTGTACATCTCTGAGAATACAGAGTCAAATAAAATTCTATTTCTGTCTTCATGGTATTTACTTAATACTACCGTAATAGTACCAAAGAGTTTGTATGAGACTTGGGTTTTGTTAGACTTCTTAACTTTTAACTGACAGCCACCTAATGGGAATTTATTGTAGGATGTTGGGGTTACTCAGATATTCTAAGGATAACTGGGGTCTTGGGAACAGCTGTACCTAGGGACTTTAACTCCACTGAGATTCTCTATTTTAATCTGTATTCTTAGGTTTATTTATTTGAGAGAGAACAAGTGAACTTATGTGAGAACCTGGAGGATGGAGAGAATCTCCAGCAGACTCTGTGCTGAGCTCAGAGCCCATGGTGGGGGCAGTGCCCAATCCCAGGACCCCGAGATCATGTCCTGAAAGGAAACCAAGAGTCAGATGCTCAACTGACTGAGCCACCCAGGCACCCCTGCAACCTGTATTCTTACATGATCTGTTTCATATCTCTTTTGTGTCTCTTCTTGCTCTCTTCCCCCATCTTTTCCTCTCTCATTTTCCATGGAAGGTGCCTTACTGGCTCAACTAGCACCACCTGGTTAGCCCTGGACCCATCAGCTATGGCCAAGGACAACTGTGAGCGGATTGAAGGAGGGCAGGAGGGAAAGACAATGTCCCGAAGAAAGAGGGTCTGTGTCGTCCAGGTCTTTGTGAAGCACTTTACATTCATTCATATTCTTAATTTACACAGTAGCCTAATTTTTTAGCTAAAGTAACTGAGTTTTAGAAAAGTCAATTAACTTACCAAGTCACACAGCTAGTAAATGGCAGAGCTAGGAAAGCAGTCCAAACTTCTGGTAACTTCCATTAGTGTAACAACTGCTCTACTTAGTGGTTACATTGCAGTGTAAAGAGGTACATGTCATCCTTAGGATGAGGTGGTGGTCAAAATGAATGTTGAAGAACAAGGGGGCATTTGTCAGACAAGAGAAAGTTAAGATTGTCCTAGACAGAGAGAAAGGCATATGTCAGGGAATTGCAGAGTAGCAACACTGCTCTCTGTAGACCAATGGCTGTGTTTTGTGGCTGAGAATAAGGAGATGGGAAGAGAGCAGTGGGGAGGAGAATGAGAATATGGATAATGGCCAAATCATGAAGACCCTTGTGTGGCAAGCTAAGGAGTATGCATTGTCCCCTAAAATCTTCAGAGTCCATTCGAAAGAATTGGAACATGGGAGAGACATGGCCGTAGTCATAGCTGAGAAAGGTCAGTGTGGCTGAGCTGTGCCGGATTCCTCGGGGGAGGGGACATCCAGTTGTTAGGTTTTTCTGATGGAACTTGGCCTAAACTAAGTACGAGTTGTGGCATACAAGTGAGGGACTAGATGTGGGCAAGAGTAAGAAGTTAGGATGACAGGGATGTTCCTTGGAATTCTGATCCACGAAGGCAGGAACGACAGAAGGAGGATCGCATTTGAGGCGGAGGTAGATGAAGGAAAGAGAAACCGAGTGCAGGTCTGGGCAGCTTGAATGTGTGCAACATGCAAATGTGGAGATCCCAGAAGGCGTCCAGAAATACAGGTCAGACACCCCAGAGATCTATGCTGTAGGTGTGAGTGTGGCAGTGCTTAGTGTCTGGATCTTAAACGAAGCCTTGGGAGTAGAGAAGATCTCCCAGGGAAGGCTTGGTAGAAAAAAAAAAAAGCAAGTCAAATGGGAGCCCCAAGGAAGAGCAACATTTGAGGCTCATTTGCACACTCCCACATCAAAGGCTAGTTGGGGATAGGAAGTTTCAGTTCATCACATTTCTGCTCGCCAGATGGCTAGAGACGTGCCATATGTCAACTATGGTTTACCAGGTATCGCGGGATTGTCTTAGACAAGTACCACTCCAGAGCTGTGTTCCATAATAAATTAATTTTAGCTCTGAAAGCAGGTTAGATTCTACATTAACTGGAGTTGGGAGTGGAGACAGCTAATAGACTCAGTAGTTGGGAAAGAAGCCTTAGAACCCTCTCATTCAGTTCACAGATCCTCCGAAGGTCCCTGAAAGGTTGTCAGCCAGGGGTTGGACATTTCCAGTGCCGGGAATTTCTGCCTTCTGACATAACTCACTGCATTGCTGGGCAGCTTTGCACTGATGGTGTCAGGATTGCCTTTGTACCACTTCCAAGCCTTCCCCCCTGCCTTTGACCTCTGGAATTTCCCTCCTGCACAGCAGTTTCAGTGTCGAGAGAGCCGTCCTGGCCTGTCAAGGCCACCTGGGTCAGGCCTTACTTTTGATAGAGCGCTTCTCTTAAGCATGTACTTGGTTATAAGGCAGAGACCAGCAGTGGAGTTAGGATTTCACCTAGAGACGCAGGTCGTTCTGTATTAACGGCCACTTGGTTGCAGATTTGGGGGGCTCGCCTACATGTCCTGCTCCCAAGTTCATTAGCACTTATACTTAAATACACTTTTTGTTTGGAACATTGGGTTATTTTCCTTGAAGCCCCAATAAAAATGTTTTAAGCTCTAAGAAACAAATAGGCTTAGAATTCACTTGTTATCCTAGTAACCACCTTCCCAGCCCCGCCCTCCTTGGGATGTTATGGAAAATTAAGTTCATTTGTTCATTCAGCTAACGTTTATTGAGTGCCTACTCTCTGCTCTGTGACTTGAGATATAGGGGAAAACAACTAGAATCAACATATGGCATTATGGAGCGTACCTCTCTCTAATTGAAATATACTGGTGGCCCACCTTGTCCTTTTTATTTAAGGATGATGCTGGGCATCCAATTTAAAATAGTTTACATCCTCGTCAGTGCATTTGTTTCCTTCAAGGCCTTGGTAAAGTCTCCTTGTACTTTCAGGGCGCCTGGGTGGCTCATTTGGTTAAGCATCTTCCTTGGCTCAGGTCATGATCTCAGGACCCTGGGATCAAGCCCTCTGCTCAGCAGGAACCCTGCTTCTCCCTCTCCCTCTGCCTGCTGCTCGGCCTGCTTGTGCACTCGCTCTTTCTCTGTCAAATAATCTTTAAAAAAGCAAAGTCTCATTGCACTTTTTAGAAAGCTTTTTGAGGGTGTAGAGATCAGTGTGTCTAAAATGAAACCCCTCTTGACCCTTCTGAGGCCTCAAGGTTTAAACATTTTTTCCCTTGTAAATTAGGGAGCGTTGAAATGTTAATGGACTTGCCTTGACTGTAGGCACAAAGGTAAAAATATTTGACCAGACAACAACCAGCTTCCAAAGGGCTATTTTTTGTATACAGGCTTTCTGGAAACAAAAGAGACTTTCTCCGCAATTTGTTAAGATAGGGATGAAGATTTTCCAAATCAGATTATTTTCAAGTAAAGTAAAGTGTTTTGGGTTTCTTTTTTTAAATAATAACTTAAGTAACGAGTGGGGAAATTAATGATTACTGTATACTATATTAATGTATTTTTGCAGTAATTCTGTGCTTGCCCCAGAAAAAGTATATTGATGTGCTGAAACCATGTGACATGTCACAATTGCTTCTTGTTGTGCAACTAATTATAAGAGCTTCATTTGTGTGAACACAATATATCATTTAAAACCTCAGTTGCTAGGAGAAAATGCCAGAACAGCTTGTTCAGGACGTTTAACTGAATCCTTTTGCATAGGATATTGATGGAGCCAATAAAAGAGGGATAATGACACCACCCTTCTCGTGTGTGGGGTTACAAGTATTAACCAAGTTCTTAGATGTAAAGCTCTTAAACAGCTGTTTTCTGACAGTCCCACAACCACACTAAGAGACAAGTACTGCTCATTGTCCCCTCTTAACTGATGAAAAGCAGAGGCATAGGGAGATAAAATGAAAGTCACACAATTACTTTTACTGGCTGAGCTAGAATTCAGACCTGGGGAATCTGGTTCCATAGTCTCTCGGCACTTAACTGCCCCCAATTTTGTAGCAGGTAAAAAACCTGTCTGTTGCCCTTCTTGGCGTTTCCTGCTCTGTTGTGTGTCAAGGCAGCTCAGCCCCTGCATTTGAGGATAGGTGGATGAGTGGCCTTCCCCTCTCATATAAGAGCACATTTTTAAAAGATCTTTTCTAAAACCAGGACTCAGAACTCTCAAGTTAGAGTTTCATCCTCCTTACCACCAAACAACCCTCTTCTGTATAAAATTATTGTTTTTGTGTTGCCTTAAGGAACACAGGGGAGCTCTGGATTGTCCAGAACTTTATCCCAGAGCAAGGGAAAAGTCAAGATTGTATCAAGTTTTTGAGGAAACTGCTGATTAAAAAGTTATGTATGTATTTTGATGTCTGTTGAGATTATTTTTATCTTTGGGTTTCACTTTGTCAAGTTCAGCCTTGTTGAGATTCACATTTTTAAATTACACATTTGAGATCGACTTTCATTTTGTTTGGAAAAAAAATGCATTTCTCTGACATTGCTGATAGTTCTGATATATCTGTTGAATAAAGAAAGGAAACTTTATCTTTGGAAATGGAGTAGCTTCAAGCATGGTTTGTTTTTTTTTTTTTTTTTTTTTTTTTGCCAACGAAAACTTATCCAAGTAATATTGTTCTAAACTGGTTGTATTTAATGCAAAACCTCCAAACCTGATGTCCGTTTTGGGTAGGTTTTATTTTCATTTCGCTTGGCCCCAGCAGAGCAGCACTATTGCCTTGAATGGGAATTTGCTCCAGCATCTGACAGGGTGCAGACTTCCTTATTTAAATGCAGAAGTTGGACTTTGATGATATTAATGGTGTTGCCAAAAAGGCCTATAAAACATGCTCAGGAAAGGAAATGCCCAACAACAGGTTTCTGGTTTTTGTCTTTGCTTTGTTGAAAGTTCATTTTTATACAGCCAGTATGACGAAGAAAACATTGATATGCATGTAGGGAGTTGTATGTGACAACGCCATAGCTTCTTTTGATCTTGAGTGTTTGTTTTTTAATCTTTGGTTATTTATTTAGATGGGTGAGGGAGATAGGCACTAACGATGGTTCCCCAGTGCTCGCAGCAAAGTATATCCAAAGCTAATGTTACTAATAACGCCAAGACGCACGTTAAATTCTATCCAAATCGGGGCAGCTGGGTGGTTCAGTGGTTGAGTGTCTGCCTTTTGCTCAGGTCGTGGTCCCGGGGTCCTGGTATCAAGTTCTGCATCAGGCTCTTCACGGGGTGTCTGCTTCTCCCTCTGCCTACGTCTCTGCCCCTCTCTCTCTCTCTCTCTCTCTCTGTGTACCTCTCATGAATAAATAAAATCTTAAAAAAAAATTATATCCAAATCGATAGCTCTCTGCTTCACTTCTGTTATTACATGTAATAACACAAAATTGTCTGTAGTCGACTATTTTTGACCTACAACGATTTTAGAGCATTCAATCGAATAGTTAGGTTCAGGAGTCAGCACACATTTTCTGTAAGGGTAAAGATAGTAAATAATATATGTCGGCATTGCAAGTAGTCTCTGTTGAAACTATGAACTGCCATCGTATCTGGAAACCACAATTAACAATACATGAATGAACATGGATGCATTCCAAAAAAACTTTATTGGCAGTGAAATTTGAATTTCATATAATTTTTACAGGTCACAAAATATTCTTTTGAATCCCCCCCCCCCCCGCCCCCGATATGCATAACAATGTAAAAACCGTTCTTAGCTTGGGTCCATACAAAAACAAGCAGTGGCCCAGGTTTGGCCCACAAGCCATAGTTGGCTGACCCCTGGTTAAGTCAGAGTGGGCTCCCACTGCTTTTCTAATTTCTGGTACCAAGAATATTTTGTTTACTGAACTAAAAGCAATTTCATTATCTCCTCTAGCATCCCCAGTGCCCAAGGCTTGTTTCAACCTTCTCCTCTCCGTTCTTAATCAGTGTACCTCGTCTGTTCATTCAGCCAGTGGAAACCTGAGAGTCCTCCTCTTTGCTCCTTTCTCCTCCATGACCTGTGAACAACAGGTCTTCCTGGGAATTCTCGGTTCTTTCACCTCTGAAATCCTCACTTACTTCTACCCAGCACCAGTGCTTGGTTCATGACCTCTTTGTCACCTGGACTATTATAAGAGACCCTGGTGATAACTTCGCCTTTGTAAGATAAAGTTCCATAGACTCTCATGGTCTAGTTCTGGTGTAGCTCCCTCACCAAACCTATACTTGGGTCACACCCAAACTCTCTTTATAAAGCCCACGTCACTCTGCTTTCCCCAGGCTGTTCCTCCGTCTTTTCTCTGATTGTTGATGCTCTCCTTCATTCCACAGTAGATATTTTTTAAGTAATATTTTTCAGTCAGTATACTGTGTGTCTGATAATTGTCTTGCTTTACTTATGAAGGCCCAGGGAGCTGGGTGCAGAGTTGTGGAATCAAATGCCTTGGGGCCAGGCTGGTTACTTAAATGGCACAAGTAGAGTGAGGTCTGGGGTGAGCTAGGGAGGATATGTCCTTCTCTGATTGTTGCCACAGGAGACTGTGACAGGTATATAATCTGATGCACTGTTTTTCAAGAGAAATAGGAAAGTGAAGATTTTAATGTAAATATCCCAATTTTTCAATGTTGGCAACTAGCTCACTTTTTCAAAGATTTTATTTATTTGAGAGACACAGAAAGAGTGCACGCATGAGCAGGGCAGAGAGGGAGAAGCAGGCTCCCCGTTGAGCAAGAAGCCTGACCCAGGGCTAGATCCCAGGACCCCAGGATCATGACCCTAACCAAAGGCAGCCGCTTAACCAATTGAGCTACCCAGGCGCCCCTACTAGTTCACTTTTTAAAAAATATTTTGTGGGCAAAAATTTTAAAACCATAACCTCTTGGGGGGGCTGAATGTGGTTCCTAAGATCCCAGTTAGCATCCCTTGATTGGTCAAATCACTTCATTTCCCATGACAGGGCTTGGGAACCAGAGATGTAAGGCTGCCTGATGGAGATGATGTACTTGTATGTGCTCTTTTCCCCACTTCTTTTTTTTTTTTTTTTTAAATTTTATTTATTTATTCATGAGAGACACAGAGAGGCAGAGACACAGGCAGAGGGAGAAGCAGGCTCCATGTCGGGAGCCCCATGCAGGGAGCCCGATGTGGGACTCGATCCCAGGACACCGGGATCACACCTTGAGCCAAAGGCAGATGCTCAACCACTGAGCCCCCAGGCGCTCTTCCTGCCTCTGTTTACCTTCTTGACCATGCTGCCTCCTCCATGTGTTGGTACTTAATCACCTTCCAAAAGGAGAGCACCTACCACCCTCAGAGAATTGCACTCTTGCCATCCTTTTTCCTCCCTGGTAACACCTGACTGTTAACTGAATGGGCTGTGATGACCTCCCGTTTTCCCTCCTACCCGGAGGTGGCCGAGCCTGTGTGGGAGAAGATATTATTCTTAATGGATGTTATCAAAGGCTTAGCTTCCTGGTCAGAGCCATGGTTTTCTAGTATACCAAGAATGAGAGGTTACTAACTCCCTTGGAGCTAGGAATTAAGTTGCCCTTCTAATTCCACCTTATTTGGGAGTCAGTAACCACTTGAGAGAGTAACACGAAACATTGCCTAGGAGCTTACTTAGAAAAGAGAATTTTAATAATCGATAGCTGTATTTGGTTTTCCATAAATGATTCATTTCCATTCCCTCCCCCCTATAGCCTTTTGCTGTCTGCTTCTCAATTATATATGAATCAGCAGTATCTTGCTTCACCTGATGGCCTTTATAAACCTCTTCCTTCTTAGGCAGTGTAATTACTGCCGGCTTAGCAGTATTAACACTAGTGTAAACTTTTTAGTCTGAACTGTTCAGGCCTTTATTTCCCTTAAAAACAATAATAATAACAATAATAATAACAATGGAAACGACCAAATTCTGTATTTGGTCTTCTTCTGTGGGGTCTGCAACCTGAGCTCTTGCATCTAGGAGGCTGGGAATCCACAAATGGCATCTGTGGGCAGATCTGGATGGCAGTCTAGAAACAGCATAGTCATGGCTGGGAGTGCTTTCCTCTCCTCTGTACAGAACACTGTCACATGGGGCTCCCGTGTTGCAATATTTTTGAGAAGAGGACTCAGAGGAGCAGATGGCCTTGCTCAAGGTCCCTGTTCTGAGATGTGTCATGCGATGCCACTTGAAGGTTCTGGATTCATGGAGGTGGCTATGTGTCCTTGAGGCAGGCAGAGGGATACAACTGGGGAGGGGAGGGGAGAGTCCCTCAGACTTTCACAACTGGATAAAGTCTCTTAGGCCCAATGGAAGCAGCAGCTAGCTTTGTATTTGATCTAATATTAATAAATAATATATACTGAGTTCTCACTATGTGCCAGACACTGTTAAATACTTTCCGTGCTGGGGCATTTAATTCTCGTGCTCCGCTATGATCAGAGATGACTATTATCCCCATTTTAGAGAGAGAAAGTCACTTACCCAAGAACACACAGCTAGAACTAGTAATTAGCAGAGACCCAGTTTGGAGTAGGTCTCTCTTAGCCAATGTCCTTGTTGTAATGTCTCATGAATGAAGGATCAGGGAGGAGGTTGGTAGTGAAGCAGTTGACGGCTGTCAGGTACTCGCACAGAAAGTGGTGCGTGGTATCCTTCAAAGAGAATGTCAGCTGTGACCGCCCTCAGTTGATTGTCATCATAAATCCTTTTGAAGATGGTTCCATTGCTTGTCCTCTGGGCCTGTGTCCTTTGTGACAGGCCTCACTACGTGAGTGCACTTGAGAGTACTTACTTGTCGGAATTTAGTAATAGGGACCTGTTCTCTGTGTCACATTAGCAGATAAGGGTCATCGTCGTCAAGATTTTGAGCAGCTGTTAAAGCAGATAATGTGATAATTTAACAGCTGCAATTAAACCAGGACTTTGCTGCTGAAATTCAGTTGAGTCTTTAAAAATCTGTGACTAGAATACTTCACAGACGGAAAGAAGGAAAACAGATTTCTTAAGCAAGTGATATCAGCCCCGAATGAGTCGTTGGCTCTTTTTAAATAGGTTCTACTCTTGCTGTGGTTCATGGTCACATTCATGCCTGGCCCTAGCTTCAAGCTGTATGTGACACGCACATGGGATCTTGACTTCCAGGCCCTTAAATTCTGGGTTCACCTGTTTTTACAAGGGGGAGAAATCTAGGTGTTTTGGTTCTATTGAAGGTAGACAAAGTCCTAAAATGAATTTAACGTAGTCATATGTCTCTCTCCCGGGGCAAATGGGCCTTGGTCTTCTAAGAAATGAAGGAACTGGGCGTAAACTCTTCACAATGAAGACGCAGTAGCCATTCTTCCTGTCATCCTCTAACAATTCTCCTGCTTGAATTTTAATCCTAACTTCAAAATTTTCCAATTCTGTAGAGATGACTAGAAATTCCTCCTCCCCAGCACACACATAACTCAGCAACTCCCGGAAGTTAATCCAAGAGATGCTGCTCAAGAAGCGAAGTCTATACAAGTTAAGTGAGTTGGCTGAACATTTTGCCATCACTGGCTGTGATTTAACCTTTAAAAAGATCAGTAGTGGCCAATTCACAGAGCCGACAAGAAGCTTAACTGAGTTAATTACTATATGGAAGATGCTAGCCACAGTCCCTGGCACATAGTGCATTCTCAGCAAATGTAAGATATTATCATTACTCCACATCTCGGAAGTAACAGAGTTGGTTTCTGTTTTTCGTTCACTCATTCAGCAAACATTTGTTGAGCACCTGCTGTGTGCTGTGGTCTATGTAGGGAGGGAGCCCCTGTTCTTAATTGTTATGCTTTATTGCCTCCAATTCCAAGGAAGATATTTTCCCTCTTTGTAGGAAATTAGAAAATAATGTCACTAAAGATAGGCCACTTACATGGTCCATCAGCGTCTTGTTTTTAAATATTCAAAATTAGCATCATGCTAAGATAAAGAATGCACATCTTATACTCATTCCTCTTGATCTCAACATAGTGCTGACTTTATGCTGGAGCAGAAGACGAGAAGTGAGCGTGGCTACTCCTACAGCTGCTTAGATTAAATCAAATGGTTGACTCTATTAATAGCATGATGCTCCTCTGCTCTCAGAAAGAAAGTTTTTCTCAGTTTACTTTTAAAGGAATTAAAGATTTCATTTCATTTAGTAAACAAATCATTTGCCTTTGAAGAACAAAATAATATATTTAAGTTGATAGAGACCAAGCTTTTTTAAAGCCAAAGTAAGTCAAGAAAAACAGGGCTTTCTACTAAAGCTGTGTGGAGTAGGGAATTTAAAATAATGTAAAATATGGGACAAGAATTGTGATTTTTTTTTTTTTAAGGCAATGGCTTTAAATTAATGTGACTTAAACATCTGAATAATAATCAGATATCTTACCAAACAGGCTTCCCAAGGGTTGGGGCTGCTGTCTTCCTACGAGGTCAGCATGTCTGACTTTCTGATATTTCAGTAGTGTCATTCACCAGCTGTATTCAACATGAAATGGCCAAGTAAGGCCACCAGTGTTGTTCTGTCACAGTTCTCTGGCTGTGATGAGTCATTGCAGCACAGCCCTCTGAACCAAGGGCCGATAAGAATCGATACACAATAGGAAAATAAAACAACCGAGAGCTGAAGCAGAAATTGCTGGGAGCTCGGAAGTATGTTCGCATCCCTGCCATATTTAGCTGCATGACCTTGTGCATGTCAGAGTTTTCCAGGGCCCCAGGCTTCTCATGCATGAAAGAAAGTTTCTAAGGTTTCTTGAAGTTAGGTCAACTTTGGAGTTTAACACCCACTAAGAGGAGAGAGAAAGCCCTTTCAGGTGACCGCAATTCAGGATTTATGTAATTATAGTAGCTTTGTTGACTGGTGGAAAACAGCAGTGGCAGATGAGTCAGCCTGGATGTAGCTATTGGAGACCAGTGATGCTTTTTTTGTTACAAAAAGACTTGACTACAGCATAAGTTTAGGTGCCAGCGGTCAGGGTGATGCCAAGTTCCAGAAATAGCAGCTTAGGATATTGTGCAGAGGACAGTATGGAGGGGACGGTTATCACGAATTGGTTTTCCCAGCCAAACCTCCACTTCCGCTTTCCATAGGGAAGCCGGTCATGTGAGAGACATGGGAAGTGTAATGTCCCCATCCAGCGAACAGTCTGCCCCACACATGCTGACTGCGGAGAGGCAGGTGGTGCTTCAGACTTCCTTCCTCTGCCTGGTTTGCTTCTCCAAGGGCGGATGCAAGAGGGAAACTCCAGACAGATGCATGTTCTGCACCAGGTGTGCCAGCTGCAAACCACTGGACTAAACATGGGCCCCTCTCAAGATGGGCAGATCTGAACTGTCCATCCCTCATCCTCCCTCTGGGCCCTTTCTCCAATCGGTACACGAGGGGAGCATATTCCCATTTCTGTCAGGCCTGGACCTGGGTTCCCGTAATCAGCTTATTCTGTGCCTCCACACACGGTTCAGCTTGGCCCACCACAGACAGGTGCAAGTCCCCATGTGTAATAGGAAGACGTTGGGTTGCGGTGTGTGTGGGGGTCACGGTAGGCCTCATTCTGCATCCTAGCTGCACCGCTTCCTGGCTGTGAAACCTGGAGTCATTCCTTTAGCCCAGGTGGTAAGCATGGTGGTATTAATAGTCTTCAGGCAGGTAGCCACACTGTACTTTAAACCATATGAAATTACATTTTCACCGAAACTGCATCCAAACATCTCCTTGAAGGAGAGAGACTGAAGTTGAGGCAGAGAACTAAGCCCTGATCTCTCCCAGCCCCATCCCTCCGTCAGCAAGAGCGAGTCCTAAACACAAGAGGCAGATGTGACTTCTCGAGAGATCACAAGGATCCCCACCTCCTTGCATAGGCCCCTAGGACAATGAGTTTCGAACTCTGTAAGCAGCAATCTATTTTTTTAAAAATCTTACACAGAAGCATAGTATGTAAGATGATTTGTAAAAGTAGGCATTTGTTTTTATTTATTTTTTTTATGATAGTCACACACACACACACACACACACACAGAGAGAGAAAGAGAGAGAGAGGGGCAGAGACACAGGCAGAGGGAGAAGCAGGCTCCACGCACCGGGAGCCTGACGTGGGATTCGATCCCGGGTCTCCAGGACCGCACCCTGGTCCAAAGGCAGGCGATAAACCGCTGTGCCACCCAGGGATCCCGGCATTTGTTTATAAACATATGCCTAGGTTGAAATTTATAACGAAGCCAGTAAGGATCGTGGAGCAGTTGTGATCAACCCAGAAATTTGAAACATTTGAAATTTGAAAAATTCTCCTTCCAATCAAGGGGATGCCAGTCAATTAAAGAGAAAAGACAGAGGCTTCTTATGCCAGAGCTGCCCAGATATATAGGCCATGAGCATTTCTGTGTTCACATGTAACAGATGGGAATGAACTTCTAAATTATTGCATTTTTTCCCCAAATACTGTACATTTAAAAAATAAATTTGAAGTAAATGTCAAAACATCCAAAACATGTCCATAGACTCCTAAGGTTTGACAGAAGGATGAACGAAATACACTCCCTTAGATCTTGGGGACACTCTCATCCCTGTCTACTGTTTCCCGTTCGGTTGTGGCAAATGTGCATTGACTTATGGACATTGATGCAGTTTTCAATACTGAAAGCCATTTTATAGAAAAAAATTTGAATGAGGCCTGCAGCCTGACGATATTTCATCAGTGTCAGTGGCTTGTTTCGATACTATACTGTAGGTATGTAAAATAATACTGCTGGGGGAAGGGTGCATGAAGCTTTCTGTACTGTTTTTGCAATTTACTGAGTCTGTAATTATTTCAGAATTGAAAAGTTAAAAAAAAAATATTTGGAAAGGATTATCTTCTACTTAGGAGGGAGTACAGCCTGATTGATCAGAGTGGTGTCACATCACACCGAGCGTGGATTTCCAGCTGTCTCACCTAAAAAGAAAGCATCTTTTCTTTCTCTGCCACTGCGTTCTGGACCCTCCCCGCACACACTCATTCTGTCATCTACTGTGACACTGTTGAGGTTTTGAAAAGAAAACACAGCCAATGGCAAATTAAAGAAAGCGCTCTTTTGGGAAATCTATTTTAGCTGCTAATTAATTACTTAGTAAGAAAATGATACTGAAACCCAAGAGGTCAGCCTGCAGTCACCCGATACAGGAAAGGCATATGAATGATGTGGCATGTTCTTCTAATGCAGTCCTATGCCTGAAACATTTAGTAATTAGGCCAAAGCACTATCCACATGCTAGAGTATCCTGTGCCCACACGTCCAAGTCAGAGTGCCCCGTAGCCTAATGTAATGGTGTCATGTGACGAGTATTGTCATACAGGAGAAAGAATGAAGGATTAAAGATAATTTAAAAAGAATACACCTTTGATCCACTCACTTCTCTGTGTGTGAAGTCAAAGTGGACATGGCGGTAGTGAACTGTGGTTCTCTGTTCTCGTGGATTTTACAGTGTGCTGTAAATTACTGTACTGCCTTGTTCTTTGATAAGATTGATGGTGGGTTTTGCTCTTTGTCACTTGGAGAAACACAACAGAATCCCCCCAGCCTGCCCGTCGATCTTTATCGTAATTGCCAAAAGAGTGATTGTCTCCTGTGTTTTGACCAAAATGGATTGATGGGGTTGCTCACAGCGGTCAGACACCTGGGAAGCTGAGCTGGGCCCGAAACAGTGCCTTGGTAAATGTTTTAACGTGTGCTGATATAATTTCATTTTGGAAAAATTAATTTACCGGGGAACATAAAATACCAAGGCCAGAGGGTCCTGCGTGCTAGGTTGGGCTTTAGTTTTGTGCCACTTGTGGAGACTGGCTCGGCTGACCCTTGAGACTGAGCTCTGAGCTTTCCAGAAATCACTGCCTGACCCCTCTTCTGGCTTTTTCTGCAGGGTTATTAATGCCGGGAAGAGCACGCACAACGAAGACCAAGCCAGCTGTGAGGTACTCACTGTGAAGAAGAAGGCAGGGGCCATTACCTCAACCCCGAACAGGAACTCGGCTAAGAGGCGGTCGTCCCTTCCCAATGGGGAGGGGCTGCAACTGAAGGAGAACTCGGTAAGACCGCCCCCCCTTGGCCCCCAGTTCTCGGTGAGAGGAACAGGGGCACTTTGGCCCCACTGTGAGGAGCTAGAGCTGAATCCCAGTGTCGCCAGAGTTAGTGGAGCAGTGGGGCTGTACACGGGGTATCACACAGTCACAGCTTAAGGTGACACGTGTGTGAAGAGCTGGTGTTTATTAGGCTCTTCATACCTAGAGTAAATAAAACACCCACATCGTATATAGGCTTTATGGCAAAATACAGTGTTTATAACGTCAGGTGGTTGTAAAGGAGCCCGTTTAAGATTTTTGTGAAGGGGATGGTCTCCGGAAGCTTCTTGTGAGGGACGGACATAACGCTAGCCATTGGCTGACAGCCCTGCCATGGCTTTGCCCCTTTCTTCCCCTCTGCCCGATGCTCTTGCAAATTAAATACTGTTTCAGTTGGCCCATAGCCCTTGCATCCCATGGGGCAGCCCTGCAGACTCCATGCCCTGTTGACAAACCACAGAGCACTTCTCCTCTCTTCGGCTTCTGGAGAATAAAGCAGATGCCCTCAGAAAGTTCTGAAGAAACACTCAGAAAGGTATAGGGAAGAATCGGTACTCTGTCCACCACATTTTATTCAGCTTACAGAAAGGAAACCTTGAATGAGATGACCCAAATGTGACTCTTTATTCTAATAATCTTGAGGCTATTTTTGTATATACATTTTAATAGGATTATACAGGATCCAGGAACCTTTTCTTGGTGTAAGAAATAGTATCTCACTGCATTTATTTTTTTTAAGATTTTATTTATTTATTTATTTATTTATTTATTTATTTATTTATTTATTTATTTATGAGAGACACAGAGAGAGAGAGAGAGAGAGAGAGAGAGGCAGAGACACAGGCAGAGGAAGAAGCAGGCTCCATGCAGGGAGCCCGACATGGGACTCAATCCCGGGTCTCCAGGATCAGGCCCTGGGCTCAAGGCGGCGCTAAACCAATGAGCCACCAGGGCTGCACCCTCTCTGCATTTATGCGTAGGGATAAGACTCCTGATTTATTTTGTTATACTAGTTCAGCTTTGAGTTAGAAACACAGTGACCTATGGAGACTCATCGGTTGGACTTGTGTTCAAGGCTGCAGGAAGCATTGACAGGGCTTTTCCCAAAGAGCCAGAGTCAGAGCTCAGATGGGCAGTACAGAATAATAACAGTAAAGTACCCAGGCTCTGGAGCAGTGGGTTCCAGAGCAATCCATCACAGTCCATCATTTATTAAACTATTTAATATTAGGATAGTCATTTATTCTTTGAGCTTTATTTTCCTATAAAAAGAGTAATAGTAATTATTACCAAGTATGGTAGAAAAAGACTGGTTGGAAGTGTGCAATCCGTTGTCAGTGGGAATGTTGAGCCAGTGTCTTATTTAATAAATCCGTGATAAATGTGAGCAAATTCTTATCCTAGAGTTAGTCTCACTCAAGGGATTCTCTGTGAATAATGTCCATTGAATTTTGTTTATCCATTTATAAATCGGAGATCACACAATTTTCCTTCATACCTATCTGACAGGATTGTTTTGAGGATGGAGTTACTATGAAAAAGGGCTCAGAAAATGTGACATACTAAGGATGATTAGATCTGGGCACAGTGACCTACTATTGCTCTTTCCCCTGCCACTGGGATATGAAGTGATTTCTGTAAAAATTAGTCAGCATTGACATTTGGCCCAAGGCCAGCTGATGATGTCATTTTTCCTTGTTTCTAAATTCCTCCAAGAAATGGAGCCAGGCGTAACTTTTTAACTTCCTTTCCTTAAGAACAATGAAACCGGGGGCACCTGGGTGGTTCTGTCAGTTAAGGGTCCGCTCCTGGTTTCTGCTCAGGTCCTGATCTCAGGGTCCTGGGGTCGGGCCCCGTGTTGGGCTCCCCACTGACCATAGAGCCTGTTAAAGATTCTCCCTCTCCCTCTGTATATACACTTTTATAGGATTATAAAGGATCCCTTTTCATCCTCTCATAAATAAATAAATCTTTTAAAAAAGAGAGAAAGAAAAAGAACCGTGAAACCAGTGCATAAGTACTTCAGGATGGAGCCTTGAACCTCCCCTGTGCTGGTTCTGAAACCCTGTGGGCTCCTGGCTCCAGGAGGTAGCAACCGTGCCAAGCAGCATGGACGCATCCCATCCCACCATTTGCTGCTTCAGCCGCAGCCACCTCACTTCTATCTGCCTTACATATTTGGCTTTTTATGAGAGTTTAAGGCAAGACCTGTGCTGCCTTTTTTTAATTGTGGGAAATTAGATATAACATAAAACTTGCCATTTTAACCAATTTTTAGGTGTATAGTTTAGTGGCATCAGACACATTCTTACTGTAATTCCATCCATCTCCTGGGACTTTTTCTGAAATTGAAACTCTGTACCCATTAAACCCCTAACCCTCCCCTCCGTTCCTCCCTACTCCCAGCTCCTGGCAGCTACTATTCTACTTTTTCTCTAAATTTGACTACTCTAGGCACCTCATATGAATGGAATCATATAATATTTGTCATTTTGTGTCAGGTTTATTTGACTTACATTATGCCTTCAAGGTTCATCCATGTTGTAGAATGTATCAAAATTTCATTCTTTATTAAGACTGAATAATATTCCGTTCTGTATACACACCATTTTGTTTATCAGTTTGTCCATCGGTGGACACTTGCTTTTCTATCTTCTGGCTCTTTGGGTATTGTGAATAATACTGCTATAAACATGGGTCTGCAGATACCTGTCTCTGATTTAAATTTTTTTGGATTTATGTATGGCCAGAGTGGAAGTGTGCTGGATGATACAGTAATTCTGTTTAATTTTTTGAGGAGCTACCATACTGTTTTCTACAGCAGCTGCACCATCTTACATTACAACCAGCAATGCACTTAAAATATATATAGCTTCTTAAAAGAAACATCAGGTGTTCTTTATTCAGTATTTATTTATTCTATATTTGACTCCTTTGCCTGTTTTTAAATTAGGATGCTGTTTTGTTGTTTGCACTGCTTTTTAAAAGCTCGAAAACCATGACTTGCTGTGCCAGGTAAACCACTGAGCGCTTGCTGTGTATCAGGAACTAGATGCCAAGGATTCAGGGAATAAAATTGACAAAAGTCCTTATGTACAGAGAACTTGTATCCCTTGAGGGAGACAAACAATTAAAATGTATCCCGCGGCGGATAATAAATGCCATGGAGAAGAAAAAGCAGAGATGCAGGAATGTAGGAAATGTGAGATGCATGGGTATTAAAGAAAGTGCCACTGAGAAGATGGTGTTTGGGCACAGACTGGAAAGTGCAGCTATTTGGAAGAACTTTTCTGACATCCTAGACAACTGCAAGGATCCTGAGGCAGGAACAGGCCCGGTGTTTTCCGAATCAGCCAAGAGGCCCGTGTGGCTGGAGCAGAGAGTGAAGTGTGAATCGCAGGAGATGTTGTCAGAAAGGCAGTGAGAGTGGGGTAGGGTCATCTGGCAGGACCTGGAGGGCTGTTATCAGGACTCCGGCTTCTGCTCTGAATGAGCAATTTGCCAGCAGGGCATACTGGATGTACTGCTTAAAAGGAGCCATTGACTTTTCCCATTTAGAAGACATCCCTTAATTCAAAGATGGTGGTGCTTAGAAAGGGGAGTGACAGTCTAGGGCGCAGCACAAACCTGTCACCTGCAGGAGACAAGGTAGATCTGCCCCTCCTCTCTCTGTGAGTCTGATCCTTCACTGCCTTGAGGGTAAGGAGATGAACTCAGTACAGTTCCAGTCCTCCTAGAGCTGAGTTGACAAGAGACAAAGAGCCAATAACCAGCAGCAAAACAATGGAGTGAGTTTTGAGAGAAAAATTTTATTTTATTTTTTAGTTTTTAAAGTTTTATTTATTTGAGAGAACGCGCTCATGCGAAAGATAGACGTTTAACCGACTGAGCCACCCATGCCTCTAGGAGAAAGATTTTTAAAATCCAGGTTGTTTATAAGCTTAACTCAGATGAGTTAAGAGAGGTGAGGGAATGGGTCAGATTAGGGAATGCTTCCTGGAGAAAGCAACATTAAAGCCATCATTTAAAAAAAAAAAAGTGAATGGGGGGGGGCACCTGGTTGATTCCCATCGGTTAGGCACCCAACTCCCCATCTCAGCTCAAGTAGGGAATGCTTCCTGGAGAAAGCAACATTAAAGCCATCATTAAAAAAAAAAAAAAGTGAATGGGGGGGGGCACCTGGTTGATTCCCATCGGTTAGGCACCCAACTCCCCATCTCAGCTCAAGTCTTGATCTCAGGATCATGAGTTCAGGCCCTGCACTGGGCTTCATGCTGGGTGTGGAGCCTACTTAAAAATAAAGCAAAGGAAAAAGTTAATAGAAATTAACCAAGCAAATAAGAAAAAGAGGAGATCCTGACATAAGGAACATGCATATGCGAAGCCAGGTTAGTGTGAAAGCACATGACGCGTGTCTTCTAGTGTCTTGGGGCACCTGTAGTCACTTGGAGGGTGATAAGACAAAAATAAGCAAGCAGGTTTCATACACAAGAGCCATTTAATGCCCTAATAAGATGGAACTTTAACCAAATGATATTAGGGTATAATGAAATCCAGATCTGCTGAAATCCAGCAGGGAGGCTGACTTGGAAAGGCTTGGGGGGCAAACCTAGAGATTGGACACCTCAGAAGGAGACTGGCTCATGCAGAAATATAAGTGAGAAATGATGAAAGCTTGAAATAAGACTGATTGGAGCAAGAGGCAGGCTCAGGAGAGATGAGGTGAGATGAGGTCCCCTCACTGTTGAGGGGACCAGATGACGACCTGCATGGGAGGAAGAGGTTAAAAGGGCAGGTTTCAGCCTTTGGGTGCTGGTCTCTGAAAGTGGACCACTGGCTCAGGCATAGGTTGAAAGGTGAGAGGATGGGCAGAAACGGTGAGGATTCTGACCTTCCAGGTGGAAGTGTTTCGTAGGAAGTTAGAAATAAGGGTTCGGAGCTCAGGAGCACATGTTAGGGAGGATTAGATTTAAGGAGCTTTCAACCCAAAGACATTTCAAGGAGGGAGCTGCAAGGAGGGGAAATAGTTATGCCAGGGGCCACAGAGAGATGAGGTCAAGAAAGATAATGATAAAAATGGCAAATACCATCAGAGGCCAGAAATGGGACAAAAGGATAAATTACAGCATCATTATTTGCACACGTAGAGTTGATAGGCATGAAGGTTGGCACAAAGGAAGTACATGGGCTTTCTCCAGCATGTGATGTATGTGATTAATTTCTCCCTCCTTGGGGCACCTGGATGGCCCAGTCAGACATCTGACTCTTGATTCTGACTCAGGTCATGGTCTCCGGGTCATGGAATGGAGCCCCATGTCGGGCTCTGTGCTCAGCACATAGTCGGCTTGTCCCTCTCCCTCTTCTCCTCCCCTTGCTCATGCATGCTCTTTCTCTCTCAAATAAATAAAATCTTTTTTTTTTTAATTTATTTATGATAGTCACACACACACAGAGAGAGAGAGAGGCAGAGACACAGGCAGAGGGAGAAGCAGGCTCCATGCACCGGGAGCCCGACGTGGGATTCGATCTCGGGTCTCCAGGATCGCACGTTGGGCCAAAGGCAGGCGCCAAAACGCTGCGCCACCCAGGGATCCCTAAATAAAATCTTTTTTAAAAAAAATTTCTCCCTCCTTTCTTGACCTCTCATTCCCAGTCAACTTAGTAAACACAAGTATTTCCAGAAAACCTCTTCCATGTATAATAATCACCTTCATCTTACTTGAAGATGGAAGAAAACCTAAAACGTCCTGAAGTTTTTATATGTGATGGCATTTCTTATAACCAGGGGCATCTGGGTAGCAAAAAAGATGGGATTTTTCTTCCTGTGGAAAATTATTAGTTGGTACAGAGATTCTAAGGCAACTTTTATCCATCTCTCATGCCAGCTCCTAGAGAATTATCCTATTAGGACAAGTAATCTTTTTAGCCAAAAGAGTCAAATTAATCCTCCTGTTTTAGGGCAGCCCCGGTGGCGCAGCGGTTTGGCGCCGCCTGCAGCCTGGGGTGTGATCCTGGAGACCCCAGGATCGAGTCGCACATCGGGCTTCCTGCATGGAGCCTGCGTCTCCCTCTCCCTGTGTCTCTGCCTCTCTCTCTGTGTCTATGAATAAATAAATAAAATCTTTAAAGAAAAAAAATCCTCCTGTTTTAAAACAAACTCTTTAAAAAAAAATTAGTGGGTAAAAATAATATAAACTGTTCTGTCTTCCTGGCTCTGTGAGGCATTTACTGAAGGAGTGTTCTTGTGTTCTTTCCTGTAGTACTTGCTGAGTTCTGACCAAAAAAATAAATAAATCAATCACAAGCTAATTTCAGATTCCATCTACATATAAAAGGAAAACATCAGGGGCTAAAGAAGCAATGTTTGAAGGAAGTCATAAAACTTAAAAGAGATACAAATAAAAATTTCGAAGTGTTCGGCACCATAGTATTTTAGCCTAAAGAAATGGAAAAGGAAAGGAAAATGAATTGCTGTGTTCTCCCTTATGAAAATAGTAACAGATCTAGGTGGTGGTTGGTTTTTTTTAATTAGAATTTAGTGATCTAGTGAAATGAATATTTTTTTGAGAAGTAAGGAAGAGAAATTTTGATGTCGCTGGTGAGGAGGATATAAAGGAGGAAATGTTCTATGTCAAGTTCAGGGTGGAATGTTCCCGTGTCTGCCTCCCATCAGCCGGTTTACATGTGAGGAGCCGTGATCCCTCAAGCAGGCTGGCATGAAACAGGTACTCTGCGGCAACGTGCACGGCTCCTGACATTTCCTGTGCCTCGGATTATTTGGGGACACCAGATGGGTGGCTAGGAAAGAGGGGTTGTAAAACGCTAGCACTTCCCAAAGGTACTCCCAAGCACTTTCTCTTAGGAAAGATGCTATAAGCTTGTTGAGGGCAACACCCTATCCAGCAGCCTCCTACCTGCCTCCCACTTAAAGCATTTTATTTAATTAAAGAAAAAAAATTTTAATTTTATTTATTCATGAGAGACCCAGAGAGAGAGACAGAGACTCAGGCAGAGGGAGAAGCAGGCTCCATGCAGGGAGCCCGACGTGGGACTCAGTCCCAGACCCAGGATCACGCCCTGGGCCGAAAGCAGACGCTCAACCGCTGAGCCACCCAGGCATCCCTGAAAGCATTTTAATTAAAGACATCAAGATTTATAGGAACCTAGTCACCGTTGTTAGGTTTTCTCTGCTTTGGGAGATTTGAAGTAGCCTTTATCCACCACACCGAGTGTCCTCTGTAAGGGAAAACCTCACTTTTCCAAAGCCTTTGGCTTTTCAGTTCCCATGTACCTGGTCCCTCTGGGAGTGAGGTAAACAGAGGACAACACCAGCTGACTTTTCAGCGGAGGAGAAAACGTCCCCCTCCAAAGGGCACCGCAGAGCCTTTGTATTAAGAGCAGGTGCTCCTGTCTCTAGGTTGCGTGGCTGAGGGGTGGGAGGTGGGCCGTGGAGGCCAGCACCCGGACGTTCCCCCCGCATCTGACTGCCTTTCCCGGCTTGGGAACAGATTGTTTCTGGCCTAAGACTAGACGTGGCCACCTGCCTCCCAGGCCTTTTTCCTTAGGAGCACAGCACCCTTCTGTTGTCTGATTTAGTCAAAACACATCAAAGTATGTGGTTGCAGTGTCCGTTGGTTCAGTGTCTGGTTACGGTAACAGGAGGCGGCTGTGTCCACACGTGGCCGGGCGCAGCAGGCGCCGAAGGCTGACGGCCTTCCTCAGAGGAGGGTAGCGCGGCCCTGGGCCTCCGCCTCCGGCCTCCCGAGTGCGAGGGGAGCAGGGGAGCGGGAGCAGACGGCTGGGGAGAGGTGAAAGGGAAACGGGAAGCGCTCTTTCTACTCTTTGAACAGAAGATGTGCCATTCTTTTCAGCTGTTTCCTCTCAGAAGGGCTCGCCCCCCGCCCCTCACTCCTGAACATTAAATGAAGGTCGCTCTTGGTTCCACAGTGGCAGCCCTTCTGGAATGTTCGGCCTTCATTAGGCAGTCTGCTTCCCGCAGTCATGTCAGCTATGAAAACAAGAGGGGGAGCCTTTTATTTTTCTCATTGTATGTGTCCCTCTAAATCCTCCCTCTAGTTAAGGTCTTTGTTTTGTGCAAGAATCCATAACCTTTCTATTTATTTCCTTAGATTTTCTGAAGCAAGAGTGCAGTGGTTTCTCTCAAAACTCGCGTCCCTTGGTTCCAGGGCCTCGGACTCTTGCGAGTGATGACGAAGGGTGACTTGAGAACCAGGCCGATGCCAGAGTGACTTTGCAGTGCCCTCCTCAGTGGCGTTGGCTTTCTCGGTGGGCACCGGGCTGGACGGAGGTGTCCACAGTAGCAGGGCGTGCAGCTCCAGCTTGGCTTCACAATCGGTTTTTCCCACTGGGGCACACCCTAAGGCTAAAGGAAAAGAAGCGGTGCTAAGATGGAACTTTTTCCTTGTTTCCCTTGTAATCTGATTTCCCCACAGCTTAGACACGGAGAACATTGTCGAGAGTGATAGCCTCTAGAGACTTTGTCTTCTTCCTTTTTAAATATAATACTCAGCCTTCACGTGCCAGACACAATACGGATCTGTCCGTCACCCAGTATTGATTCACTTAACCTGACACTGTATGGAAGAATGTCCCATCATTATCTTTATTTTACTGACGAGATTGAGGCACGTGCCTGTGAAGTGTGGAGCTTGGGATCAACCGAGGCAGTCTGGCCTCTTGTGACATGCTGCCTCTTTACCCATTAGCTGCAGGGAAATGTGGCAGACAAATGTGTTTGGAAAAGGCTGAAATAAAGGAGGAATAACTCCTCTTTGTGCTGCCGAAGCAGGCACAAAGGAGGAATAACTCCTAATGTAATTTCAGTATGATTTGATGCTAAATAGTATCTCATTTCTATTATGATTTCTCTTTTGACTTAGGAATTGTTTTTTTTTTTTTTTAAGATTTTATTTATTTGAGAGATTGGCAGGGAGAGGAAGAAGCAGACCCCACCCCCACCCCCAGCTGAGCAGGGAGCCCGACAGGGGGCTCCATCCCAGGACCCTGGGGTCATGACCTTGAGCCTAAGGCAGATGCTTAACCGACTGAGCCACCGAGGCGCCCCTGATTCAGGAGTTATTAGGCACTTTGTCCTGTCGGCTCAGAAACTGGACTCAGGTGAAGAACAGAATGGAAATGAAATTGTTTATCACCTTAGTGTTCTCAGAGTCCACTTTTTCTTGCTAACTTATCGAAAAACTTGTTTGCATTGAAACCAAGGCAAGAAGAAAAAGCCTTCTGATTGAATAATACTGTGTGTCTAAGTTTAAATCCTCTCACCGCCACTTACTAGATATTAGTTACCTTGTGCAAATGAGTCCAAATCTCAATGCCTCAGTTTCATCATCTCTGAATTGGGGATAATAGCTCCTAGCTCATAGCGCTGTTTGGACTAAATGAGTTAAAAATACAACAGTGCTTAAAATAGTGCCTCTCATGTCGTAAGTGTTCAATTAATATTATCTGTTGCTGTTCTAATAGTGTTGCAGTTGCATTTCAGTATTATTTCACATGCTTTTACTGTAACCTCCTTTTTTTTTTTTTTTGAGAAAGAATGGGGGTGGAGAGGGATAGAGAGAATCTCTATTCAGTGCAGAGCCCAACATCACAACCCTGAGAGCATGACCTGAGCCAAAATCAAGAGTTGAATGCTCAATCACTGAGCTACTCAGGCACTCCTTATTGTAATCTAATTTAGGGGGAGTTTTTGATATGTAAAGTAATAGTTTGAGAACACCCCTGAGCTAATTTTTGAGTCTAGAATAAACCACACGCAATTTAGCCCAAACTGTCACAAACATTATATTTCCTCTCTCTCAGAAATTAGAATTTATTTAATAATGTTTTTAAGATGAGATAGAATGAAAAAAATAAAATGGGGCAGAACGACTGAAATACAAAAAGAAATAGGAAGTGTTTGTGAGGATGTGGAAAAGGAAAAAAAAAACCTTATGTACTGTTGGTAGGAATGAAAATTGGCGCAGTCACTCTGGAAGACAGTGTAGAGGTTCCTCAAAAAATTAAAAATTAAATTACCATATGATCCAATAATTTCACTTTATTTACTCCGAGAAAATGAAGTCATGAATTTGAAAAGATGTATGTACCCCTGTGTTTATTGCAGTTTATTTACAATAGCCAAGTTATGGAAGCAGCCCAAGTATTTATCAATAAGAATAGAAAAAGAAGATGTAGTATGTGTGCGTGTATATATATATATGTGTGTGTGTGTGTGAATATTACTCAGTCTTACCATTTGCAACAGCATGGATGAACCTAGAGGGTATAATGCTAAGTGAAATAAGTCAGAGCAAGACAAATATCCTATGATTTCACTCATATGGAATTTAAGAACCCAAACAAATGAACAACCAAAAAAGACAGACTCTTAAGTACAGAGAACAAACTGGTGGTTGCCAGGGGATAGGTGAGAGAGATAAAGGGGACTAAGAGTACACTTATCATGATGAGCACTGAGTAATGTATAGGATTGTTGCATCACTACATTGTGCACCTGAAATGAATATAACACTGTACATTAATTATACATGAATACATTTTTTAAAAGATTTTATTTATTAATGAGAGAGAGAGAGGCAGAGACACAGGCAGAGGGAGAAGTAGGCTCCATGCAGGGAGCCCAACGTGGGACTCGATCCTGGATCTCCAGGATCACGCCCAGGGCAAAGGCACGCTAAACCGCTGAGCCACCCGGGCTGCCCCGAATAAATTTTTTTAATGAAAAAATTTTTTAAATAAAAATTTAATAAGGAAACTAAATTGCCATCTAAAAACAAAAACCAAACTACTAAATGTGCCCCACATCTTATTATTTCATAAAGCAGAGGAATTGAAACAAAAAATTCTGCATTTCATATAGTCAGATCCTGAGAAGGAAGCAGTCCTCATTTTTATGCCTATGAAATTAAGCATTCTTTTCTACTGGAGAACAAAACATCTTAATAATTTATTTAAAAAGAGATATGGTGGGATCCCTGGGTGGCGCAGCGGTTTAGCGCCTGCCTTTGGCCCAGGGTGTGATCCTGGAGACCCGGGATCAAATCCCACATCGGGCTCCTGGTGCATGGAGCCTGCTTCTCCCTCTGCCTATGTCTCCGCCTCTCTCTCTCTCTCTCTCTCTCTCTCTCTCTCTCTGTGTGACTATCATAAATAAATAAAAAATTTAAATAAATAAAAATAAATAAAAATAAAAAGAGATATGGTAAAAAAAAAAAAAAAAAAAAGTACACTGCAAGGGCATTGATGCCAAGTGCACAGCATTGGGGATGGGCCCTAGGGATGACTTTAATGAAGTTACTCAAATTTCCTGCGTCTGCTTTGTCATTGCCTTACTTTTCTCCCCATTCTGTGTTACCCTGAGGATCAGAGCTGGAGATTTCAATCAAGTGCTGTGGATGAAATGCCTAAAACAGATCCTCCAGATTCTGAATTATCATCTTCATTGTGTGGTACCTTGAAAACTGGCCAGAAACTATGGAAATCAAGCGGTATAGTAGCTTAGAGTGGGGAGTCAGAAGACTGGCAACTGTGTCATTGCCTAATGGGAAATCAGTGGTTCTTTTTCTTTGGCAGTGAGGAAGGAGGGAGGCAAGAACATCCTGTGCTCATAGGAAGCCTTTTGTAAAAACAACCATGGAACTTAACTCAAAGTAAAATTTCCACCTTTGTGGTACTCTCTTTGTGTTACTGAAAACGAAATCCCCTCCGTAGATTTCTAAATTCCAGCACCATTTGGTGTATGATAAGGGAAGATGAGTGTCAAATGAGCTGAATTACCTGTATCTTCAGGGAACACAGCTAAGAGGACAACCACTTATTTCCATTTTTCTATGAGTAGCAATCTCCAAACCATGTGTATGAGTACGTACCCTCAACGTATTTGTTCATTTCATAATATACAACTCTACTACTATATGGCCATATTTTTTATGTGTATTTAGTGATTATAAAAATATATTAGTTTAAAAATAATTTGAAGGCAATAAAGATGAAAAGGAAACATTTTAAAATAATCACCATTAACAGTCATGCGATTTTTATTATATGTCAGGCATTGTTCTAAATATTTTTCCCACAGTAACTCATTTTTTGTCTTGCCAACTGCAGAGACTTCATGTTCCCATCAGCTAATACCTCAAGGCAGAAGTCATCATTCACAGTAGCAGCTCCAGTTCCATATTTCAGCTGTCCCTTTTAGCATTTCTGCTACTTTTGATTAGAACGATTATTCCTGTTGTCAGGTATGACTAGATTGTCATTACTTGGAGTCGGATGTGCCCGCTGTGATGTATTCTCATTTGCTCACGTGTGTTCTATCAGCAGTTTCAGTGCATGGATTTTTTAAACACCTGTTGTCCACGTTGTAAGGGATGATCTAGTTAAAAATTTAGTAGTGTGATGCACAAGACCACTTAGTTGGGGACACACGTTATGGAGCAAAGAGTTGCACAATGTGCCAAAGCCAGCGGGTGCATCAGAACATCAGGGTTCCCTGCTTGACGTGGAGCCGGCTGGCTTACATACCACGTGAGGGCGCCAGTGTCAGTTCCTAAGAGAAACAACTAGCAAAGCTTCATTTCTTCTCCAGCTCTAGAAGAAACGTGAAAGAATTTATCATTTTCCTCTTATGTGCTGATGGATCATTTTTTAACTCACCACCACCCCCACCCCACCCCAAGCTTTGTGTGCTTTCTGGTGGAGGATGGGGTGACCAAGGGGGCTTGCACACCCATAGAGCTCTGTGCAGTGAGAGAACAGAGAGGCCTGGCCTCTTGACACTGGCACAGATGTGTCAGGCCTCACTCCCTGGTCTTCTTTGTGTTTCCTGCCTCTCATATCCCAGCACTTCTGTCAAGCTCCACAGGAAACATCTGAGGTTTTGTCTAGAATCTCCCTTTTTTTTTTTTTTTTTTGGTCAGCACGCCATAAGAGGGGCTACCTCACTGCCTCCCAGATGGCTCACAAAGGCTCTTGCCTGTGGGTTCCCCAGAGTTGAGGTGCACATAATGTGGCTCCTTTTTTTGACAGAGCGCAGCGTAGGCTACCGATTTTTGATGCCCCTGATTAGCTGTGCTGTAATTATAGCAGAAGCTGGATGGATGCAAGCCGCTTGTATCAAGAATTATGTCAGGAGCTGGTTCAGGGGATAAATCTCTGTTTGGAGCAGTTTTATATTTGTTAAAAGGCCCAAGGGACCCTTCCCAGTCCAAAGCTCTTATTTAAGTTCTGGCATTAGAGATGATCATGGAAATGGGAAAAAGAAAATAAGCAAATATTATTAAAAATTAGGCTCTACGACTTTTGAAAAAGAAAGATGTAATATCGGGCCTACTTCAGAGAAATCCTGAAAGAGAAACTATGAACTTTAAGTTCCCAACCTGTCACCCTCTGAAATCTTCTTTTATCTGGCTGCAGATGTATTCCTGAAAAGGGATGGCCGTGTGTGTATTGTAAGGTACACACAGGTCTGTCTGTCTGTCTTTCTCTTTATCTCTTTCTTTCAAATCAGAATGCAATAAGAAAACTGCTTCAGCATTATTCTTTTTGTAAGACATAAGTGATGGCTGCCAAATTGAAGTGTGCGGTAAGTCAGGAAAGGGTTCAGTATTGCTTTTCCTAAAACAGAGTGCATGTTTAACTCCTGTTCGTCTGGAGCAAAAACAAGGTAAACATTTGTTAAAATATAACAGTAATGTGAAATTCATTATGTCAAGAGCATGTTACTCCAGATTTGAGGGGGTTGATTTTTCAGGTTTAGAACTTTGCATCCTGGGATGGTTGCCCCAGCAATGTTTTCTGATCCTACCAGAGATTAATGCAGGGCCAGTGTCAGAAGTTTTGTTGATCAGCTGGTGGCCCAAGATACGATGCAGTCATGAATCAGCGACAAGGTGAAATAAGGCTGGAGTGCTAAAGGCTACAGGGTGACAGAAGCCAGGGAGGCAATGACACAGAGTTGTATGTATTGGGAAATTGGAAAGATCTCTTAACTTGGAATCTGAAGGACCAGGTTCAAATCCTGGTGTCACCACATAGCGGGAGTTACTTAACTGTGCCCTGGTTAAATCACGGGCAAAATGGGATGGTGATGCCCATTTTGTGGCGGTGTGGCGGAGAGTAAACCCGGTAGGTGATCAGTAGGTGTCCTTAGACGTCTCCTAGGGGAAGTGATTCAGGAAGAAGAGACATAAAGGGAGCTGGACAGTGGAGGAACGTGAGCACCCCGTCTGGCAGGGTCAAAAGTAGGGAGCCGCCGTGGATGGCTTGCTCTCCCTGCCTGCTCATCGTTCCCCCGGACCATTTAACAGTGAGTGTGAGTAATTGCTCTCCTAGTTTTTTTTGTTCTTTGGTATGCTGGACACTGCTACCCATTTTATTATATAAAAAATTAATATGTCTCATTAACCTTTTGAATGTGCACTGTTATGAATTTCAGCATATGTATAGATTCGTGTAATCCCACCAGTCAGGATACAACATTCCCATCACTAAGACCCCTTCCTCATGGCATCTCTTGATGGCCCCACTCTTTCCCTGTCCACCCGCCCCGCCTCCTATAACCCACGATGGCCTGAACATTTAATACATGTTACCTGCTCCTGTGGCACCACACACGTCCCCTCTCTAGCACACCTGTTCACGTTCCGGATTCTTAGGCTCAAGAGTTGGGAACATGGTTTTTTTCTTCCTCTCTCCCACCTCCCCAGTACCCAGCATGAGCCTGGCACATAGCAGACTCTGAGACGTGTGTTAAAAGAATGAATCGTTACTCTCTGTGTCCTAGTCTCATCTTGGTCTGTAAATAAGGAAACAGGTGAGAGGAGTTAGGAAAGGTGCCCAAGATCACATCATAGTAAGTTCACGAACCCAGGTTGCTCTCGATTTGACGGCTGTGCTCTTCCTCTGCCAAGACCTATCACCACAGATAGGATTTGTGTTAACTCATTTGCAGGTGCATACATGAATTATCCAACTTTTCAAAGCACCATTGTATGTTGGTATATTTGCACCAGTGACAAAGTTAGCCTTGGACTGTTAGTGTAAACCGCAAAACCCTGTGTATTTACCATATAAGCTCAGAATGCTGTTCTCTGAGCTGATACCAAACTAAGGAGGCATTCCTTCCTTCTAACGTGACTAACCACGTGGGGGGTGTGCGGTGGCTTCGGCTGTGGGAGGATGTGTGTGGTGGGGTGGGCAGAGGATGTTGAAAGGAGCCACAGCCTTCTCTTCCCTCTTTTGGGGCCTTGGCTTGAGCCAAGCAGGTGGAGAACACAGCTCTCCACGTTCCCACGTGCGTGTCTAGCCTTTCGGGCACTGGTTCAAAGGATAGAGCGATAGCAGATTGTACAACCAATCCAGCAGCGCATGGGGGCTGAAGAAACTGTGTGGTTTCCAGCAGTTCAGTCCGCCAGAGAGAGGAATATGGTGCCTGTTGGGGTTTTTTGTTTTTTAATCTTCCTGGGAGGGCGGGGGCGGGGAGGAGTCTCCATAGCTTAGAAGAGAATAGTATGTGTTTCAAACTGGTCCTGTAGGGCCACAAGGCTCAGCTGGTCCCTTTGGTTTCCTTGAAGCAACTGTGAGGTTCCCACAGCCCTGCATCCAGGCTGCCTAGGTCAGGAGCACTGACAAAGAGCGAGAGAGGGCACAGGGGAAGGAGTAGCAACTAGAGCATGCAGGACCCGTAAGCCACGTGAGGATCCAGGAGACCCAGGGCAGTAGGGAGTCCTTGAAGGTCCTCTTCTGTGCAGTGATGAAATAGATGTGTGTTTGCGATTAAATTGAAGATGTGAGACACTTTAAAAGCATCCTGTTTATACTCCTTGGGATCTTTCAGACCTCCCCCGACATGATTGTAGGCCCTTGATCCTGGTGTGACGTTCAGGAATTCGTTCTTTCCTCCAGGTTCTCAGATCCAACTTTATACATCAAACCAGACATTCCTACCTGATGGCATTTGATGGCATTGTTTTGAATAGAGAATGGGGTCCTTGGGTCTTTTTCGAAAGGAGTGTATGGCACATCCTGTTTGCTCATGCCACTTTCAGAAGTAGATTTGTATTCTTTGTTATGCTCTTGGTTCCATTTCTTTTTTTTTTTTATTTTTTTTTAAAGATTTTATTTATTTATTCATGAGAGACAGAGAAAGAGAGAGAGAGAGGCAGAGACACAGGCAGAGGGAGAAGCAGGCTCCATGCAGGGAGCTCGACGTGGGACTTGATCCCGGGACTCCAGGATCGCGCCCTGGGCTGCATGTGGTGCTAAACTACTGGGCCACCGGGGCCGCCCCTCTTGGTTCCATTTCAAGCACCATATGGCCCATTCCAGCCTCATGCCGTTCTTTGAAATGTGTTGTGAGGTTGTTAGTCTCCTCTCTAGGCCCACGAATCCCATCCTGACCGAGGCCCTCTTCGCCTCAGGACACTTCTCTGCAAGCCTCTCAAATTCTAGTGCTTCCTTCTTGCAGCACAGTGCGTGATGCCATGGGATTGGCACTTCTTAAGCCTGGCCGTCACCTTGTTCTTCTGTGCAGAGGCGTTTCAAATTCAAGAGCCCAGAATCTCACTCCAAGCTGACTTAGCCCTCGAGGTTGGTCTTCCTCAGGCCACCGTCCACAGGGGCCATATACAATCCCCTTTTCACCTGCACTGCCTATTAGTTGCCCACCCCTTTTCCAAAATATTCTTTCAGTTTACCACTGCCCAACCAGGTCACCAGACACGCACAATTTGATGAGTGCTGCAGTAGGAGTGGGGGCCTCCAGGAGGAGGTGATATTTAAGACGAGGGCTAGGTGAGGGGGTAGTAGTGCTCTGTGATGAGCTACAAGTGCCACCCATGGTTTGGTGAGTGGGATTTGGAGGGACGGGCTGTGAGGGGAGAGTCGGAGACTACTTCAGAGATTACAAACGTAGCCCAGGCTATGAAGGAGGAGGAGGTTAAGCTGGTAAAGGAAATAGGGTCAGATTTTGTGTTTTAGAAAAAAATCACTCTGGTAACAACTCCGGTGGCCGAGAGGAGAAGCAGAGGTGAGTGGCACGTGGGCAAGAGAGCAACGTTCCCTCCTGGGCCGGCGCAAGGGTACTGAGCTCGGCAGGGTTGGGCGGCCCGAGCATGGAGCCTGCTCCCAGCTCCCAGCTGCATCCCTCAGTAGGTGCTAACCTCCAGCAGTTGGACTCTCTGGTCCTCCCCTATAGGGTGCGCGTCGTAGCCGTACCTCATAGGGTGGCTCTTCTCAGGATGGACTGTTGTGGGACCAACCGAGCTAATGTTTACAAAGCATTTTGGATACCGCCTGGCTCTGCAAGGCTTATTAAGTGACGGGAAGGGTGCCGTAGCCCCGTAACTCGATGTCTCTGTGACTTTATGGTCCCTTAGACCTTAAGAGCTGAGTGGCCATCTAAAGCCTGAGGGAGGGCCCCCTTGGTGGTTGCAGTTTCCCCAATAACACATCACTCACCCCAAGTTCCCTGCCATAGGAGGACACTCAAGATTCTGAAATCTCTTGATGAATTTGGTTTTACCTAGTTCAAAAGCTGTCAAAATGTGTTAGAAACAGTTGAAGTAATAGTCAAAGGGACTTATTAATCATTCAAACACCGCCCCCCCCCCCCCCCCCCCCGTCCTCTTTTCTAAGGTACCACTTCGGAAACAAGAAACAGTTTGGACACTGCTGTTCTGGTCAAGTCAGGGAGATGTAAGTGACTCACCCAAGGTCACACAGAGAGCTGATGGCAGATTTTTTTTTTTAAAGATTTATTTATTTATTTATTTATTCGTGAGAGAGAGAGAGAGGGCGGGGGGGGGGGGCAGAGACAGAAGCAGGCTCCATGCAGGGAGCCCAACGCGGGACTTCATCCCGGGACTCCAGGATCATGCCCTGGGCGGAAGGCAGGTGCTAAACTGCTGAGCCACCCAGGGATCCCCCCTGATGGCAGATTTGAGGCTGGAACTGCTTAGTGGCTCCGTCCCTCCCTATTAGATCAGAGGCTCTCAATTTTGGCAGCTCTTGAGACTCCCCTGCGGAGCTTAAAATAGATCAGTGATAGGACCCCACCTTTAGAGATAGTGACTGATGGTGTGACAGTGAAGCCCTGCATCAGACGGCGCTAGATTTATTCAGTCTTTAGTGACAAACTTTCTTTATGTAAAAACTCTTACACATTTGAGCTGTGAAAATTATTAATTGCATTTTTAAAAATAACTGTACCAGCGTTTCTAGCATAGCCATGCAAAGGTGTTCTCAAAAGCAGGGTGTTAATAAAAACCATTTCATTTCCAAAAAAAAAAAGGCAGGGTGTTGCCCCTCTGGGCTCTGCTTCACTAGTCCCCCACCCCCCTTCCCGCCCCCAGGTTTTCTCTTGACTGCTTAAAAATTGCCCAGATATTTTATCAGAGGATTGTTGCAGTGCCTTCAGAATGCTTTGCCTCATTGAAGGAAATGGTTGGATTGCTCGTCAGAAAAATGCCAGAGTTGCTTTTTAAAAAAATGTAGTAGCATCGCGTTGCAGTGAGGCTCCTTATTTCACGGGGTTTGATCTTCTTTGATTCAAATCATGGTTCTGGAAACAAGATACGTTAGGTGTAACAGAATCTGTGCCCAGACACGGACACAGCCGCACAATTGCTCCTATTCCATCCCTCACCTGCCCCTGCCACAGCTTCCTTAAAGGTGTTTACTGGGTTTCCATTTAAATCAACTGCAGAAGGACTGGGTGTGCGGGTTTTATTCAGGCAGCCTTGGGGCCTTTGGGGAATTGGATGTTGTAAGCAAGAAATCCTTTTCTGTTGCCCCTTTTCCCTAGTTGTAGGAATGTAATACGGCAACGCGTGCTTCACTAATGGGGCAAGTAACCAGAGCTAGTGGTGAGTAAAAATCACGCTATCATTGCAAAGTAATGATGAGCATAAACAATCCTGCAGGCTGTGTGGAATGACAGTGCATCATTTCCATTTGTGAGCAAGTCAGAGGAACTGCTAATCCCACTGTGCTTGGTTGCCTTGCATTGATAATAATAGGAAATGCTAAATTTCAGAGGTTGGTGAAAATAGAGATTCCTAGATTCAGCGAGTTCGATCCACAGATGCCCTAAATTAAGAACATTTTCCAAGGGGTTCAGTTTTATTTCTGGTTGATAACCACTTGTACCTACTTCTAATTCTTTGTGTGTGTGTGTGCATGCGCTCTTGCATTCCTTATCTCACACTCCTCCTTCCCTCCACGCATGCCCCAAGTCCCAGAATACTAGATAAACCGGTACGTCCTTTCATCGCCTTGTGCCCAGTCCTGTTACAGAGGCTAGCAACAGTGGCTTCTCAAAATGTCATGAGGCCCACGTGGCAGGGAGCCCCGAGGGCAGGCTGTTCAGGGCCTGTGCAGCACCCCAAGCAAGACAGCAGGGGCCCGGGCTCCTTCAGACTTCCCGACCCACTACACTGAGCTCTTAGCCCTTTTTGCAAGAGATTCATTACCTAGCGACTCCCTGGGTATAAATCACCATTTGAACCTCGTGAAACACCCCCATAAGGAGCCCTCGCCCGCTGTTTACTTAGTAGGCAACCGTGGCCCAGGGATGTCCCACTCCGGAGTGACCCACCCAGGGTCTAACGCCTGCACCACCTCCCTGATCTGGGCCCACCAAGATCACTCCCATGATCGGCAGTGAAGATGCCACTAGAACTAAACTCTTGTACCTTTGAAGTTCTTGTTTTTTCTACTGTCCTCTGAGTTCGAGTGCTTTTAGCTGTTCATAAGTGCTTGTTACTGTCTGAATTTGAATGTCTTTTTAGCGTGTTATTCAACACCTGGCAGACATCCTAACTTTTACTCTGTCCTAATCCCCACAGCATAGCCTGAGTGATCATTTAAAAACATAAATTAAGTTTGTCACCCCCACCTCAGTCAATAGCTTTTTGTTACTCTTAGGCTAAAGCCAAGATCCTTCATGTGTCCTGGAAGGATGGGGTACTCTGGCTCCCACATCCCTGCACAGCCTCATCTCTCCCCCCAACCCCACCTTTCCTGCATCACCCCTCTATTCAGTCATGTGGTTCAGTCTCCACTAACACATCATGCACCTTTCTACCACAGGGCCTTGGCATCTGCTCTTTCTACTGCCTGGTGGTCTCTCCTCATTATCTTGTGAACTTCCAAACAGCTACTAGGTTGCCTGCGTGTCCCCAGGTAAACTCCTCCAAGTGCCCCTCTGCAAGCTGGCCTTCTGGCATCAAGAACCTCTCCTTATAGCCCTGACCAGAATTGTGATCTTATGTTTGTTTGTGTGATTATTTCATCAGTATGTGTCTTCTCCACTGGATTAAGGTCAGACCATATTGGGGATGCCTGGGTGGTTCAGCGGTTGACGTCTGCCTTCAGCCCAGGGTGTGATCCCAGAGTCTTGGGACCGAGTCCTGCATCAGGCTCCCTGCATGGAGCCTGCTTCTCCCTCTGCCTTGTCTCTGCCTCTCTGTGTGTCTCTCATGAATAAATAAATAAAATCCTAAAAAATCAGACCATATCTGTTATCTCTTCCAGCCATTTTTTTTTATCCCCAGGATCCACTTTGCACCTGTCATATAGGGAATGCTCAGTATTTGTTCACTGAAAATCAACTTTTTTTCTCAGCACATGGCACAGAATTGAATAAAAGTGAAATTTAAAGGGCACAAATGGAGTAATGGCGTAGGTCACCATAACTGTACAGTACTTTCCAGCATCATTCTAAGGTAGAATAAAAGAATTTTATATAATGGCTTTTGCTAGCAAAGGATTCAGTATTCATTGCTGTGGGGTAGATATGCCAATAGTCAGAGGTGGGTGTTCTATGCACCCTACCTGTTTAACTACCTATGCATCTTACCTATGTAATTAATTAATGCAATTAATTTAAGCTCACAAGAGCTTAATGTGTATTTCAAACATAGTTCTTAAAAACATTGATTTGAAACAGTCTAGAAATAATTCAGAGACTAAATCCATACTAGATGAGGGTACACGGGAATGCGGAACTTTAGGGTAGGAAGAGGAAACAAAGATGCTGAGTACCAGCTGGGAAAGTGAGGGAGGCAGGAAATAAGAGAAAGAGATTTGAATTGGCTGCATCTTAGACTGGGTGTCGAAGGAAAACATGCTCTAAAAATACAGGATGTAGACCAAAGAGAGCGAAAGGGCTCTAAAGGGGGGAAATGGGCCTGCCGGTTTCCCCATGAAGAGCCTGCAGAAAGAGCGTAGCTTTCCCCAAGGACTCCAGGCCCCACGTGCTCTGGGGCTGCAGGAGGGAAGTGACCAGTTGGACGGCAAAGCTGGGCTCGGGAGGACTTAGCTGGTGGCACGGGGCCCTACCTCACCCCTCCACACAGCGAATCCCGGTAGATCTCGCCACCAGGGAGCAGCTGGGCTTGCAGGGCATCGTGGGCTCCTGGCCTGGGCTGAGAAGCACAGAGCGCTGCACCGCTGGGCCGGTGCGGGCAGCAGGGTCACTTCCCCTGGACTGGTGCAGGCAGCAGGGTCACCTCCCCGGGCAGGTGCGGACAGCAGGAACACCTCCCCGGGCTGGTGCGGACAGCAGGAACACCTCCCCGGGCTGGTGCAGATAGCAGGGTCACCTCCCCGGGCTGGTGCGGACAGCAGGGACACCTCCCCGGGCTGGTGCGGACAGCAGGGTCACCTCCCCGGGCTGGTGCGGACAGCAGGGTCACCTCCCCGGGCTGGTGCAGGCAGCAGGGTCACCTCCTTGGGCTGGTGCGGACAGCAGGGTCACCTCCCCGGGCTGGTATGGGCAGCAGGGACACCTCCCCCAGGCTGGCGGGAACAGCAGGGACACCTCCCCCCAGGCAGGTATAGGCAGCAGGGATACCTCTCTGGGCTGGTGTGGGCATCAGGGTCACCTCCCTGGGCTGGTGGGGACAGCAGGGACACAGCCTGAGCACCTGTGCCATGTTTGGACTCCACTGTTTGCCAGCCTGAGACCGGCCACCAAGCAGATGCGCTGAGCGCCCTGCCTCGCGGGGTGCATGGGACCCTGGGAAGTAACCAGCACGGTTCTCACCCCTTGTCGCCTCTCCCCCACCCCCAGGAATCGGAAGGCGTTTCCTGTCACTACTGGTCGCTGTTCGACGGTCACGCGGGCTCCGGGGCTGCCGTGGTGGCCTCCCGCCTGCTGCAGCAGCACGTCGCCGAGCAGCTGCAGGACATCGTGGAGATCCTCAAGAACTCTGCCGTCCTGCCACCCACCTGCCTGGGCGAGGAGCCCGAGGGCACCCCGGCCCACAGCCGTGCCCTGACCCGCGCCGCCTCGCTCCGCGGAGGGGTGGGCGCCCCCGGCTCCCCCGGCACCCCTCCCACACGCTTCTTCACCGAGAAGAAGATCCCGCACGAAAGCCTGGTCATCGGGGCCCTGGAGAGTGCCTTCAAGGAGATGGTAGGTGGGCGGGGGGGGGGGAGACCCAGGGGTGGGAGGCCTCACCCAGGCCAGACCCGGGTCCCCTGCACTTGGGTGGCTGCGCTTGGCCTTCTCCCCTTGATAGCAGGCCTTCCGGCCTCAGCACAGGTTGGCCCAGAGTCCCCGGCCTGGGGCGCTGGCAAAAGTTAAAAAGATGAAAGTGGGGGGCGGGGGGCAGCCTTGAGGTACCAGGCCGTTTACACGTAGGCAGTCGTGCTTCCCCTTCTGCGGACTCTGATGCCAGCTGGTAGGCTGCCACTGCATCAAAAGGCGAGCGTCCTTGCCATCTGCACATGTGTACCATTCCAGGTGTTTGGGGGGAACAGAGCTTTGACCAAAGGGCCCAGAAATACCTTTCCTGCACAAATGTGCTCTGAGAACAGCTCTTACCACGATTGGCCATGTGGTTCTTAATGCTTGTTGCGGGGTGGGGGTGGGTACCTGCTGGAGGAGAATCGAGGGGCCAGTACCCGAAACCAATTGCTTTACTGGGGAGCAGGGATTTGTGTGTACATCGAGATTTGGACGTGTCTGGTCAAAGAACTGAGCCTCACCCCCTCTCAGCCTCCGCCCCGAGAACACGCATGCGATCAACGGCGCGCAGCTGCTCTCACCGCGTGCCCTGTCGCGCGGCCTGGCGAGGGCCACCCCCATACTACCCACTTCCCTCTCCGAGCTCCCACTCTGCTGAGGCAATTATTTTGGGTCGAGAGATCTTTTCCTTCCTGAGCACCAGCCTGCGCCCAAGTCATCGAGCAGGAGATATTTAAAGGTGTCACAAGGATGTGAGTAAAGCGAGCGTGCTGTATTGTTCTTAAAACCTGGGGATGCAGAAGTGACGAGCTGTTGTTAAAGGATCGAGTGGCTCGGAGCGGCCAGGAGCACCTCGGAGCACCTCCCCAGAGCGCAGTGTACACGGTGCCCGCTCCGGGATTAGGTTGCGTGCCCAGGGGACGGGAAGAGTGAATACTGTGGCTCGGCGCCCCACACCGTCTGATTAGCTTACGAGGCCAAATAGGTCATGTATTCGCACCTCGTATTTGCACCGTGCCCTCACCTTCACCCATCCCTTCTTAGGTCACCTTGTGTCTCTCCTTGTCACGTAGGTATTTACCCTTTGATGAGCCGGTGGTTTACAATGCACCTGTCTCAGGAGTGTTTGGTAGCCTTCAGTCCCAGGAAGAGCACCAGGAGGCTAGAGAAGAGCATTTAGGGAAAAAAAGGAATCAAGGCAGTAAAGTTGACTCCTACTCAGGATTCGTATAAAATCTCATTCTCCAGCTGTCCTAGAAGCTCTGAGGGGAGTGTTTCTCCACGCCGACGTTCAGAATGCTAAGTATTTAACTGAGGTAAAAACGTGGCAGCAGGCTATTCTTCTAATGGGAGAAAAAAAATCAGCTTCCACAGCAGGAGTGAGAAACAAAGGAAATTTTGGGTTTTTCGTTTCCTTCTGTGATTGCTTCTGCCCTGGGACATCTTTTACTTGGCCCTGCTGTATTCTCCGTTCTGTCCACTAGAGGCCAATGTCACCCTGAGGCAGGCAGGCCTCCACCGTGGTCGCCGGCTGTCCCCGCCCCTTAATGGCTGGGGCTCCCAACAACCACTATACTTGAAATGGAGGCTCATTCAGAAAAATACTTAGTAAGGGGCCTCATTCCTGTCTTTCAAATTTTCCCAGCTTTTAACAAGTCAATTCATTACCTGGCATTTTTACTTTGGAAACTTAGCAAAAAGATCATTTCACTTTCCTGTGTTTTTCGTTCAGTTGATGAATATTTGATCAGAACTAGCTCTACACCAGGTCTAATTGGGCAAAGAACATTGAGCAAACTAGGCAAAGACGAGTATTAAATGAGTAAAATACAAGCAGAAAGGGCCTTGAGTGGAGAAATGCAGGATGAGGTAGGAGCCCGATAAAGACACGAAGCCAGGGTTCCCTTGGGGAAGTGATGCTGGAGGAGATTATTTAGGAAGAAAGGAATCAAGGTAATAAAATTGACTCCTACTCAGGCTTCGTATAAAATCTCATTCCCTAGCTGTCAGAGACGCTCTGATGGGAATAAGTGTTTCTAGACATCAGTGTTCAGAATGCTAAATTTTTAATTCAGGTAAAAATGAGGCAATAAAAATAAAAAATTGTGGTAAAAATGAAGCAGACAAAACACAGGAGGCCATTTCCACGGACAGCTATATCAGAGAACCCAGATGGGCCTGAGGCAACAAGCTGATGTCGAGGGTAGGAATGATGGATGTAAGTTGAATTGGAGAGGTGTTCTGGAACCGGCCTGTGGATGACCTGGTGTGACATATTATGAAATTTTGGCTTTAAGCCATATCTAGTCTCCAGTTCATCCCAGCCTGCAGCTTCCTCTTTGACCAAAGGGCCCAGAAATACCTTTCCTGCACAAATCTGCTCTGAGAACAGCTCACTTCAGTTTTTCCCAGATTGTCTGGCTAGCCACCAGCACTCCAGAGGCCTACGTGGACTTTACACCGTGGGCCTGGCCTTATTAAATGAGAAGGTTCATCGTTCTTTGGTCCACGTGGTGCATGGTAGGGTGGCCCTGCCTTCTGCTCTGCTAGAGACTGAGCCAGTTGATGCCTGTTGGCCCAGAATAATTATTAATACGCGTCCCCTTTTACTCTCATAAATGTCCATATTTGGATAATGTCTTATGCTTACCCTAGTTACAGAGAGATGCTCTTTTTTTCTTTGCTTCATCAGAGACTTCGGGAGAAATCTACTCAGTGTCATAGAAATGTGCCTGCCTTAGACATTGAGTTATGGAGGGTGGGCTTTAGAACCCACAGCACAGAAATCATACAGTGCACCTTCAACTTAAGGCCATTGCCAACTCGTATAAGATACTTTTTCTCTGGACACCTGGTGGCTCAGTCGGTTAAGCATCTGCCTTCGGCTCGGGTCATAATCCCAGGGTCCTAGGATCGGGCCCCCACATCGGGCTCAGTGGGGAGCCTGCTTCTCCCTGTCCTCCCCACTTGTGTTTTTTCTATCTCTGTCTCTCTCTGTCAAATAAATATATAAAATCTTAAAAAAAAAAAACTTTTTATTTCCCCTTGCATTATTATATTTTTGAGAGTCAGTGCTTGGAAGCAAACTTTGGGGGGTTTTTTTGAAATGCCCACCCTACAGCTGATTTCCTTGTTGGCCCGGTCTTGCCGGTTTCTCCTCCTGCCTTTCAGAGTGGGGCACGTTTGGAATTTCCTGAGTATTCCTGAAGTTTTTCCTCACAGGAGCCAGCCACTTTCTGGCTTTCCTGTTTCTAGGTGTTCTTTAGGTATTGCAGGTTTGGGCTTATTCTGATCCTCTCTAGTAGAAAAATTCGGTGGTAAATGAGATTCCATTATTTCGGCTTTGCGGCTTTCTTACTTTCTCTCACACTTTTCGTGCCTAAGAATTCCCCAAGCCCAGCACCTAAAACTGAAATTTGCCTCCCTGATGACATCTTGGCAGCTACCCTCCCTGAGATGCAGAAGTAGCTTACAGTATCCTTAAAGGCGAAGCTTGCCTTTCCCTTGGGCTTTTGCTTTACGTACAGCAGCTTAGCATCCTCAGAATCACAGGTCTTGGGTCTCTCTCTCTCTCTCTCCCCCACAGTGTCCTCTATCACTAGTATTTATTGAGCCTCTGTTTTATGGCTAGCATTCTCCTAGGCACCATGGGGTCTAGAAATAAAGGGTTGGATTTTATGTCGGGGCGGGGGGACATTTGGAGTCACACGTTGTATGCATATTGAGATAGAGTATCTCCTTTATTTTGATATTCTAAGTCATGTTAAGCGGGGTAGAGAGAGATGCAGGTAGCTATCTGAAAGGGAGCATTGGTTAAAATGACGGAGAAACCCCACAGCAGAATAAACAGTACTTATTTCCAGGAAAAAGTAGGTACTGGTAGCAAAACACAGACTACCAGAAGCGGAGAAAAGGCTTTGAACCAGTGAGATGAGAGCAGTTTCATCAAACACTGTGAGGTTCTTTGAGGTCACTGCTTTTCCTTTCCTCTTTGATCCTCCAGTGCCTGCCACAGTGTGTGGCTTGTGGTGAAGGTGACCCCTGACCCCCGGCCTCTAATCCTGCCTGTGCTTTCTGTTGGGCCCCCTTTATTGTATCTCGTCTTGGATCTGCCTTCCCACTGAGCACCTGCATAGTCCTGTGTCCACCATGGAAAGGGAGCCACGGTTTCCTAAAGGACCAGGATCTCAGGAACTCCTGAACTGGTATCAGTTCTGCTTCCTCACGCGCTTTGTCACAGTGGCCACCTAGTTCAGCGGCTGGGTTTGTGTCCCCTGCGGTGTTAGGCTGTTGCTGGGCCTGGGATGATAGATGCGAAAGCGATAAATGTCCTCTCGGTCCTGGTGTCACGCGGCTCCTTGCCTCCCCACCCTCCCACGGCAGGGTCTCCTCGCCAGCATCTCCCGCTCTTGAGGGGGCTCGTGTCCACGGATGGACACAGGAGACCTCCTGGCTGCAGGAGACCGTTGCCTCCCTCGGAATTCCAGCCCAGTCTGCCCTGATTCGCCTCGTCACCTACCTCCTGTAGGATCTGAGTTCTGGACAAAGGCGGGAGAAATTTCAAACTTGTCTTTCCTTTTCAGCGTGGGTATAGGGTCATCACCACAGTGAAGAATATCTTAGAGGTCTGGTTGTTACGAAGGAAGAAGACAGCAGTGTTTTCACTCATTAAACTACCATACATCTTCTTGTTACTGAGCTAATGACTGGAAATAGCACTCAGCGTGGATTTATTGGTTAAAAAAATGTATGGTGACACTTCGGTGAAAAAGAGGATAAATGCAAAGCTTATTTGTAGTGCATGAATCCCAGTGTTTTCAAAAATCAGCATATTCATGGGACACTATGGACCTGCATGTCGGTCTGTGTTTAATGAAGCTAGTTTTGTTTTGTTTTCAGTGGAAGGGGGGGGTTCCCCCAAGAAGGAAGGAGCATGTGATTTTGCCAACAGCCGGCAGGTGGCAACACGAGGCAGGCCTGGTTTTCCTCCTTCCCCCGTTGCCTGGCTGACGGATTGGCTCGTTCTCAGAATAAACCAAAATCCGACCAAGGTACTGAAACCATGCAGAATCTTATTATCTGTGACTGACACTATTAGCAGAGTGCTCAGAGCCGTGTTTTAACTCATCTACGGCGAGCTGCCGAGCCCCGTGGACACTCCCCAGTGCTCACTCCCTTTCGTTGTCTCCTGCTGCTGCCTTTCTGCAACCTGACATTGGTAGGAAACAAAGAATGATTCTGGAGTTGCGTCATCTCTAGGGCTTTCCAACCAAATCACAACCCTCCTGAGCAGTATGTTTTCTTTCTTGCAGGCCTTTCCTGCTGAATTAGTCTCCTTTCACCTCTCTCTCTTCTTTCCCTTCATTGCCTTCCTTGAAACAAAAAGGAGCAAAATAAAAATCCCAAGTCTTTAAAAATTGGGTCCATTCTTAGGATTTAGAGATAAAAATCTGGCTTCAATGTAGTATTTAGACACACAGTACAGGATAAATCAGTGCTGCTAAATAGAAGATGGCCTTGAGAGACCTCAGAGGACTCTTGACTGAGCAGATAAAACAATTACCTTGTTAATATTATGAGGTGTTGGTCCTTTTAGATCATACTTGAAAAGGAATGACAGTAAATGCATGTGTTTTGCTGTACGTTACTCTAGACTTATGTCTTGGGGTTTGTTGACAGATAAAATGGGCAAATTTTCCAAATTAGTCCTTGGTTAGTACAAAGCAGGGAGCAGTTTTTCCTGTTATTTCATTTATTTTTTGGAAATATACCCAAACTTGAGGGTTTATAAAATAATAATAACTATACATTTATATATATGTGTGTATGTGTATATGTGTGTGTGAGTGTAAAGTGTGAGAAGCTTAAGCTAATTGGAAAAGTTGAGGGTTTGAAGAAAACGAGTAGTTAATTCAGCAGTAAATATCTTTATTGACTTCATTTATCATGTTTGATCTGATAGTAAAAGAACCATGCAGATGGTCCTTTAATGTTCCTTTCAGTACTAAGATTTTGTGAAACATCTTTTAAAGAGGAGTAGGTGGTGTAGGAAAAAATAAATGTGCTATTTTGGCTTCTAGGGAGGGGAAGCAATTATTTTTAGACTATGTTCTAGTTACACCCAGTTTTAGAAGAAATGGAAGAGTGTATTTTAATGTCAGTGAATCCTTCAGGGGGATGAAGTCTATGGAAACACATCTTTCAAATCCTAGTCACTGTGATCCCAGAGAGCACATGTGTAATTAAAGTGCGTGTGCACACATACGGATCTGCACACACGTGCACGCACACACGCATATTGCCACACAAATGGTGGGGGGGTGAAAGCATGAGCATATTAGAGTTTCCCCAATAAAAAGTAGCTAGACGTTAGTCCACTGTTTAAGTGACAGTACTGCCAAATTTAGCACTCCTTCTGCTGAGGAAAGTACAGGGGGGACGTAGTTGGAATACAGGAAAAGATGAAAGAAATGATGAAATCAGAAAAAAATATTGAATCGCACTATTAATGTAATAGCAAGGGATTAATTGGGTGAGCTAACTGGAGCATCTCCCCCCAGACGAAAGGCAAATAGGAACTCTGCTGTAGCAGAAAATCATAGTGTCGTACGTACATTCTTACCTCGATTCTTCTTAAGAATTAAATAATCTTATAATCAGATTTCCTTGTGACGTTAGCCATGATACATAATGCACCTGTGATGCAGAATAGACTTGCCCGTCTGAGTCCCACCGGAAAGTCCTGCCACGGATGGTGCTTTCACGTGGATTCTGTGTATCACGGCATTTTCTTTTGGATCTCACCAGTGATTTAAGTCATTGAAGCATTGTTCACACGCCAGTCCATGTATAGCATGCAAGCCGTTGGATGCTCAAGGGATTTTTTTTTTTTTTAATAAAAATTGTCTTCCATTCAGACATTAGGTATTCAAACAAATGTTGATTGTGGCTATGAAAGGATACTTGCTGTTATCCCCAGCAATTCCTTCCAGTATATTCAGAAGAGTAGTGTAGTAGTAGCATGGAGCGTGGACTTGATGTACCGGTTTCTATATTAATTTGATGAAATATGTGTCTATCACGATATCAGCTTTATATTATTTAGATGCAACAGGAAGGGGATATATCCATCCACAAACTGCTTTGTGAATTGGGTTGTTGATCCTGGTTTTTGCACATTGTTTGGAGCTCGAACAGACCAAACTTCTGACAGCTTGACGTTTTCTTTCCACTTCCTCATGACAGTCTTTTTGGCTGATCTCCATGGCTCTCCTTCCGCCCCTCGAGGCTCCTGCCATCCCTGCACAGGTTCTGCTAACCAACCATTCATTGTTCTCAGTTGACTGCATCTGAAGCGAGACATGGGTTCCTACTTAATCATCATCTCCATGAGCATTTATTTGCATTGCAATCTTTTCCTTTGTGAATTACGAACAGGGGTCAGGGGTGAGGACATAATTTGGAAACTTGGGCCTTCTCTTCATCTGCCCAGTTAACAGGCATTTCTTCAGCTGTCTTTTTTTTTTTTTAACCTAGCCTGGTATTGGTGTTAAGGGTCGAGCAGGAGAGGTGTCTATTCTCAGTCATGAAGCTTCTGGGGCCTGGGAAGGATCTGGATGGGCAGCTAAGCCCCTCACACATAGCATCCAATTTAATCCTGACAATAGTCCTTTATGAAACTAACTGATACAGGGTTTGAGTCCAGTTTTTAAGTCCAGTGTAGTCTTCGAAGGCGGTCCTCACACTTGGCTCTGCAGGCCTTCGGTGTTCTTGCCTGCTCGCTCCCTTAATGCAGTTTTTCTTCACTTCCAAACTCCCGCACCCCGCATACACAGGTTCTTACCCCCGCCCCTCGCCCTTACCCAGTTGATCCCCCCGTCAGTTAGTTTCTCCCAGATCTTGTACTTTTTATCTACTGACTTTTTAACAGCACGCTGATCTTCATCTGTCTCCTTGGCTTAGGCTCTTCTCCTGTTGCCAGTTTCTCATTGGTGATTCATCTGACCTTGTATGACCACCTCCGGAGCCAAGCATTTGCTGATAAACGCTGGGCTACTTGGATTATCTCCTCCCTTCTCCAGGAGGAGGCTGGTTGAAGCAGCAGAGTGCTAACTCCGTGGGTTTCTAAGAACCACGAAGTGCCCTGGCCCTCGGGAGCATCCTGAGAATCAGCCAGGGCACCACTTCCTCACCAGCTTCCTTCTCCCTCCCTCCACCCTACCTGGCCTTTACTATGGAACATTTGGCATTATTTCAGCCAACATTCAGTGTCTTTTCCTAGCTCAGCTCACATTTTTCTGAGGTCACGGAACCTGTGCGTCTGTCACTGACACAGAATTTTGCAAAGACCTCTGTCTTGGATGATACATATCTGTCAGTGGAAGTCTTGGTCTGGTTTTAGTTTTCTTGGGAAGGCCTCATTAGGCGGCAGGTAATAATAAAGCTTTGGAGGAGGAGAATGAGCTTGAAATCCAAACTCCGGGGATCCCTGGGTGGCTCAGTGGTTTGGCGCCTGCCTTTGGCCCAGGGCGCAATCCTGGAGACCCGGGATCGAATCCCACATCGGGCTCCCTGCATGGAGCCTGCTTCTCCCTCTGCCTGTGTCTCTGCCTCAATCTCTCTCTCTTTCTCTCTCTCTCTCTCTCTCTCATGAATAAATAAATAAATCTTAAAAAAAAAAAAAAAAAGAAATCCAAACTCCAACCAGGTAAATAGGGGCAAGTTACCGCCCCCTCTTCTGCGTCCGAACGTTGAGGTTAATAACAGGATCGTAGGATCAGCTCAGATCTCTATGTACAGTGCTTCACGCCCTGCCTGACACAGAAGACGTGCTCAGTGAATATTGGATGCTGCTGTGATTGTGTCACTGTTGTGAATCAGTGGCTGTCGGAAGATGAAGTCAGATCAGAGCTTGGGAGCTTCTATCTTTGATTAATAAGACCCGGAGTTGACTCCCACCTGCTTTGAATAGAGGACACTGTCCTCCAAGTCACTCCTCTTAGCTCACTGTAAAAGTAACTGTTTATTGGAGACTTTAGGGTTAAAAACATTGCTCGGGTTCAAGTAGTTGTCATTTTCAGCCTATCGTAGTTCTCCTGTGGCAGCTCAAGCAGTCCACACAAAGACTAAATTTCCCACGAGTTATAATATTTATTGAACACAGTTGGCTTCCTTTTTCTCGCTTTTGTTCTGATTAGATCTGTTTGCCATCCCTTGTTCCCTATCTCTGGTCTGCAGATGGTCTAATAGACGACAGTTTTCTCTCGGTGTCCTCAGTGAGAAATGATCTTCAGGTGGTAGGAGAGCACTAAAGATTTTCTTGTCCCATCTTTGAAGCGCATTCAGACTCTGAGAGCTGTGTCAGGGGAGTGAGGCTAAGAAAGTCTTTGATACGAGTTCCTGTACAATCCAGCACTGACTTTGTTTTCTTCTCCAGGACCTACAAATAGAACGAGAGAGGAGTTCATATAATATATCTGGTGGCTGCACGGCGCTCATCGTGGTTTGCCTTTTGGGGAAGCTGTATGTGGCAAATGCTGGGGACAGCAGGTAAGCAGATTGTCTCTGACTCTTGCTGGTTTCATATGCCTTCAATAATTTTTTTTCTTTTTTCAAAGAATTAAATGATTGGCAATAAAATAATTCTGCTTGGGATGGGATATAGGAAAATATGATCGATCCTTCTACATCTGTATAAAATGCATTTAAGATGAATTATCAGGCTGGTATGAAAAGGTAAAGGCTGTCTTCTACTTGTCCCTGATAGCAGTTCACGTATAGACCTGTGATTAATACCTGTGGCGATCTAAACAGGTAGCATCCAAATGTTTTTTGACCCCAGAAAGCTTAGCAGAGACACACAACATGAGCATGAGAGGAGGGAGGAGAGGGATTTGAATGAAGTGGGTGTTTGGAAGGGACCCAGGAGGACTCCACAGCTGGTTCCACTTCTGCTCAGTGACTTTGCTCTGTCCCCTCCCAGAAGTCCAGGAGTTTCTCCTTTTATGCACAAGCCCTCTGAGGCTATATTCTCCTCTTTTCTGGGCTCAGCTGCAAGGAATTTTGGCCAAGAGATTATGGTTAACCCCTACTCTATCCAGCATTACTGAGAATAAGATAAACTTGGGTTTTATTTTAAATAACTGCTGCGTCCTCGCTTTAAATTCACGTGCAGGGAATTTAAAAATTACAGACTTTGTGGAAAGTGTTCTTATATGTATCACGTACTTCTCTGCCCCTTCAGTAATAACATATGTTAGCTTCTTGCTAAAGACTGACTCTTTGTGTTGAAAGCAATCAGAGTACTAGACTCTGTGCAAGATGTCCTCGGAGGACGAGTGATTTCCCTGTGCAGTCTTTGGTCTCAGGATGCCCCCATTCCTCAGTCATGTGCCCTCTTCCAACATCCCTGCTTGCCCAAGCCCGACCCCACTGCCCCCCCCCCCCCCCCCCCCCCGCTACCCTGTCAACATCAGGTCCTGGTGAAGAGGGACTCCCTCCAGCAGCAGAGGAATTTACCTTACTTTTACTTCCATTTACAAAGCTGGAGAGCTTCAGGACTCTTCATTTCCTCTAGTTTCATCATCCTCTCCTAGTCTTTCCACTGAATATTCCAGAGAGTAAGGGAGACTGGACTTCCAAGACAGCAGTATTTGGGGGTTTGACAATTGATGGTTTCTGAAGGTCTGTTTATTTTTAATATGCATGTGGGTTTCCATTAAACTCTATAAGATAATCTCCATTTCATCATAGCATTGTGCTGGGTAAATGGAAATATCTATAGGATACCATATGTATCTCATGGCTTCCATTCCTTAGTGTCCTGTCAGATTCCTAGCAGGGGACAGACTCCTGCTCAGGTGGGTCAACTGGATGAAGGAGTGAAAGGGAGCCCGCTAGGAGCACTGTGGCTCAGAAAGACATTTACTGCCTAAGGCCTGCAGGATGCAGGGAGGAATTGCTGCATCAGAGCCCAGGAGACGGGGTCACTGATGAGAGCCCTCACCAGAAATGGCAGGAGATGGGAGAGGTACTTTGACTTCTTTCTCTTCCCCCCCGCCAACCCCCGTCTGGCCAGGGCTTCCCATTGGACAAGCCCAGCTGGGAGCCAGGTGACAAGTAGCCCAGGGAGTAGTGGTCCCAGACGTCAGCCAGCCAGGGCACTTACACAGACCGAGACAGCATCTCTGGGGTCAGGTCGAGTGGAGGATGCTCAGCACATCTGCTGCTTCTCCTTTCCTTCTCCACCCCAGGGGTTGAGCGTCTCAAAAATGGAAATTCTCAATCTTCGGGCCTTTTAAGACAACATGCTGAGGAGCTGGCCTCGGCTTGTTGTTCTGTTCTGGATGCTGTTTGTTTGGAAATGGATGAGCAGATAAAGAAGTGATGGCCTTCCGCTCTGGGGGAGACTGAGTCAGTGATTGAGCTGTTGCACTCGTGTTCACCTTTGTCTTTATGTCTAGCTCCACGCCCTTTGAAATGAGTTTGCTTTGCCAGCCCTTCCAGTGATGAGGGAGGTAACAGAATGCCCTCGTCCCTGGGGACGGGGCCCACCCCTCATCCCAGGGAAGCACCTCTCACCAGATGATCTCAGACTCAGAAGGTGGCCCAGCTCCTGGGCCCAGAGTATCTTCATGTTGGATTATTCTTTTCATGGCTGCAAGTCCTCCCCCAGACCTTCTCCTCATTTTGAACATAGTTTTCTTCCAAGCTCTTTAACAGAGCCGCTTACCCAGCCAGCGCCTCCGTCCTACTTCCCAGAAGCTCCAGTGCCCTGTCCAGGACCTGCCAATCCTTTTCTGGGCTCTTACTCTCCTGTGCCCCACCCCCACCCCTCAACCCCTTCTGTTTCTAGACCAGATCTTGACCTCCTCATCTATAAAAATGGTGGTGGTGAAGTAAATAATTCCTGAAGTTTCTAGCATCCTATAGGTTATCCCATGAGGAGTGACACTTTTGGAACGTAAAGTGATGCTATACGTGTTGTTTTTTTTTTTTTTTTTTGGTAATTTTTATCCTCCTTCGAGTTTTTGAAATATTACTGTGACACAGGTTCCTGTGTTTCTTTTTTTTTTTTTTTTTTTTTAAAGATTTTATTTATTTATTCATGAGAGATACAGAGAGAGAGAGGGGGGCAGAGACACAGGCAGAGAGAGAAACAGGCTCCATGCACTGGGAGCCCGATGTGGGATTCGATCCCGGGTCTCCAGGATCGCGCCCTGGGCCAAATGCAGGCGCCAAACCGCTGCGCCACCCAGGGATCCCGGGTTCCTGTGTTTCTAAATGTTCATAAAAGTATGGTGTTTTACAAGGTTCTTCCCAATAACTTGAAATGCCTAATAAGTACTTTTATCCTTCTTGAACCTGTAAAGTGTGCACACACACAAATTATTCTATGATAAAATGGTATCTTTAAAAAACTAATAAGCTTAACTACATGTGTAGTGTTCCAGCTCTCGTGTCCAGATCTGAATTTGGGGTTTTATGGCTGATTGTTTGGGTTTGCTGTTCGTGTATGGGTCATGCGTCATATAGAAACCTAAGAGCACTAGGAGTTATTATTTGTATACATGATCTAAAGGATGGCTTATAGGGCACTTACTACGGTTCTGTTTTCGGCTCTTGTATGAACAACAGATTTTCAATATCCTCTTAAGTAGGCTCACTGCCTCGTTTATGTGCTAATACCATTTTATAGGTTATTTGAATTTACAAAAATAGTTACTCCCAAGAAATAGCAACAAAGTGAACTCTGATCAGACTTACATAAATGTAAGTCCATTATCACTTGTGGGCAAGTAGTTACCAATCTGAGGGTTGAATTTAACCAGATGATTAGAACTGATAGAGGTTTCTAGCAACAAGTCCCTGATTAATTAGATGCTGGGTTGGTTTATTATTATTATTATTATTATTGCCAGATACGGCTGCTGTATGTTTACTTTAAATCTTGACGATTTGGGGAGTGAAAGCAAATCTTTGTCTTGGGTCCACTGCCCCAGAATTACACTCAAGAGAGGCTTTGCAGTGGTTTGATTCAGAAGCTGCTGGCGATCGGGAACTAGTTGCTGGGCTGTACAGTGAGCTACGAACGATCTGATTCACCATCAGGCATGTGCCTGTTGGAAGTTGTATTCAGGAAGAGGTGCCTCAGGTTGTCTGTGGCTCAGTGGTTTTTGAGACAGTGGCTACCCTTGGTGTAGGATGGTCCACATTGATACCAGGTGCACAGTCCGGGACCGAGTTACCCTTCTCTCTTCAGCAGAGGTAATGACCCAAAGAGGAACATGCAATAACTACTTGACGCATGGCAGTTGCTTTATTTTTCCTAGGCAAAGGCAGCCAACTGAACACCTAGGGGATCTTAAGGGACCAGGAAAGAAGCAGATGGATGGGCGGGTTTTCATTTCAAGCAAAAAAGAACTGGTAGTATGCAAATATAATGCAAAGCAATATGCAAACTATCACCCATTGTGTTTGAGTCATTGGCTCCTTAGGGCTCTGAGCGATTCTTCAGTTGAGGAAGATGCTTTGACTTCATTTAGAAGATGATTTCATTTTATTTCTAGAGAGCTAAGACACTGAGGGAAGCAAAGCCGTTACCACTCATTTCAAACAGTGTCTCAAAGTTTGGCAACTGAGGCTACATGAACTCATTCAGATTAAAGAAAACCAATTAAGATTTGTTAACCTGATGATTCCACTCTTGCCAAATTTATAGTAAGAGAAGCAGTAAGACATCTAATAAACGCTCGGCACACATTTAATACTGTAACCTCACAGGGAGTCCTAATTTCTCTTAGTAATGGGGTGAGAAGTAGGCATTGTGAGTAGCAGGTAAGTACACTGAAGCACGGTGAGGCAAAGAGATTGGCCCAAGGTCCCACATCCCCCAAGGAGCGGGGCTGCCTGCCATCCAGCCCAAGACTCGAGTCAGAGCACTGTTTTCTTAATGAATGCACTGTACCCTGGGATTTCCCATCCCTGCTAATACTCACAAGGGTTTTTGTTTTTTTTGTTGTTGTTATTTTTCACATTTTCACATCTCTAAAATCAAGGGTTTCTAATTCACATTTTTTTCTTTGCTATTTGGATATAAAACGATGACATACTTTATGATCAGTGGCATCTTTGATTTCACCTAAAATGGTTTATGGGGCATAGCTGAGGGGATGGCTGCACTTAAAGCTATTTTAAATGCATCGCAGTAGTCAGGCAGATAAGCTTTGGGTGGTCCCATTCATTCATTCATTCATTAATACATGATACAAGGAATATTTTCTCAAAATGAGGGCTGCTACCCACTTCCAAAGGTCCCAGAGACCACTGTAAATTTTGTATTTTCATTTTGATGATAATCTATTGAAAGTAAGCATTTTCTGGATTGCCCGGCGGACCATCTTATAAAAGATGACTGCCATGAATTCAGACCCCCATTTTGTCATGTTGACGGTCCTCCTAGGAGATCAGGAAGGTCAGATGTGTTCATGATGTAGCTCTCTCTGCGGGAGTGAACAGGCATTCCACTAATTGTCCAGCCAGGATGTTTTTCTTTCATTTCTCTTTCCCTCATTTTCAAATATCCAGAATTACCACGCACCCCCGCCCCCCCCACCCCGCCATGTAACTTAAAGCTTTCCATACCCATTCTGAAGTGAATTCTTCTGGCAAGTCTGAGTTTTCTTGAGGATAGGAAGTATCAGTATTAGACAAGCCTGATATTTCTAAATTCAAAACTAGTTACAGGGCAGCCCAGGTGGCTCAGCGGTTTAGCGCCACCTTCAGCCCAGGGCGTGATCCTGGAGACCCCGGATCGAGTCCCACATCAGGTTCCCTGCATGGAGCCTGCTTCTCCCTCTACCTCTGTCTCTGCCTCTCTCTGTGTGTGTGTATTTAAATAAATTAAAAAAAAAATCTTTAAAAAAAAATTAACAATTACACCTCGGTAGTGTTTCCTCTCGCAGCCTTCCCCCCTTTACTGGTGGTAAGACAATGAAACATTACCTAGCTTCCTCCAACCCTAGGGAACGTAAAGAACTATTTGTTCCTTTTTATGTTCATGGCCATAAATGCCCAGTACAGAACCTTCCTGAAACTACTTATTTTTTTATTATTTTTTATTTTTTTAAAGATGAAACTACTTATTAATAAGTGGTTCATCTATCCATACCTGCCAGTGACCTGCTACTTTGATGGTGGCCTTCCTCTGAGTTCAGAAATATATTTGATCTTCTTCCATTGACTACATTCAGTTCACCACACCTCTTCCTGTTTCACAGGTATATGAAAAACAGTATAGAGAGAAATGAAAATTAACCACCATTCTCTACTATGAAAGTTGAATTGTCATGTCTACCTTTTTACTACACAGCCCCCATCTTTTTAGTATATATTTACATTATCCCTTATCTATACCATAACCTGTAGAAGGTAATAGCAGAAAGAAAACGTTACTGTCAGATGTTCACAAATACACAGAGACTGGGGTGGCTCAAAACAGTCTCTACTTTTCCTATCAAGCCACTTACTGTCTACACAGAGGGTACCCAAGAGGCCCTTCTCCCTCTGGGTTTTCTTCCTGTCTCCTCCCTTTGGATTTTTTTTTAACCTGTCCCTGACATCCTTTGCCCCAAATCAGTGGTTCTCAAAGTATGGTGGTGCCCAAGCCAGCAGCAGCAGGTGGAACCTGACCTACTAAATCAGAACCCCAGTGGATGGGGCCCAGCAGTCTATTTTAGCAAGCCCTCCAGGTGATTCTGAAATACAGAGGAATCCCTGCTCTGAAGTCTACCGTTGGGCATCTGAGAGAGCTGGGAGGGAGTCACTGTGTCCTCAGGGTTTAAACATTATAGCTCTTCTGGCCTGAGGCTAAAGTGTCAACTCTGAAGGCCTCGAGACATCGTGCCATCCCTTGCTGCAGCCAGACCCGACCTGCAGGGATCTTCTATGGTGATGTTGCCCCTAATGCTCCTCGATGCTGCTGCCTGAGGGGAAGGGGCCTTGCCTGCCCCTCCGTTAGCTGGCTGCCATTTCCTTTTGCCAGCCTGATACCCTGGAACACAGGTCCTCTTCCTTGAAAAGTGCAAGTGAGAGGAAGGATTTCTTGCTTGATCCAGCTCCTGATTTCAGACTCCTGCTGACTGTTGGGTAGTTCTGAAGCCCCCGTCCCATCGTGCACCAGGCTAGGATTCCTGTCTCTGCACTGGGGCAGGCATGCCCCAGTGTGGAATTTTGGACTCTTACGGTTGGGCCCCTGGATGAGTGTACTTCTGGCTGTGGCTGCACCATCCCACCCATCAACTTTCCTCTACTCCCAGCACAAGGAGGTGCTGGGCGGGAAAGGCTCACGGTATTTGTAGAAATGGGATATTTGCACTTAGAAACACTAGAGTGGGGGCAGCCCGGGGGGGTCAGCAGTTTAGCGCCACCTTCGGCCCAAGACCTGATGCTGGAGACCCAGGATCGAGTCCCACATCGGGCTCCCTGCATGGAGCCTGCTTCTCCTTCTGCCTGTGTCTCTGCCTCTCTCTCTCTTTCATGAATAAATAAATAATATATTTAAAACAAACAAACAAAAAAAACACTAGCATGAAACAGTTGTGGTCAAGATGTGACTTTATGTATCCCTGATTGCTGGGAATGAAACAGTAGGTCACTGTCACCAGGGAACTTGCCACCATAGAATCCCAAGGCTGCATCTTTGGGCCACTTCAGCCATCACCAAGAGTCTTAGGGTTCAATCAGCTAAGTTACTGATCATGTAAAATCAGGAAAGATGAGCTAGCATGGTACAAAAAGACCTTTAGTACCTGGGAAAGTGGGCTAAAACTAACCAGTTGAAGTTGAACAACAGTGAAGGTAAAGTATGCTACCAGCTGAAGGAGGGAAAAAACTACCAGGATCCAAGAGCCCAAGCTTACCAGTGGCTCACATTTTTAAAAAATGTACTTAAGTGAACAATAAATTTAGTCTGGTCAGTAGTGTGGTGTAGACACCAGAACCTCATGTAATCCTGGGATGATGCCTTTGAGGTAGAAGGCAAAATAATACCTAATGGTTTTTGTTGGCTTATTTTGTCTCAGGCACTCTTTCTGGTTTCTAGGGCTTTCCGTGAATAACCTGATTAATCCTTACACCAACTCTTTTGGGGGAAGAACTATTATGAATCTTATTTTACACATGAAGTCTCTGAGTGACACAATTCAATATGCGCACGAATGAACAGGAACATTCCAAAGAGAGACCAGAGTGGTGAAGGGATTCAGAACCACATTTGAAGGGATGAGAGAAACCGAGATGAATGAGAGTTTTTTAGTCATGTGGAAAAGTAATTTGTGTTGGTGCAAGAGCTCCTTGGGTATTTGTGAGACATGGGGGAGAGCAGTGAGGGTTGTTCTCCGTGACTGGGGACAGCAGTGACAACCACAGGAGGACAGGGCAGTGGTTAGAAACAGGCTGGGACTGGCTGAGTTGAAATCTTGGCTCTGCCGCTTTTCATCGTCTGTGACATCGGGCCCATCTCCTGCTTCCCGTGCCTCAGTTTCGCTGCCTGTAAATGGAGATGATGGTCGCACCCACTTCCCAGGGAGTATTAGATGAGCAGATGCGAAGGAAGCGCTCACCTCGGAGACCGGTCCATGGTAGCCCCTCGGTAATATGAACTGCTTTATTGTCTTCGTGCTTGGTACACACTCGGCGAAAGCTGTACGCAGATGCAGCTGCCGTGGAAAATACTGGGTTCTCTCTTAGGGGAAATATTTGTGCATCAACTGTATCTCCACCTAGTAAAAATGTTGTACTAAGTAATTTGATTTTTCAGGGTCCCCGTTAAGCACCATGTTTTAGTGGCTTTGGGGGAATCTTTAAAATATTGTGATGTTTCCTTTTTCCTTTTCTATTAGAGAGAGGGAGGAGGCAAAGGGAGAGGGAGAGAGAGAATCTTAAGCAGGCTCCACACTCAGCGCAGACCCTGACACAGTGCTCGACCTCACAACCCCTGAGATCATGACCTGAGCCAAAATCAAGAGTTGGATGCTTAACTGACAGAGACCACCTAGGTGCCCCTCATTTTTCCGTCTCTTAAGAGATTAATGATCTCGTGATTCGTATAAGGAAAAGTACAGCTGTTCCCTGCTGTACAATGGTGTATCAGGTGGGCTAAGTGTGGAAACACAGATCTTCAAATTCACTAGTTTATAGAAGCAGTAGCTTTGTTTCTTGCAGGCATCTGGGGACCCGGGTGTAGGAGGCCCTGTCCTCTTTAACACTTGGCTTCCATGGTTTCTGGGGGCGCGTCTCCATCCAGTCAGCTGGAAAGGGACAAGTGTGTGGAGGGGGAGCAGCTTCTATTTCTATGGCCCTGGCTCAGAAGAGGCACCTATCAAATGTGCATGCTTGCCACTGGCTACGATTCAGATGTGTGCCACGCCAAGAAAACAAGGCTACTGGGACATGTAGTCTAAGTTGTTTTCCCAGGACCAAGGGAATTTACTCCGATGAACATCTGGCAGCTTCAGCCACCACTGGACATTGAGAACGGAACTCATGTTAGGTTCACGTAGTGACGGTGTCTTTGTTTTTGATACGTTTCCCCCATTGAGCTGGTGAAGCTGCAACTTGGATGTCATCATCTTTAATGCCCAAACACCAGTGATCTCTTCTGTTACTTTAATTTTGTCACTGTTAGTCTTAGAAGAGATGCAGTAAGTTCAGCTTAAATTGTCAGATAGCAAAGAACTAGCAGTCGCCCCGTGATCCACTTTCATCTCTGAGAGCATATTTGAATAATGAAAAAGCCTGCAAGTAAATGGCATACCGCGTATGTTTGTCTTTAGAAAGTTCGTCACAGGAAGCAATACTCATTTCGTGCTAAAGAAGAAAGATGACATTAACCAGGCAAGGGTAGGACTACCTGGTGTTTTAGCAAAACATGTTCTGTTTTTTTGAGATCATTTTTTAATTATCATAGTTATGTTGTAGAGATTTTTAAATGGCATACCAGTTCAGGTCCATAGTGCCACGAAGGAGGCTATTAATTTATCAGATGACTAACCCACGTCTTAGAGAGATCCCGTCCCTTGCCCAAAGTCAATCTGTTCATTGTGCGGCTAGAATTCAAACTCCAGCCCGTGAGTCCCAAGTGCGTGCACTTACCCACTACCCCGTTCTGAGTCCTGAATCATCCTCCCCTCAGATCCACCTGCACTTTAGCTGTGGGTCTCCTTTAGCCACTCCTTGAAAATGTTATTTTAGATTTATGTCTAATTTTTTATTTCACATTTTCTTTTTTCTTTTTCTTTTAATAACCCTCCTCCCTTTTATGTCACTAAGACAAATGAATGTTGAGTCAAACATCAGGGCCCCCAGTCTGAGGTATGAAGCTGAGTTGAATCAAGACCATAGCAGATCATGACCTGAGAAGAAACTCCTCCTCCTCCCTCCAGAGGAAGTGGGGCCGGCTGCTACTCTAGATCTCTGATGCACTGCAACCCTCTGTGAGGGGTTCTGGAAGAGGCATGAGTCAAAGAGAACCTGGAAGTGTGGAGCCAGTTGAGGGTAGAAACATGAAACTGGGGCAGCCTGGGTGGCTCAGTGGTTTAAGCACCTGCCTTTGGCCCAGGGCGTGATCCTGGAGTCCCGGGATCAAGTCCCATGTTGGGTTCCCTGCATGGAGCCTGCTTCTCCCTCTGCCTGTCTCTGCCTGTGTGTGTGTGTGTGTGTGTGTGTGTGTGTATCATGAATAGATAAATAAAAATCTTTAAAAAAAGAAACAAAAGAAACATGAAACTGATCCCAGGCAGTTTCCTTGGCCCCACCAACCAAGTGGCAGGAGTGCTGGTGGTGGCAGTGATGACAGCCGCAGGTGTCCTACCAACAGTGGTAGTGGTTACGGTAGCATTAGTGGGCATCGTGCTGGGGGACAGTGTTTAAAAACAGAGAGTGTATGGGCAGCCCGGGTGGCTCAGCAGTTTAGTGCCGCCTTCAGCTCAGGGCCTGATTCTGGAGACCCGGGATCAAGTCCCACGTCGGGCTCCCTGCATGGAGCCTGCTTCTCCCTCTGCCTATGTCTCTGCCTCTCTCTCTCTCTCTCTCTCTCTCTGTCATGAATAAATAAATAAAATCTTTAAAAATTAAAAAAAAAAAAAAACAGAGAGTGTACTCCTCAACTGGAGAGCAGTATGTGATACTGTGGGATAGGTGGTGCCCAGTGCCCAGGCCCCCAGGCAGCCACTAGCCTGTGAGCTGCTAGGTCAGTAGAGTAAGAAAGGAGTTAAGCTTTGAGAAACGCTCAGCCTTACTGCTCACTGGTACACAAAGTGCTGGGGTCCCTGAGTCAGGGCCTCTGAGGGCCTGAAGGTCAGCACTGAGCAGGAAACTCCCAGGAGCCCAGGTCATGGCCTCCCAGGAGGCTCAGAGCTGGGGAAGCCTCTGGAACAGGTTCTCAGGGGGCCGAGCCTCATCAGGGGTGGCAACTGAAAAGCTGCTCTGGGCTTGTGGTTTGAGGCATCTCATCTGTCTCTTGGCATCTAAGCTGATAAGACGGGGTTGGAAAATGGAGCCGGGCAGGGCAGCCTCTAGCCGGATGTGACTGGCTGGCCACAGAATATCCAAGCTGTGGACGACATCTCTGAGATCCATCAGTAAGATCTTTTTCAGCTCTACTTGCTTCCAAAGCCAGGGACCTGAGGCTCAGAGAGTGATGTGAATTTTGGACCATATCACAGTTTGGGACAAGCTTAGAGTTTACCTCCTGGTCTCCAGGCTCCCAACCCAGTGCTCTTTTTGCTACCGTCTCAGGGGGGCAACCAAGGGCGACGCCAAGCATCCGCACTCCAGAAACCTTGGTTTCTTCATTGCTTCGGGATTCTGTACTTAGACTTTTTTTATCTCAATAACATTAAAAAAAAAAATTCAACCAAGGAGAAAATGAAATATTCTTCAGAATGCCCTAAGGCAGGTGGTGGCTCAGCAGACTGTTAGTGGACAGGAATAGTGGGGCAGGAAGATTGTTCCCTGCTAGAAACAGCCCATGCCACTGAGCACACACCAAGCAAAATCTCGGAAGAGGAAGGAGGAGAAGGGAACCCGGGTTCTCCTTTCAGCTCTGCCGCTGGCTATCAGTGGGAACGTGAGAAAGGCAACTTCCGGTTCCTGATCAGTAAAAAGGGGATTGGGGCTAGGCCAGTGGTTCCCAGAGTGGTGACCTAAGAATCACCCGGAGGGCTTTCAGAAGAAAGGCTTCCAGAACACCTTCAACAATGCAGATTCGGTAAGCCTAAGAGAAGCCTGACAGTTTTTAGTTTTTTAGAAAGTCCCCCCAGGTGGGTATTAAATGAGAGTGTATATTAGGTGTTTATCTTCTGGGGCCGGTACAGAGTAAGCACTGAGTGCATCTTAGCTGTTGTCTGTATTAAAATAGCCAGAAATACTCAGTATTGGTTAAAAGTGCAGTTTCAAGCCAGGAGGCCCCGGGCTCGAATCCCAGGTCTCCATCACTGACTGTGTGACCTTGAGCAAGCCATTTAGCCCTTCTGTGTATCAGTTCCCACATCCACATAATAGAAACTTGAGGGGCACACGGGCGGCTCAGTGGTTGAGCATCTGCCTTTGGCTCGAGTCGTGATGATCCCGGGGTCCCGAGATCGAGTCCTGCATGTTCCCTGCAGGGAGCCTGCTTCTCCCTCTGCCTGTGTCTCTGCCTCTTTCTCTGTGTCTCTCATGAATAAATAAATAAAAATCTAAAAAAAAAAAAAAAGAAAGAAAAGAAACTTGAACCATCCCTATATCATAGAGTCACTGTGGGGATTAAATGAGTTAATTCAATTCAGAAAATACCTGCATGTCCCCGGTGTGCCAGACAGTATTGTGGGAACTAGATACACAGTTAATAATGGAAACAAAAAAAAAAAACAACCCTGTCCTCCCAGAGCCTGCATGTTCCTGGGGGGAGGCTGGCAATCAGTAAAATAAAGAAATAAAACACACAGTGTATGTAAAAGCATTCCTACATGCTGACTGAATGCATCTGAAGAATTCAGACGAGTGCCTTTCTGCCATATGGAAAGCATTTAATAAATGTTAGTTATTAATATTGATTATCAGTATATTATGATTACTGCTATTACTACTAGCACTATAAATAGAGTTTACCACTTTAGTATGTCTTAGATTATCACAAAAATATGCAAGGTAAAATACACTTTGCATTACAGTACAGATGACTTGAGTATGAAAGGGTACATTACCTCTGGGACTGATGCAAAAGCATGTGTTACGAACTTTTCAGATCACATTCCTGAGTACAATTCAGCTTACCCAACACTGCTGCCAGATGTTAGCTCTGGAGTCTAAAACTATATTCTTACCAGATTGGATCTGAACAACATGCTGAATTCAAGTCAGCACAAACTATAAGACCAGGGTGAGATGTGTGTTGAGGGGGTGTCTGCATGTTGTTTATAATTGTACTTTAGGTGCACTGGAGGCACGCTAGGCAGCTTCTAATATTCTTTCCAGCTCTCAAGCTTTGTGATTTTTTTTTTTTAACCTAGTATTTTGGCAAGCAGTGGTTGTCTCCAAGTAACACAGAAAAAGTCTTTTTTACTTTTTTTTTTTTTTCTTCCCCCTCCCCAGCAAAGCCCTTTAAAAAGCCTCCAGGCTCTCAGGCATTCAACAAACAAAAAAGTAGTTTTTTTTCCTTGCAAGACTTAGCTGTGAAGTCAAGGTCATGCTTCCCAGGGAGCCAAGCAGCACAAGAAGCCCTCAATCATGCTGCTGGGCCCCCAGCCTGCCTGACCCTGGACGCTGGGCTGAGCTTGACCACCCAGCTCTTGGATCCTCGCTTCTCTCTTCCAGTGGCGTGCCAGGCAGTAAGGAGCCTTTCACGGTTGGAGCGTGGGACCTTCTTCCCTATCAGGTGCCATCAGACCTGCCTGCAGGAATTGGATTCATGCAGTAGATTTTCACACTGATTCATCTCTCTCCTTACCCCCTGCCCCCCACCAGAGTTTGGTTCTTTTCTGTGTCAAGGTTTATGTAGTCCCCCTCTCCCCCACGCCCTCAATCATGTGCTTTGTAAATCTGAGCCGCCGCGTCAGAGCCATAATTGCCACCAGCGACATAGGGTCGCCCTTCCAAACAGGCTGCTCCAGTTCTCAATTTCAGTCTTTCAAAAAAAAATGGCTAGATTGTATTCACTTTTTAGACCCTTCCTTTAAATGAAATCGTATAGCAAAGTCTCAGTTTGTGAAACCGGTAAGAGCACTCTGCAGACAGCTTAGCTGGGTTCTGGTCCTGGCTCTACCCTGGATAGGGCTGTGTGACCTTAACGTACCCAACCTCTCTGTGCCTTTGAGTCTTTATCAGTGAAATGGGGAGAATAAGATGCCTTATCTATAATAATGTTGGTAGGGGATTGTAAGTGTGTAAAATGCTAAGGGCAGTTCCTGGCATCTAGTAATTGTTCAATAAGCGTTTTTATTACTATAATAATGATAATTATTAACGCTATTATTATTCTTCATCTCAGTCACCTTGGGTTTTCTATGAAGTTTTTAAAAACCCCCGTACGTGCTTTCAGCACCATATTTTCACATAAGTGCTTTTGTCTATAGATGACATTGAATAAATGTCAAATAAAAAGACCTAACGAGCCAGCCTTCACGCTGGGCTCCAGAGTCGCTGAACTCAGTGATTCAGATGATGAGCAGTCTCTCAGGCGGGTGCAGTTTGTTCAAGCCATAAGACTGGCTTCTGGGTGGCTGCACAGCTGTACCCCTTGCCCTGCGCTTGAGCAGCAGGTGCTGCCTCACGAGGTACTGCCTTAGGCCCCGTCGGCACGTCGTGGCCGTTGTGATGCTGCCTCTCAGAAGGCTCAAGCGGTGTTCCACGGAAGAACACCCGCACGCACATATTTTCTCTTTTCCTGAACTTAGGCTCCTGTAGAGAACCTCCTCATTCCCATATAGTGTGGACTTAACGGCCGGAACCTTTGAGGCCACGTCAGAAAGAGCTAGACGCTGTCCTGTCGCAGGTCGCTGTGCTTTCTGTAGCGAACGTGTAATTAGGTGATGCGAAGGCATTCCTAACTATTTTCCTGCATTGTCAGCAGGCAGTCTTCTGGTCGACCTTTCTCTTCTCTTTTCTTCTCTCCTCTCCTCTTTTTAAGATTTATTTATTTATTAGAGAGAATGCAAGAGAGCCGGGGAGGCGGCCAGGGCCATAGGGAGAGAGTATCTCAAGCAGACTGCATACGGAGCTTGGAGCCTGACGTGGGGTTCGATCTCATGACCTGAGCCAAAACCAAGCGTTAGAGGCTTAACCGACTGTACCACCCCGGGGTCTTGACCTAATATTTCTATAAGAACTCTCAGGCCAGGGGATCCCTGGGTGGCTCAGCAGTTTTGCCGCCTGCCTTTGGCCCAGGGCATGATCCTGGAGTCCCGGGATCGGGTCCCGCGTCGTGATCCCGGCATGGAGCCTGCTTCTCCCTCTGCCTGTGTCTCTGCCCCCCCCCCCCCCGTGTCTATCATAAATAAATAAAAATAAATCTTTTTAAAAAAAAAAAAAAAAAAGAACTCTCAGGCCAACCACGCTGGGAACATCCAGCGGTGCTTGGAAGAGAAACAGCACTCATGACTTTCCCAACATATCTGTGCGTGACATATGCAGTGTGGGCCCATGAGAACATGGGATGAGCTGCGCAAGGTAAGTATGTTCCAGGGCAGGCCTCTATGAAATCAGACTAGTGGGTTGACAGAGCCAGACAAACCCCAGCCACCTTTTCTTTTAGCATTTGGCATTTCACACAAGTTTACATGCTGCGTCTAGCATTGGGGGTACACTGGTTACTTCCACCACTGTTCTGGGTCCCATCTCCTCTCCAAACCAGACCCAGGGCTACGTTTCTGTCCTCCCCCACGGCCTTGACCCTGTCTCCACCACTTCCTTGGAATACAGTTCACTTCCCTACCTTACTCTACTTTTGGAAGAGCTGGCTGGCTTGCTCTCTAAACACTTTCCCCCTTCCTCCTGGGCACGGGGACTTACCTCGCCAGCCTTCTGCGTAGTTCGGTCTGGCTGCATGGTGATGTTTCCGTGGTAGTGGTGGCGGGGGCGGGGGGGTGGGGGAGGCGGTTGTGAGCAGAAGTGATGTGTGCCACTTCTCAGACCTGACCCACAAAAACCTCCTATATGCTGTAATGATTTAATTGCATCCCCTAAAAACGTACATCTGAGTCCTAAACCTGGAATCTATAAAGGTGACCTTATTTGAAAATGGGGTCTTCTCAGATGCAGTTAAGATACAAATTAAGATGAGATCATATTGGATGAGGGCAGGCCTTAAATCCAACGACTGGTTTTTCTTATAAGGCAATGAGAGGTTAGGGAGACACAGGGAAGATGACACATGAAGGGGGAGGCCAAGACTAGAGTTAAGGGCCACGAGTCAGGGAACGCCAAGGATTGCCAGGACCCACCAAAAGCTAGAAGAGGCAGTGAAGGATTCTCTTCTAGAGCCTTCAGAGGGAGCACGACCCTGCTGATACTTGCTTTCAGACTTTTAGCCTCTACAGTCGTAAGAGAGCCAATTTCTGTTACTTTAGGCCCCTGAGTCTGTGGTAGTTTATGCCAGTCCTAGGAAACTATTATGCACACCATCCTCTGTTTCTCCCCGTTCTGCCGATGAGGGGTTGGTCAACAAGGTTGGCCTGGGAAACGCGTGCTGAGGCAGGTGGGACACCTGGCCACCTAATTCCCTAGGACTCCCTCCCCCAACCTCCAGGTTTGCCAAGTGCACTTTTTGTTTCATATGTGAAGTAAGCATGTATCCCGCTAGGCCCCTGGGATCTGTAGGGTTCATCTGTTAGAGCAGCTGGTAGTGAGACCTTAACTAGAGCTCCTCCTTACAGACGGGGACTCAAGGCAGCTGCCCTAAACACCACTCAGTCTTCACCCCCTGGAAGCCACGTCTCCGGTGGCTTCCAGGATTTCACTCTCCGAGCCATGCTCTCTCTCCGGCCCCTGAAATGCAGCCCACACCACGGGGCGCCCTTCAGCCAGCCTCTGCACACCCCACACTCCGCCGGCCACCTCCTGCGCCTCCGTCTCCCGCTTCGCCCGGACGGGCCCAAAGCAGACTGTTCTCGAAGCACACCTATGAGAGCCTCCGTCTGGTCACCTCACCGTCCCTCGTCTCTGCAGGACGCCAGGGTCAGCCTTCTGACTTTGCTGAGACTTGGCGCCTCCTCTCCCCCCGTGTCCCCGAGCCTAGGCCGCTTTCCAGGCCCGCAGCTTGGCACGCGGCCTGTTGCTCTCCGTGTACTTGCTGGACGGCGTAACCAGGAACCGGTTGCCTTTCGGTGCTTTTGAAAGATCCTGCTGTGAGGAACGCTACAGGGAGGACTTGGAGTTCTCAGTTCCTCCAGGAATTCCCGGGTGCACCCCTGGATTGGGGCTGCCCCCACCCCCGGGACTCCCTTCAGTGCTTTTCTGTCTGAACTTCTGTCCTAAGGCTCGGAGCTGCCCTTGGTGCAGGTTCCTGGGCCCCGCTCTGGGCCGTGGGTGCTGCGGTTACCGCCGGGACCACCCCAACAGCCCGAGTCCTCTTTCCTAGCGCCGCGGGGAGCGTCTCCCTTCTGCGGGCATGTCAGGGAAAGGCCGGGGCGCAAGTGGAGCAGGGCGGTGTTTGCATGTTGGGCCCTGAGATGAGTAAACCGATTGGGGGGCGGGGGTTGTCTCTGCTGTTAGGAAGCATTTGTGACCCCTTCTAGGAACGTGGAGAGCCTTAACAGCACATGTTTTTTTGTATTAACTTAATTCCTAGGCGCCTCTGATCTTCCCTAGTTTTATTCTCCATGTGTATTTTATTTTTTATTTTATCTTCTCTTTGTGTCATGGCTCTTCAAATCCTTTCTGGAAGCAGGTAAGGTCTAAACACATCAGATATCCTGCAACCGTGTTCACACTTAAAATGTCCAAAATTAAAGGACTTTTCCCAGCCGATGCCTTTGTTTGTGTTCCCGGTTTCGAGGGGCCACTAGAGCACCCTGTGACCGTGGCTAGGAGCCTAGGCTACAGGGACGGCTCTTTCTCCTCTCCATCCCTGTGCGTCAGCAGCACTCGTGGCGGCCTCCGTCCAGGAGCCCCACGACGGCTCTCTGTGGGGATGGGCCCTCACTGGCTCCCATGCACTCAGGCCCCAGGCCTGCTGAAACTCGGGGGACCACGCTGCTGCCCCCCTGTTGAAAGCCTTTCTCGGACTTCTCCACAGAATCCAGTGCAGACTGTAACCTTTTTTGTCAGCCTGCCTTTGCCTCTGGCTCCCATCACTCCCTGCCCGCATACCGCCCGCCCTGGCAATTCCAGCCCATAAATACTCAACGCCCCCCACCAGAACTAAACTGTCCTCGGCCCCTTGTCTTTGCAGCAGACTATGCCCCCTTCCCTGTCTGTCCACCAACCCCCTGGCATGTCTTCTAGAAGACTCAACTTAGGTGTCACTGCTTGCCTGATGTCTTTCCTTGTGTCCCTTGTCCTTTTGCAGGCCAGAGACCCGTTCCCGGTGCCCTTCTGTGTCCCGGAGACCCCCCCCGAGACCTCCTCCTCTGTGCTGCTGCTTCACTTCTCATATTGCAGCATAATTGAGTGTCCCTCCTTCCCTCTCCTAACAAGCCAGAGCTCATTTGTGGCAGGAATCAAATCTTAGCTTCGTATCCCTTCAAAGCTCTTCCAGAAGCGGGCTCAAGTCTGCTTGGGCTCTCCGAAAAATTGCTTATAAATAGCATTGTCGTTTGAAAAGACCATAACCTCACTGAAACCCTTGTGGGCTTTATAATATTCTTTAAGGGAGCCAAGGCCAGTAGGTGCACCTGGGCTGGTTGGTGCACACGACATGGCACGTGCACAGGGACCCGGAATATGAAGGAGACAGTTAATTGCGGGGAAACGGTCCCTGGAACGTGGAGGCACCAGCTAAACCTGGCCTCAGCCCCACCGCCCCGGCTTCCCATCCAGCCTGACCCAAGTCCTGTCGGGTTCCCGACGACACTGCGAATACATCATTTCTCGTGATCTCCGTCACCCAACCCTCAGTCAGGACCAGCACCTTTCTCCCTTGAACTTCAGCGACAGGCTGCCGTGGACCCCCAGCAGCTCTGTCCTGCACCAGTCTGCCTTCCACACCCAGCCAGCGTGATCTGCTGTGTACAAGACGCATCCTCTGCTTTAAGCCTTAGGGCTCATCTCTGATCTTATATGACCTCCTCTGTACCCCCGCACCCTGTCAGGTCCTCCAACTGGCCCTGCACCCCCCTCTGGCACCCCCGCCCCATCTGGTCTTCCTCATGCATGCCCATCACACCCCTACCCTGAAGGCATGGCCCCCACGGTCGCTCCTGCCTGCACTGCTCCCCCGCTGCCTACCCCTGGCCACTTTCCACTTTCCACGTGGCTCCCCACAGCCAGTCCCTCCCAGCCTCGCCCTCCGGCGTGCCCCATCCCCTTCCTGCATGACCACTGCCCCTCCCCAGGCTGTAAGCTCTGTGCAGCAGACGGTTCCCTTGGGTGCCCTGCGGTCTGGGCCTGGCACAGGGGAAGCACTCAGGGAGTATCTGTTGAAAGAGAACAAGGGAGAGGAAGAAAGGTCTTAGAAGTTCTAATTTGATCAGTAAAAGTGTGGTGTTACTGGGGCTCTCATTCTGCTCCAGGTCACATGGGTTTAATTTCAGTCCATTGTTTATGGCTTAAAAAAAAAAATTCAAGCTTCTTTAGAGGCTGAGCCCTCCCTGTGTTCAGAATGTTTTGTTCAGTACAGCTATTACCCAAAGTTGAGACAGCTTTGCTTCAGATTGGTGGTTCAGCTCTGTCGAGCATCTGCAGCCATGGTCTCCTCTTCCTAATTTAGGGCATACCTAGATTTTCAGCACATGGTTTCCCCTCTCGGCAATATAGGACATAAGCCAGGGGACTTTGCTGTCCCCAGATGGTACCTCTCAACACACTGGCTCCAGAGTAAGTGATCTCTCTGGGTGCACACTCTCTCTTTTCTTCTGGGTCACTCCCATTTGTTCTCATTTCACTATTTTTGTCCCTGGTAATTGTCTGGAGGGAAATTCACCAGAGTTAGCATTTTTAATATTATTGGATTTTACAAAGGAAAGAAGGGAGAGGGTGGTCATTACTGGCATGGGGCAGAAACCCAGTGTAGGTAGGAAAGAAAGAAAGAGAGAGAGAGAGAAAGAGAAGAAAAGAAAAAGAAGGAAGAAAGAGAGATGCTGGATTAAGGTAGGAATTCACGATTGGGAAAAATCGTGGCCTTTCTTCGAGGGGAGCAGAATGCATCAGCGAGTGTCCCTAAATGTTCAAAAACAAACCGGAGTTTAGCTAGGAAGCGATGGTCCGACGAGGAGGGAGAAGCATAGCCTATCAAAGAAGGAACCTGAGGTGAAAGGTGGGATGGGTTCCAGTTTTGCCAAAGCCCCAACCTCCCTAGATCTCGCTCTCTTCGGCCCTAAAATGAAGGGATCAACCCGATAGGATTTCTAAGCCCAAAGACTTCATGAAGAAATGGCCTTCACTGCATCCCTGGCATGGTGTGCCCCTCTAGTTAATGGGTAACGATCTGCAGTAAGTTCTAGCATCACGTTAGTGACTTCAACTTCCTGTGTTCGACAAGCGTTCTCCCTAATGATCCCCCGAGAGAGCAGCTGAGGAGGCAGCGAGCTGGGGACTCGCAAGAGGCTGTGGCAGTTCCTGTCGTGCTTCCACCCGCTTTGTCGGGTGCACGGTTAGACTCCCAGCCTGGGAGCCGTCCAGCGCCGACGCTTGCTCTACATGGACGCGGGGCACCTCGGCAGGTGCACAGGCCTGGTCGCCCAGGCTACCCGGCGGCACTGCTTGAAGGGTTTGCATGGCAGGTCTGGCTGACATGCTGGGCTTCGAGCATAATCTCCAATCTGAGATTCCGCACTTACCCCTAGAACGATCACCTTTTTTTTTTTTTAAGATTTTATTTATTTATTCATGAGAGAGACAGAGAGAGAGAGAGAGAGAGGCAGAGACACAGGCAGAGGGAGAAGCAGGCTCCACGCAGGGAGCCCGACGTGGGACTCGATCCCAGGACTCCAGGACCACACCCTGGGCAGAAGGCAGGCACTAAACCGCTGAGCCACCCAGGAATCCCCGAACGATCACCTTTTTAATAAGAATTTTTTTAAGTCATTCCTGGACGTGGCCTGGCCCCACACAACCTTTCACAGGAGAGAGAACCCCACTTAGCTGCCAGATGGCTAAAGCTCTCTGGCGTCAGATACCCTTCTCTTTTCTCCACAGTTTAAAGGTATCAGTAACATCGAGCCAGCAAGGGAACAGAGATGGCACTTGTGTACACAGAAAGGTGAGAAGTTCAAAGCTTTGGCAAAGTGGCCGGTGCCCGGCTGCTCAAGGAGAAGGAACACCGGTGCGGGCAGGGAGCTGGGTTTGGGGTTAAGTGTCCCAGTAGGTTCCCTCACAGTCAGTCTCTGATGAACACGCATCATACATCATCATCTTCAGATTCCTGATGAGGACAATTTTAACTGCAAATAAATAAGCCACATAGATGGAGAAACCCCCACACGCGGGGGGTCCTCCCTTTGGTGAGAACACTGTAGGCCCCGATGAAATCACACTCAGATAGTTTTCATCTGTGGGCTTCATGGGGACGTCTGACGCCACCAGACCTCAAGGCAAAAAATAGATGCTCTTCAAAGACTCCGTAGCTCCCGAGAGTTACTCATGTGGAAAGCAAATGAATGATGTTGATGCTCATGAAAGCGATCTCACAGCTACAGCGGATGACTCTAAGTGGTCCCAGCCAAACATGAGAAAGTGTGAACTTTTTCATCTGTGATTGAAGGAACGTGATTGTAATTAGGATATAGAACTCTCGGATCCCAGGGCAGTTTGAAGCACTTAGCTTCAAGCACTGCAGTTAGCCTTTTGAACAGCAAACTCATGTTTCGAATTATAACAAATGGCTCTATTAATGCTCTCCCTAATTGCTTCTGAACCTCACTCTTGAATTGCACCAGGCAGAGGCTGTAAAGGTTTGCTTGCGGAAAGCTTCCATCTGCGTTTCTCCTTTGAGAGGTAGTTGTGAATGGGAGCAGCCAATGGGACTAGGGTGCCTGCGCTCTAAGAGCCTCTTGTTCCGAGGAGTGTGGGGCTTGGTGACCGATGCCAGACATTCGAAATGTAAATCTGAATAAGTCCATAGAAATCGAGACACGGAAGCATGGGATTTGATGGATTGTGTTTCTCCCGAGTGCTTTGTGGAGCAGCGTTGCAGTAGGAAGTGCCTCTCCAACAGGGTTATTGAAAGAACAAGCTTACAGCTTGAACCTTGCCCCCAGAAGAACACTCGACAATAGTGTCTCTATGATGACACGTTCCTGGTGGATTTTCTCAAGTGTGTTTTTCTTCCATTGAATTTACCTCTTATTATTTTTTTTTCCTTCTTCATTCCTGTGAGATATAGGAGCGTGACTATAGGTGTGTTTTTCTCTTACAGTTTGAGGGGAAGAGTTGCACTCTAAGTAACTAGTTTGTATAGAGCTGAAGATTTTTCTTTTCTTTTTTTCTTACCTGAAGATTTTTATTTTTTTTAATGCACTAGCCCGTAGTATAAATATTATTGTCTGTACATTCTGCTGTCAAAAATGGGAATGGTATTCCCACTCTTTCATGGAGGCTAAGTGGCTGAGTTTCTCCTTTTGACACTACGAATCCCAATGAAAACGTGAAGTGGTTTATCTGTTGAAAATGATGCTCCTTACTTTGTTGGTGACGTTGTTCCTCTTTTCCTTTACCCTCCCATCCACACTCTGAGAATTCACACTGGTAACTGAACTTTACCAGAGTGCGAGGGAGAGAGGGGAATACAGGCCTCATGGCAGAGGCACCTCACATGGATGGAATGATGCCGTTGTCAACACACTTAACCAAATGGTGCCCGTCAGCCCCTGTTTGGCCATCAGTCCCTCCTCTGGGCCTCCCTCCTGGGGTTGCTTTTTCTGATCATCCACCCTCTCCCTGACATCATTTTCCAGCTGGACCATCACAGCATCCAGTGTTCCTTGCAAACTCTGGAAGAGGAGATTGTTCTCCTTTGACCTCTTGGAGATACTCTTGGGCTTTGGCTAAGTCCTTACTGACATCCCAGCCATCTCTCCAGTTAGCTTACCTTGGTCCACCTGCTTCATGGTTCGATGTCCTGGTTTCTCTCTCCCTCTCACTTCTGCTGTTCCTGGAAGAGACTGTCCCATAGGTTTTTAGCTTTTCATGCGCCATCATCTCTTGTCCTACTGTCAGTCAGCTTCTCTGAAACTTGGTTGCCCACCCTCTTCTCATCTCCCCTCTCCTTTTTCCTTCTATTTCTCAGTAGATACTCTTCAGTGTCACCCAACCCAGCAGTGTCTCTGCATTCCCTGGCCTGGACTTCCTCTTTGTTATGACAGTCTTCTCCTTCAGGCATTTATTGTATATACATTTACCTCTTGAAACTTTTGTAAAAAACAAAAACCCAAGCAAAACTTTCTAGTATTACATAAGCAGCGTATGTCACTTGTGTCATTTTTAAAAGTAAGAATAAATAAGATGAAGAAAAGAGAGGCATATGCCGACCACCCAGGTATGATCCCTTAGTCTTCTACTTGTTGGTCCTTCAGGTATTAGGAGGCACCTATTGCAATCCGCCACAAATCTTGTTCAGAACAGACATCCCTGGTTTCCTTCATACATTCTTCAGGGAGCTAGTGGGGCGCCCCTCATCACCACTCTGGCCCTGCTCGTGTGATATTTCCCTATTCACATGTGACACCACCAGAACTGAGCTGACTTGTGCCCTGTGGAGCTGCTGGCTACCCCCCAATCAAGAGGGCATCCTTAAGCCCTCCCTACCCTTCCTGCCTGCAGAGCTGTGGTATGGTGATTCTCTAATGGACTGAAACTCTTTAAATTATGTGGACATTCCAATCATTTTTAATTTTCTTATTTTTATTTATACTACTTTCTGTTCTTCGTTGTCAACCAAAAGTATCAATTTGGATCTGAAGTCCAAATGGATACTCTGCCTGGAGCATTTCTTCTACTTGGACCAAAAAAGGGATGGGAAAGGGTTGGGAGTGACATGCTTTACTCTCTTAGAGGACCCAGGCAGACTACCAGTGGTCTGGGCTTTCCTTTATTAGCCCTCACAAGTCATTTCCTTATGGGCCTGCTCTAGAATCTTACTCCAGATTGATACCAAGCCACTCCTCCGCGGGTGACTGAATCCGTCGTCTCACTGAAAATCGGTCTTGATTTGCCTTGATTTGTCCAATCTCTAGGCACATTTCTTCACTGTACTTCCTCCCAGATCCCTAACAGAATTATGACAGCCTCATTTTTGAGAACTTTTGGGCTCAACATGTAATCTGTTGAAGCCAGAGGACTTGATCCCATTTATTGTGGCCAAGTCCCCATATGAAATGATTTCATCTATCTTGGGCTTTATTTTTGTTTGTTTGTTTGTTTGTTTGTGCTTTGTTTTTCTCAAGGCGATTTTCCCCTTCTCAGTCTGACAGGTAAAATAGCAATAAAATAGTACTTCTTCTGCTTTGTCATCTGTCAGCATCACACCCTTGCTCTCAAGCAGCCAATTAGCCTCTTCCTCAATTGCCTCCATTTTTCACATATAACTAAGGCCAGTTCTGTTGTCTTCACCATGTTCCATAAATATAAATTTTTCCGAGCTTTAGCTTTGTGAACACTTTTGATAGGTTAGTGGTACTGTCTACCCTTGGCCTTCGCATCAAAAGTAATGGCATCTTAAATTAACTCCATACCATTGGTCCAAATGTTTGCAAAGTGGCAAAAATGTAAAGTCCAGTATAGACTTCTTCACCTATAAATGTCTGAGAGATCTCCTGTTTGTGCAACGAGCACCATCAGGGTAGCTGTAGAGGGGCAACAGCATTCTACAGAGGTGCATTAAAACTCAATCTGGTTTTTGGGAAGCCCAGTGAGGAAGAAGAAGCTGCATGACCAAAACCTGGAAACTCTTAATTCTCAAGTTCTATCCTGGACCCTGCCTACCAATCCCAAAAAGGTGAATAAATAAATCTATGGACCGAGGATAAGATAGAGGAGCACATTCTATAAGTAATGAATGTTGGCCATAGGTCCCAGTGCAATCATGCCAAAGTCTTCTCTTGTTGAAGCTCGAGTCTGGTGTAGGGCTTAGGACTGGAGCAGCCTGTGTGCCTCTCTCCCCTGATCCTAGTGATAAGGGAAAGTCATTCCGGAAAGGCAGCAAATACAGAAATAAAACAAGAGCCAGAACAAGAAAACCCTCAAGCGTCCCGTCAGAACCAGCTGAAGGTAGCAGGAACACCGAGTTCTCTTGCCTGGAACACTATTTAGAGAAGAGGCAGGATGGAGAAAGCCAGAGAGCAGGGAACGGGAGAGAGCTTAGCTTTCCTCAAGGCCGCTTCCCCCCCCCCCCCCCCCCCCCGTGTCCACCCCCTTAATTGCTGCACTGTTGTGAATGAATGAGTGCATTTCAGGAAAGAAAATGGAGTCAGAGAGAGAGATGCACTATGTGGCTTTTTCCCCAAGAGTCTCAAATTTTACCTGACAAGACTTCTGGGAGTCGGGCACGAGGCTACCAAGAGCGAAGGCTACTGTGTCCCCAGGCTCAGTCAAGGACATCTATCCCTGGATCTAAATCGCACCTGATAGAAAAGTGAGGCGACATTAAGATACAATGGAATATTACTCAGCTATTAGAAATGACAAATACCCACCATTTGCTTCAACGTGGATGGAACTGGAGGGTATTATGCTGAGTGAAGTAAGTCAGTCGGAGAAGGACAAACATTATATGTTCTCATTCATTTGGGGAATATAAATAATAGTGAAAGGGAATAGAAGGGAAGGGAGAAGAAATGTGTGGGAAATATCAGAAAGGGAGACAGAACGTAAAGACTGCTAACTCTGGGAAACGAACTAGGGGTGGTGGAAGGGGAGGAGGGCGGGGAGTGGGGGTGAACGGGTGACGGGCACTGGGGGTTATTCTGTATGTTAGTAAATTGAACACCAATAAAAAATAAATTAAAAAAAAAAAGAGCTCTTCCTTCCCTGGTCCCATTTGAGAATTATTGCACAGATGTCCACTCTTGAAGAACAACAATCCATGTTGATATATAAAAGTTCAGAAAAGTCGTGTAACAAAGAAAGGTGTTTCCCAGACTCTTCAGAGCGTGAATTTTTTGGGTGATTCCTTACCATCATTCATAAGAGCGTTCGTTGCGTGGAGAACACTGTGGAGGCCAACTTCAGTTCATGGACTTATTCTGTGAAGAGTTCACTAGGTAAATGAGGGAATCGGCCTAACTTTGTATGTTCTCACTTCATATTTACACCCACCTTTTCTCTCTACATTCCCTGGAGCACCCGTTTTATTCCATAGTTTTGACTGCCATGTTAATATAACTGTTCCCAAGTGTGTTTTTCTAACGCTGACCTCATTCTTGACCACCACACCCACATTTCCAGCTGTGTACTTCCTAGTCCCTCTATCTGGGTATCAGGCACGTGCCCCGAGTTCAGCATGGAAAGTCAAAATGAAGTATCCTCTCAACCACAGTGACTTTTTTCCGGTCTCCCTCTCATTAATAATATCCTCACTCTCCAGTGACGAAGTTGGGAACCCCAGTGGATTTCCAGACCTTCTGTTTCCTTTACCCAGGAGAATGTACTCAAAAATTATGTCCATATGATAAATACAGATAGAATTTAAAAACTTAATGTATTTTGTCTCTGAGACTTCTATCTATTCCCATGGACATAGTCCAGACTCTCATTTTTCATTTGAACAATTGCAATAGCTTCAGGTAAATTATGGGGTAAGCAGAATTCTTGTAAGGAAAGGGAATTTGGCATGAGAACCTTTTATCTGTCTTTGTCAAGATAAAATCTTAAGTTACAGATATGCTTAGAAAAATGTTAAGGAGATTATGGCATTAATATTAATGAACAGGATGGGGTTTTAAAGCTAGTGATCAAGAGAAGTGGGAATGTTCCAGTGGTACTCTATCAATCTCCCTTGTTTGTTATGGAATTCTGGAGGTACCTGAGCACGTGCCTGGAAATTACAATGGGAAGTCAGCATACCACTCTACCACTAAAGCCTGAGTGAGGCCACCTAAGTCCAATTTGTTTTTTCATTTATACAGTTTCTTACAGTCACAACTGTGGACAGTTATTGTACAGAATAACGAAGTGCCAAGTAACGGTTTTAGTTTGTCTTGAGATATGCGAGTTTCCTTTAATGATTCAATCAGCATCATTAATAAACTATACTTAAGCAAAAAACCCAAAACCAAAAAAATTCCAAACTAAAAGTCTTTTGCACATAAACTCATCTAACCTGAAGAAAGTAGTATGGCCCCATTTTTCAAAGGGAGGAAGTGCAGTCACAGAGTGGCTGATTTTCCCAGCATAGCTAGTTCATAGCTTGAACTAGACTTTGGACTCCAAGCCCTGGGTTACTTTCCACTACCTTTCCACTGGCTCCCCAAACTTAACTGACGGTCACGTTCAGTGAATGGGAGATGGGCTTCCCAAGCCTCTGTTGTGTAAGGAACTGACATGGGGTAACTGTGAGCAAGTAGAACCAGAGAGGCCTTACAGGGAAGGCATCTAGCCTCTGTCCTAACCACAGGCCACCAGTAAGCCCACCTGCCCTGTGAGGTGAAGTCATGCAGCTTAATTTTGAATATGATCGATGGCAACAAGGGTGCCCCATTTATTTACACAGTATAGGTTGCAGGACCTTCTCAATACATTACATAGTGTAGAATGAATTGTTCACGGATCTGACTTTATCCTTACAGAGCCGATGCAGTTCTTAATTTATAGCACCATAAAGAAAAACAGTGAAGGATGCCTCAAGACTCTTGGCAGGCAAATATAGACAAAGCTCCCTCATGTCCTTTTGAATTCCAGGACTGGAGACTCATGGGCTTCGATCAGTGCATAACATGAAGATCTGAAAGCTCCTTTTCCTGTTTCCAACCATAGAATCTTACTGATTTGATTTAAATAGAATTTCCTCTTGTTTGCTTTATTCTGAGCATGAAGAACTGGTCACCCACCATTCTTTGAATAAAACCATTTCAAATTGTGTGAAGGAGAGTATGATCAAATCATTTCTCATTCTTTCCTTCAGGCTGAAATACCACAGTTGCTTTAATTTCCTTCAAAGCATCTATTTTCCACCCCTTGAGTTGTTTTTATTTCTCTTTTTGGGATTCTGTTCATTTGCTCCATTGCATTGCCTTTTTTAAGCAAAGAGGTCAGAACTGGACACAGCTCTAACCTGAGTGTGACTAATGCAGAGCATTTTGTAAGAAAGAGATTGCTTCCCGGACTCTACATGTCCTACCTGCCTTGGCACTTGAACAGTGAGCTATTGTTGTCATCGTTTATTTTTAAAAAAGGGAAGGGGATCCATCCTACTCCAAAAATGGCTACAATGGAGAAAAAAAATACATGCCTTTGGTGGCCTCACCCAGTCTCTAGCTACTTGCTATGGGGAGAAAAATGTGCTCATTTTGAGGCTTGAGAAGTGTTTATATACATTTGTACTGGGGGGCTGTTGCTGTTGATTATAGGTACTGACCCTGCACTTGAGAAGGATCATGTATATATATACCCTCTGATGCAAATGGAAAAAAGAACCATCAAATGTCCGACATGGGCTCTGAAATCCAAGCACAGAGGCAAAACTTTTCCAGCAAAGTGTTTTTTAAAACTGTGTAAAATGAGAAATGACTGTGGGATTTTTCACAAATAAGTTTAGTTTGAATCCTGTGGTCCTTGAAGAGAAAATTTTAAAAACCACCATCGGCAGCGTAAAATGGTGTAGCCACTTTGGAAAACCAATTGGCAGTTCCTCAAAAAACTAAACAGAGTTACAGTGTGACTCAGCAGTTCCACTCCTAGGCATGTAGCCAAGAGAATTAAAAGGATAATCCCACAAAAACTTGTAAATGAATGTTCATAGCAGTGTTAATCACAATAGCCAGGGTGGAAACCAACCAAATGTCTATCAGCTGACGAAGGCATAGACAAAATGTGGTCTATCTATACAGTGGAATAGTCATTTAGCCACAGAAAGGAATACAGTACTGATGCGTGCCACAAGGACAAACCTTGACAACATTAAGAGAAAGAAACTAGGCACGAGAGGCTGTATATTCTGATCCCATTAATATGACGTATCCAGAATAGGCAAATCTGTAGGAACAAAGTAGATTAGTGGTTGCCAGGGGTTGAGGGGAGGTGGGGGAGTGGGGAGTGACTGCTAATGGGTGCTGGTAGGGTAAGAGGTTCTTTCTGATGTGATGAGAATGTTCTGGAATTGGTTACAGTGATGGTTGAACAACCTGGTGAATTTACTAAAAATCACAGAATTGCACTCTAATTCGATGAATTTTTTTTGAAATGTGGATTATAGTTTTTAAAAAACAAAAGCAGAACAAATAATCCCATTTATAAATTCATTTATAAATTGACCCCTTGTCATATTTTTTTTTCCTTTTTAGAAATAATAAGCAGGGATCCCTGGGTGGCGCAGCGGTTTAGCGCCTGCCTTTGGCCCAGGGTGTGATCCTGGAGACCCGGGATCGAATCCCACGTCGGGCTCCCGGTACATGGAGCCTGCTTCTCCCTCTGCCTATGTCTCTGCCTCTCTCTCTCTCTCTCTGTGTGACTATCATAAATAAATAAAAATTAAAAAAAAAGAAATAAGCACCTCAGAAAGTTCTCTTTAATGACTATGAGGCTTTTACTTGGGAAAACGTGCTAGTGCCTTGGGTTTCTTGAATGTCGGTAGTAAAGCAAGATGTTTGCATACAGTGGCAGAATAAGGACACTGAGAAACTCTTCTGGGCAGTAGGAGTAGCGACTGGGCTGCTTGTGAGAAACCGGGAGCATCCGACTCATTTATTGCTCAGCAAATGGTCACTTATTTGTGCTGCTGCTTAACGATCAGTATTTTTTTTCTCTCCTGTCCATTTTTTTTTTTTTTTTTTTTTTGGTGAATATTTTTGCTGAGAAACTGAACCATGTGCTTGAGCCTCTGTTAGACGAATCATCAGTATTTGCAGCCTTTTTCTGTAGCGTCCATTCTGGAAACGGAATGGCTAGAAGCACACCCCAACTAATTCCAGGCTCGTGGGATTATTATTTTTCCCCCTTCAGCTACTTTCTGGCACCTCTAATTAGCCTCGACAGCCTGACTGTCCTCTGACGGTGGTGGCCCCTGCCTGTCCCATCAGCTACTCTGCTTTCTTTCCCATCGACACATTTCTGATACTTTTGAAGGAGACAGACGCTTCTGCTGCATCTGAACAGGACTCCCAAGGTCTGATGCTTTTTGACAAAATGGGTACCTCCTCCCTGTACTTGGGAATTGATATACACTGTCAAAAAGGGTTTTCCGAATGGTTTCTCTTTGTCACCTTGGATCAGATTTTCTCCTCCATCCTGGAAATGTGCAGTTTAATGTTGCGTTTCGAATCACTTTCAGCTGAAAAAGTGCGTAATGGAATCAGGGCATCCCATGAATACCCTTAGCAGCGTGGAAGATGCCTTTTGTTTGCAGCTCGTTGCTCCAACCATGCCTTTTGTTGCACTGGTGACAACAGTGGAATTACATTGGGGGGCTCGCTCGATAATGGGCTCCTTGTCCTTTATGATTTAAGAGATGCCCTAAGGGTGACTTCTCCCATCCTGGCACTTCGGAATTGGTTTATATTTATTAGAATCTGAACTCTGGCGGTTGCTACCTCCTGAGAAGAAAAGCAGTAACTGTACCAGTTTGTCCCTATTTCTCAGCCCCACGTACCTGAGGCTTATTTTCAGAATCGTTTAAATTTAGTTTTGAAAGGTGCCTGCGAATGGATCTGGTCCCATCTCTTCTTTTTATAGGCAAGGACACCAAGGCCTGGAGCCCAAGACGGGCATGAGGTGGGGGCTGGCACCTACAGATTCTGATTCCCAGGACGGTCCCAGCTTCCCGCCATACCACGTGGCCCCACTGCCACTGCTGATGCCCCTATGTGTGCATCCCTCCAACGCCATGGACTTCTCGGACGTGGGAGAGGGGTCAGCAATCAGCCACCGCCCCAGTATTTGTCATTTAGTGCTTTGGCTTTCACAGGATCACCTCCTGGGCAAACTGTCAGAACTTACAACAACCCGAGAGGCTAGGTGACAGTGCACCTATCTATGTGCCATTCAGTTAGCCGTAGTTGATAACACGCATGGGGCGTCCGTGCTGCAGGGCTGACCGACCTCTCAACCACGAGAGATTGGAACGAAGCTCTGTGCTATTGGGACTCTTCCAGACATGGGCCTCGGAGCCCTTTCTTTGCTGGCCTGCTGTTCCCAAGGCCCAGGGAGAGCAAGATGAGGCAACTTAGTGTCCGCTCTGGCTCCAGGAGTGAGCCTGACCCCTAACTTTTGGTTTGCTCGGAAGACTTTCCATGGCTCTTATTTCATGGAAACTGGACTGCTGGACACCGTTACCTGCTTTCTAAGTGCAGCAGCCCGGCAATTTTGTATTTTTTTTTCCATTTCTGCCCTGCAGAGTGTGCCGGTGTTCAGCTTAAAGGTGTGTGGGTGTGTGTGCACGTGTGTGCGCCCGCATATATGTGTACTCACGTATGGGTACATATATGTAAAGTCTGTATTTATAAATATAAACCTGTATGTATATATACATTTTTTCCCACTCTTCGAGCCACTTGCATAAAGCCTTCAATTGGGGCTATTTCATACTTATTAGTTGTCCTCCTACCATGTCTCCATGGCATCTGTTTGCAAAATCACTTACCTACGAGTTTGGGGGTTTTGATGGGCTTTGAGGCCAGAGGTTTTTACCTTGGGGAGGTAATCTCCCTGCCTGGCACAGCATGCACTCTTAGGCTTCCTGAGGGTTTCAGAAAGGGAGTGCTGACCAGGTTTCCTGCACCTGCCCTGCGATTCTCCAAACGTCATCTTCTTCTTAAAGTCATTTTTAAACAACGTTTTTATTTTATTTTTTTTTTTTTTTTAAGATTTTATTTATTCGTTCATAAGACACAGAGGCAGAGAGACACAGGCAGAGCGAGAAGCAGGCTCCATGCGGGGAGCCCGACATGGGACTCGATCCCAGGTCTCCAGGATCACGCCCTGGGCCGAAGGCGGTGCTGAACCACTGAGCCACGTGGGCTGCCCCTAAACAACGTTTTTAAATGTCTTAAAGACATCTTGGGGCTTAACCAGTTCTTATTTTTATAACAAAAGCCAGCCACTGGTTCCTCAGTTAGCGGCTCCTGACATGGCTACAGGATCCCTCTACAGTCGTGCCTGAGCTCTGTGACCTCTGACGTGCGACTGCGCCACTGGGCAGGGGTCTGTGGACCAGTGCTTGGGGCATACGGGGTTCACAAAAATTGGTAGTGGAACAAAGATGAATCTGTAGGACTTTAGGTCTTCTCTGAATATGTGGCCAAATCTGGGCAAACCAATTCCTCTTCAGACTTGACAAAAAGAACATCCATCCCCCGTAGCCGTCAAATAACGAAAAGCTATGTGAAGAAACGTGAACTCTCCCACTCGCATGCCCCTCCTCCTGCTTAATCAAACACGTGTTTACACTGCTGAGCAGCCAGGGGTCCTGTGGGCCCCTGTGGGTCCAGGTGGGCCAGTGAGGGCCTGAGCCTGACGGAAGGTAGCAGTCCACCTTGATTCACTTCCTGTGAACCTGCAGGCAAGAGGCAAAGAAAAAGCAAAGGGCCAGCTTCCCCGTGTTCCATTTCCACCCTCCCACCCCCGAAGGGCCCCTGCACCGTCAAGGGTCCATTGACAGGGAGCACAGACAGGAGGGAATCTTCTTACTGCTAAGGAGCTCTGGACAAAAGGCCTCTGCCTCTTAAACCAGGGGACGGGTCGTGGGGGGTGGGGGTGGAAAGGGGAGAGATTCTAGGCCAAAAAGCCCTTAGTGAGAATGGAGAGGACTGCCTTTGTATTGCCCCCACCCCCACCCCCGCCATGGCCGTGAGGGAGCACACCTGGCTTGGGCCTGGGGTCACAGTCCTCCCATATGGTGTATCCGTGTATGGCTTTCCTTTTTCAAAAATGGGATTATACTGCATATTCCTCAGAAACTTGCTTTTCTCACTTAGCAATCCATCATGGATATCTCTAGGTCAAGAAACGTACTTATCTCTCTCTCTCTCTCTCTCTCTCTCTCTTTTTTTAATGACCATATAATACCTTATGGATTACAAACCAATCTATTCAGTATCTCACCTTTTGATAGACGTTGAGACTGTTTCCAATCTTTGCTGCAACGAAGAATGTCAAGCACGATTTCTTGTTTGTATGTCCGAGGCTTCTGAGTTTTCTGTGTTTTTAGGTGGTAGTCCCAAAAGTAGGAGGACTGGACCATCGAACGCATCATTATAATAGATTTAAAAGGTATAACGGTTTACGCTCCCATTAATTATGAGATTGGCCTTTTTTCTTGCCCTATGAGAACTACTACCCGTTGTTAATTTTTTCAACAAACGTTTGCCAATCTGATGAGCAAAAGTTATATGTTATTTTTACTTTAATTTGCATTTTCCTGGACTAGTGAGATCGAGCATCTTTTCATGTGTTTATTGAACATTTGCATTTTCCCTTCTGTCAGTTGCCTAATCATATCTTTTACCCATTTTTTTTTTCCCTTTGCTTGTTTGTCAGATGTCTCTTGGAGAGTGTCAATCTTGCTTCTGAGGTGGGATTTCACAGGAGTTGGTGTGATCTCCTTAAGAGAAGTTGTGAAATCAAGCGAATATTTGAAACGAGCATCTCATTTGACCCCTTATTTTTCTCTTGACCGGTTAATGATTTGACTCACTTGGGGGACGCATGTAGGTCTTTTTGACGCCAAATTGTGATATTAGAGGATAGAAGTAGCAAGGTTTTCAAGAAATTGCTCTCTGAACTCAAAATTCTCATCAGTTAGCAATAAATTGCTTTTATCCTCTCATGTGGCTAATGTTTGGGGAGGGTGGGAGGCCATTTGAGAAACAATGAATGTCTTTGCTTTACCTTCTCTTCTCCCATCCTTGCAGTTGACTCCTAAGACCATCTTAGACCCTACCATTCACCTTAGTACAAATCAGGCTCCATCTTTTACGCTGGGCAAGAAATTCAAGTATGCAGATTTCATTTTTAGTCTCTGTGAACGAAAGGCTAGCCTTAACTTGGGGGAATATGCTCAGGAGCCACCTTTCTGGGGTAAGGGATATCAAGTAGGAAGTGGTGGCCAGTTGATTAAATTGCCCCAAGCCTAGGAACCTCCTCGCTTTATCTCTGGCTAATCTCTGAGTAAGTAAGTGGAATGACATCCAAAATCTGACCGTAGTCCTATCGACAGGTCCAGATCCAAAGGCCTAGCCGAAAGACCAGGGCGTATGCCTAATTCTCCTTGCTTCTTACTGCTGCCACAGCTTTTTTTGGGTTTTGTTTTAAATAATTTTCCTTTGGAAAAACAGCTCATAAAATAACAAAGTAGAAGATATGAAGTACACAAGAATCCCATGATGACAGAATGTAGCTTGAAAGCATTTCTCTAGTTTATTGGTTGTTTAGTGCAAGATTTGTCAGCCTTCACACGCACTCTATTCCCTTTGAAACCCATTCCCTCTCACTGCCCCACTCCAGATTGGAGACCAGCGCTCTGACACATTGATCCCAAGATCAGAGGGATGAAAGAGCGAAAGATCAAAAAGAAGCCAGGAAGCACATAGGAAGAGGCATCATGATTTAGGGACTGGAAAGTCTGACTGCCAAGCATGCTGTCATCTTTAATCCATGGGTGTCTCATAAAGGAAGAACTTGGTAGTTCAAACAGAAATGAAGACTGTTCTGTACATAGATGGATTTGATATAAATATCTGTTTAAGAAAGTAATTAGCTAGGGTTAGCCCAGCAGCGAATATTGGAATTGAATGCTGGTACCTCGTCACTGTGTGTGAATTTGAAATTTAAAAAAAACGAGAGTAAACACAGTGGTGGCTGCTGCCTTGGCTGTGTCCCCTCTCTCCTGCCCACTAAGGACAAGGGTTCTGCCTCAGTTGACTAAATCTCTCAAGTCACTTTGTTAGTGGCGACTTAGCCAGAATGACATCCTTTTACATTCATTGACTTTTTATAAAACCGATGAAAGGCGTGCAGGTGTTTGAGGGTCCAGACTCTTTACAGTTAAATAATTACAGGTAATAATGTTGTTACTAGGAAAAGTTTTATTCGAGGCCTTCACTCTGGGTGTATCTATTCATCCACCCAAGTGTGGCTTGCTCACTCTTTATCCATATAGTCATTTATCCATCAGCAGTTACTGTGTGTCTGTCACAGGCCTGAGATAAGGATTCAGGCTCTGGCTGGGAAATATCCTCAGGGAGTTAGAGAAGCCATGGGAGCAGTGGTGAGGGTTGGTAAGGACAATGCTGTGCAACACCATGGTATCACAGGGGCCTCACAGGTAACCCAGGAAGACAAGAGAAGGCACTCTCGGGGGGGGGGGGGGGGGCTGACGGCCTTGTCACTAGGAATAGCTTGTCCAGAGGAAAGGAGAGGGAGATGTGCAAGAATAACAAAAGTGAGGCGAAAGCCAGAAATAGAGGCAAAACACAGATAACAATGGATTTTGGAAATGCTGGGGAGCCATGAGGGAGCTTTCAAAAGGGAATATGACTTGGTGAGAGTCACACTTTATTTTTTTATTATTTTTTTATGAGAGTCACACTTTAAAATCACCGTGGTGGGGCACCTGGGTGGCTCAGGCTTAAGCATCTGCCTTCGGCTCAGGTCACGAATCTAGGGTCCTGGGTCAGAGTCCCCACATCCAGCTCTCTGCTCAGTGGGGAGTCGGCTTCTCCCTCTCCCTCTGCTCCCCTCCTCTGCGTCAAATAAATAAATAAAATCTTTTAAAAATTAAGATAAAAAATCCACCATGGTGATCATGTACAGAGTCAGAGGAGGACAGAAGTGGGAGCAGCACAGAGCTCCTGAGTCATGTGGACAAGCTCTGATGGGGACTTGAACCAAGGCACAAAATGGTGAGAATCAAAGAAAGGAACAGATTCACATGCTGTTGAAGAAGTAGAATTTATAGGGTGTGGTGCCTTTTTGGATGGTAGGGTGAGAAACAGGAGCAGTCTGAGAAGATTCCCTGGTGTAGGATAGGTGAGTAGGTGGGAAGGAGTGCTTTTCCCTGAGATGGAGAATGCTAGAAGGGCAGATCTGGGGAGGGGGTAGATAAGATCATTAATTAAGTTTGAAACATGCTGAATCTCAGATGATGGTGATTATTCATGTGGAGATATCTGTTGGCGGTTGAGTGCCCCAGGCTGGAGCACAGCAGAGATGTATGGGCTGGAAAGGATATTTGGAGTCATTGGTATATGTAGTTGTTGAAGCCATTTATTCATTTAGAAAATATTAAGGGCATAGAGTGGGGCCAGCTTCATGGATGTGCAATTTATGGGTCACACAGGCCTCACTCTTGGAAGGGCCCCACATTGAGTCTAAAGCTTTGTTGTCACCATCTTAAAATTCTCATTAATTTCTAAACAAGAGGCCTTGCATTTTTATTTGGCACTGGGCCCTGGAAATTAGGTACCCAGTCCTGCTTATCGTACCTTGGCCCTGTGTACAGTAGCTACAGGGCTACAATGTTGACTAAGGCAGCCATGGTTCTTGCCTTAAGAACTCACAGGCAAGGATGTTAAGCCATCAATAGCAAAATGGGATGTGTTCTATATTAGGAGTGCCAGGCTAAAGGAGCATGTGGGGAGGCTGCTAAAGCTAATCTTGGAGCTTAAGGAGTTAGGACATGAGACTCCCCGGGAAGAAGAGTAGAGAGACAAAATGGTAGCCCATAACACCAAAGGAAGAATAGAGAAGGGAGCCTCCAGGACATAGGGAATCTAGGAGGAGGAGTGTCCCAGAAGCCAGGATCAGGAGAGACTGTTAAATGATGCCAAGCAGACTAGGAATGAGGTCATATCCAGTGGATATAGTAACAAAGAGGCCATTGGGTGATTCTTGACACAGTTGGATAGAGAGGGGGGCAAGAATGAATTTACTTTAAGGGATCAGTGGGAGGTGGGAAAGTACAGCCCCTAACTGTAGATTATTATCTTAATAGGAAAGCAAAGAAAACAGGCCCTGAAAGGTGGGTTTTGGATTAGGAGAGTATCCTTTTTGTTTGTCTGTTTGGTTTGGTTTGGTTTTAAACAAAGTGTTTTGAGCATAGGTCGGAACTATGGGCAGAGAGCCATAGGAAGGAGAAGTTGAGGATACAGAGGGGGAATAACTGACAGAGGGAAGCCCTGAAGTGGGGAGTGATGGATGGACTTACCCTGGTCAGGAAGAGAAGAGAACAAGGTAGCAGAGGGAGCAGGTGAATTTCTAGGTGAGGACCCTCTTGGCTCTCCGAAGTCAACGTCACTTCACTTACCCAAGTGAGCATCCGCTGCCTCTCACTTCCTGCCTCAATTTCAAGGGGAAAGCATCTCCTGAGTTACCTCTTCTCATATTCAACAAATATTTATGGAGCTCCTGCTGTGTGGCAGGCTAAGCATTTGGAATAGAAGAGCAAACTAATAGGACAAGGCCCTGATCTCACACGTAGGTCCCACAAGTGGATCTTCCACAGCCTGATGGTGCGGTGTTGGCTCCTCCCCGCACACCCTCCTCCTCTGTGGTCTCCAACACTGTCTTCTGTCCTCCTTACCTTCTTCCTTGGACTCATTTTCTTCCGCTTCCCTCTGAGATAGCCAGCGTTCCTAGTTGGAGCCTAGAAGCTGGAATTCAGGGACCATGTAGAAAAGGGGAAGGAGTTAAAACTAGCTTTAAGCAAAATTTTGAAATAGAAGGTTGCCTTTGGAATTTATTGCCTAATGGCTTTTGATCTTATTCCCCTGGTTCTCAGAGCCCTTCTTGCTACTTTGAGATTAAGCTCTAACCTAAACCTTCCTCTGAAGCTCTCTCTCTCCATCCTCCATCAAAACCCTACTCCCTTATTCTGGAGTTAGTTGTACCTGATAAGTTAGGACAAAGACCATTTGAATGAACACACTGATCTGTGAAAGGTGGGTATCACCTTTCTTGGGAGGGGGGATTGCATTTTACAAGTGACACTGGATTTTTAAGAAGGAGCTTTTAATCTGTCCTATTTTGGGCATCGTAATAAAAGAAACAATGTGAATATTACATCTTCTTCCCAGTCGGCTTCCCTCAAGTTTTCCATTTTCTCATAGCTTCCACTGGTTTCTTTTAGACCCATTAATTCTCTAAAGCCCCTGTGACTTTTTGTTGCCATCCCCTCCCTTACCTGCCCTCCCATTGGGCACAGGGTTAGGGCTTGGGGGAGAGGTTGGGACAACTGCAGCTACTTATAGGGACTGCTTCTGAGTTGGAGATCACCTCTGTGGTGGGGAGGGGTGCCTGGGGCCTCCTGGCACAAAGAATGCAGCTGACCCTGGAGTCAGTGAGGCATCCACCCAGAGCTGAGCTCATCGAGTATAGGTGTTTCCTATCCTCCTGGCTCTTCACAGAGAAGTGTGTTGGGTTCCAGGCCTCTGGCTCTCTGGTACCTGAGAGCTCTTGGGTTCCTATAGAATGCGTTTTGCAAGCCACTTCACCAGTTGATAGCTAGAAAGTGGTTGTCACGAACCACTTCAGAACAAGAAGATCTAGGAGTAGGAGGCTCCGTCTGGCATAGGCCTAGGGAAGGTCGCTCCATGGTTATCCATGCTGTGGTGTCTCCCTTAGGTATCTCCCTTAGGGAACTCTGTTCTCTCAAGTCCTGGAGTCAGTAGTAGCTCTTGGGCACATTTTTTGGAAGTGTGTGAATTTCCTAACCTTCAGGATGAGATGAGAGGCTTTTTTTTTTTTTTTCCTGGACCCAGGATAGTACCCTAGAAACTCAGGAGTCTAAGTCAGGTGTTCACAGATGGTAACATGCCTATGAATCACCTGGGGATCTTATTACAATGAAGATTCTGATACAGTAAGTCTGAGATGGAACCTGAGAGTCTGCATTTCTAATAAGATCCCAGGTGAGGCCAGTGCCACTGGCCCACAGACACTAAGAGTAACAAGGATCTGGAGCTCTCTATTATGTTAAACACTAGCCACTTGTGACTTTTTAAAGATAAATTAATTAAAATTAAATGAAACTAAAAATTCAGTTTCTCAGCTGCACTAAGCATAATTTAGAGGCTTGTTACCCACGCGTGGCTAGTGGCTGCCGTATTAGATTACACAGATTAAAGTATTTCCTTTATCATGGAGAGGTCTATTGGAGAGCACTAGTCTAGAGTAAGCCTTAATTTGCATCATTCACTTATTCATCCATTTATTCACTGAGCACCTGTTATGTGCCAAGTAGGATGGTTGGTGCTGGGCATTAACAGATGGTTCCGGTAAGCCAACTGGAATGTAATATTCTAAAAGTAAAGATACCTGTAATATGGTGAGGGAGCTACAGTTGGTAACAGTGAATGTTACCATGCAGGTTAGAGGAAAAGGTACCCCTTGGGCATTTCATGTGTGGGTTGTTTTTTTTGTTGTTGTTGTTTTTCTTTTTTTTTAGATTTTATTGAGAGGGAGAGAGCGTGCATGGGCAACTGTGTGCGAGTCAGAGGAGAGGGAGAATCATACACAGACTCTGCGCTGAGTGCAGAGCCTGATGCAAGGCTCAATCCCATGACCCTGAGATCACAACCTGAGCCAAAATCAGGAGTCTGAACCGATTGAGCCCCCCAGGCTCGGTGTGTTCTGAACCAGGCTACAGAGTGATCATAGAATTGAGGTACTTACAAGACTGGCTACTGACAATACCCTTTTTGCCATTTCAGGGCCATAATCATCAGAAACGGAGAAATCATCCCCATGTCTTCAGAATTTACCCCCGAGACTGAGCGCCAGCGACTTCAGTACCTGGTAAGAGTCCTGTCGGTTTGGCGGAGCGCCATGGCGTCGGGGATGGTGTCAGAGCTGTTCTGGAGGAACGTGTAGCTATTGACATGGGAGCAGGCTCACGGCAGTCAAACGACATATGGTATTAACTCCCCCACACACACCTTCTGGATCACACATCCTGGCTCCGTGTGTGACGACACACTCCACCTCCGTGAATTTATTATTATTGCGGCTGTTTCTCTCCCATCTGTAACCAATCGAAGACACGATGTGCTCGTTTCTTTTAATGGGTTGGTATGTACAATATGAAGTGGGGTGTTGAGTAACACAGATACCTTTCTTCCTTGGCCTGCTACTCACTCTAACTGAAAATGGGGGCTCAGGCCTGAGGAGCATGGCAGCCCGCGATCGTGCCGGCAGCCCCCCCAACTTCACACACAGATATGAAGTCTCAAGGGCCCTTTGGGAAAGATGCAGGTGTCAGAAAATCTGTTTCTATCCTGAAAATAAGTTCTCCGTGTAGATCACCCTCTTTGGAGTGAAATTTTGAGTGGGCTAGAGGAGGGCTGTTTGGTTTTTCAGATCTTGAGCATTTTTGCTTCGCCTAGAGATTTGAGTTTTCTGGAAAAGAGGATACACTTCCCTGCCCTCAAATTCTGGAGCTAGGGCATTTGGCTTAGAATCTCAATTCAGTGATGGTGGCAATCATGCCAGGTTACTTTGGACATCTTTGGGGACTGACAGCTTGGATCGTAGTTCTATGGATGAAATATTTTCATGCCAACTGGCTTTCTTTTAAGACAAGATAGCTATAGCAGCGATCCTCTGCTCTTAGGGAAAAATTGATCCGACTGACTCCAAAAGGACTTTGCTCCTGTCTTTGAATTTTGGTGTGTGTGAACAGCCAGGGTTTGATTATTTTGGCCGATTTAGAAAGTGGCTGTGCACTTCCCCTCAATTCCCGTGTCTGTTTAGCTTGTTTTACTCAATATCCAAGCTGTGTTGCTCTGGTACATAATGACAACAGGAATCCAAACCCGGTATAAAAACGTCTCTCCACTCTTCTACGAACTGTTGTTCGCTACCCTTTCTGCTGTTTCTTTTTCAAGTGAGTAACCTTGCAGCCACTCCTGGGAAGTCCAAGCTTCAGAGCTCTCACTCCTTTTGGCAGAGGCAGGGGGAGCGGTCCTGCGGCAGCCACAAAAGATGCTCATTCCAGTCTCAGCTCTGTAACTTGCTGGCTGAGTAACTTTGTGCGAGTCTCTTAACCTTTCCAGGCCTCGGCGTGTCAGTCACGCAGTGGGAAGCTAGACTGGGGAGTCACCACCAAGGACCTTCCAAGTAGAGTTCATGACGACTGCCTTCCTTGTCACCTGTCTGGCTTGTTCTAACCCATCTTCCGCAAAGCCACCCAAGTGATCTGATCATGGACTGTCACCCCCCTACCTAAAATCGTTTGGCTCCTCACAGTGTACAGAAAGCAGGCCCCACCACTCAGCAGACCCGGAATCAGGGTCCCCATCCACCTCCCCTGCATTGTTTGTCTGTTGCCCCTACCAATGCCACCACGCCTCTCAGCTGCAAGCAGAGAACCACCTTCCATTTCTGGGGCAACCTTGATCTCCCCGACTTCCATGCCTTTGGACATATGCTTGCCTGGATGGCCCGTCCCTGTCCTCTGCCATCCTTTGAGACCCCAGCATAAATGTGTCTTCCTCTAGGAAGCATAGGGCTTCCGCCAGGGCTGGGTGTCTGTCCCCCGTGCTCCCATGGAGGAAATGCCCTGTAGAAGCCTGAGGCATGGCTCTGAGCCCGTACTGTTGCTCTGCTGGTTGCTGTCTCTCTCTCCCCTTCCAGACTGAGTCCTGGAGGCAGGCTCCGTGCCCTAGTCCCTTCCCGTTGCCAGTACCCAGCACAGAGGAGATACTGAATCGGGATTTGTTGACTAACTGAAGGAAAGAACCAATATTTGTATTGACATCTGGATCATTCCCACACAGCACTCTCCCCTCCGCCGTCCCCTGAACCCTGTCACAGCCTTTCTGTGCCTCAGCCACACCCTGTCTTCATCACCTCCTGGCCCTTTGGTGAAAACTATGCCCTATTTTCCTGCTCAAGGCAATGGCAAACAGCAGGCTGACTTTTTTTTTTTTTGAAATAGTTTCACATCTTCATGTTACAAGAATGGTACAGAGAGCTCAAAACACTAACTTTTAGGGAGGGATGGCGATGCTGACATTTTATCAGTCTCCTAAATATTTCAATGGTTGGAGTGAGATGCGTGTTGCCTCTGATCTCAGCTTCGTCATGTAGGTGTCTGTGATTTCTACAAGGCCCCTCACTGATCCCAGCTTCATCACCAGTAACAGGCATAGAAATCCTTAGAAGACAGGGGTAAGGATTAAGTAGAAATTCTACGCAGACTCCTTTTGTGCACAGAGCAGTCATTTGATTATTGTTTGATGAATCAGCCTTGCCGCTTCAAATCCCCCTGGTCTGCTGCAAACCGCAGTGATTCTTCTTCCTTATTTTTAATTTGAGACTCCCTCCTTCTGCTCCTAAGACTGATGTGTATTTCCGTGTCACTCTGGAACAATCAGGGTGTACCCCCTTAGCCCACAGAACTGAGCCTAACAGCTGAATTTCTGAAAGGTAAGAAAGCCGTCCCCATTCTTCTTAATCCTTACTCCTAAATCACATGGGTTTCTCCAGTGTATAACTACTCTCCCCAGACCGCAGGAGAGGAAACGATCAGAACGTAAAATATCCTGGTTGTCCAGCTTCCTCTTCTGTCAGGAGTCTAGAAATGTAGGCTCTGAAGTGAACAAATCCGGTAATAATAATAATAATAATGGTCACATGACCTACGATGCAAATCCTTGTGGGGAAGTTTTTGAGAGAATTAGGGGACTCAGAGTGTAAAATAACCTTGTGGTGAAGCCTTTTTGGTAAAGTATTTGAGAGAGTTAGGCTTATAGCATAGAGTATTAAAAATCGTATCAATTGTGAGAGGAAGACAGTAGTGTGATGACTTGTCGCAGCCCAGCCCAGCGCAGCCCCGGCGGGAGCTGTGTGGCTCCAAGCCCCGCACACCACGTCTCCGAAGCTCTCCTAAGTGAAATGTGTAGGATCCCTCCCGAGAGAGATCCACTGTAGGTTCTGAGATCAAAATGAAAAGCAACCCCATGGTAGTATAAAACACAGTATATATCTCAAAATTTTAAGTGCATCTAATCCTATCAGCTCTTTTTTTTTTTCTGGAAGATCAGTTCCCTTGAACTAATAATGAAGCACTTCGGTGCCCTGGGGATTATCGTCTGTTCTGTGTGATCTGAATGAGTCCGTACACCACTGGACAGTTGACAGTGTAGTCCTTATTCTTAGGTCAAATTAAACTTTCTCTTTATGATGTGTGAAGAAACACTTATGATAGACTCACTATAAAACTTCCAGGTCCTGGGATCCCTGGGTGACTCAGCGGTTTGGTGCCTGCCTTTGGCCCAGGGCACGATCCTGGAGTCCCAGGATCGAGTCCTACGTCGGGCTCCCGGCATGGAGCCTACTTCTCCCTCCTCCTGTGTCTCTGCCCCTCTCTCTCTCTCTCTCTCTCTCTCTCTCTCTCTCTCTCATAAATAAATAAATAAATAAATAAATAAATAAATAAATAAATAAATAAATAAATAAATCTTAAAAAAAAAAAACTTCCAGGTCCTTAGAGACTTGACTTGAGCTTGTGTCTGCAGTCCGACTCGTAGAAACGGTTAACGGTTTTCCTGGCAATGGGGAAGATTGAGAGCCCATTGTACGTGAGCAGTCTAGATCCGCACGGACAGGGAATGTTCTTGGTATGCACGCCCTGGATGTTTGGGGATTACAAACCTGGAAGCGGATTACGAGATGATGGATGTGGCAGGCATGTTAATTTTGTTTGGTCTTGCAGCCTGCCCTCCGAGGGCCCTTCCTGCAGCTCTCCGGTAATGTGAACTTTGTTCCATAGATTCTTGGGCAGGATGATTAATCAAGCAGGCTTGAGGGTTTGACGTGTTTACACGGAACGCGACAGGTGTGTGATGAAGGGGTCAGGGGCTGCGGACCCCTGCCCCAGCAGCCGGGGAGAGCTGCTGCCCTACAGCCATGAATAAGCCTTGCCCTTCTGTCACTGTGCCTTTTAAAGCATTTTTTTTAATGTTTCCGGGATGATTGAAATAAAATATTTAAGGAGGTCTAGCACGCTAAACAGAATGTTCGGATGGAGTCAGGGTGCAGAGAGGAGGGAAAGCAGTCCGGGCATGGACATGTCTCAGCGGGATTTACTGCTTTGCTGCTGTGGCCTCCAGAAAGCCACCCCCACCTTTGCTTCAGGTGACAGCCAGAAATGGATCTCCCTCAGGGGGACCTCTGTAGCCCCCGAGGTGGGAGAGTGATGGCTCCCCCTCCCTTCTGCCTAGGCATATTTATAAACTCTGATTTGATTACGTTAAGATGTGCTGGTATCATCAAACCTTCAAGTAATGCACTTCTGTCCTTGTAGATAATCCAAGTCTGCAGCTGTTTTTCATCAAGGGCAATGTACAGAAGAGATGAAAGTGGGTTTCAGATACACATTTGATAACATACAAGTGCAACACCAGCTGAGGTGACTTCTTGTGGTGTCCTTGGAACTACCCCCAGCCTTCTACGCCGAGTGTGATTCTGTTTGCGTGGTATTTCCCTGGTGCTGGGTTTGGAAAGGTTTCAAGGTGGACAGTGTTGCACCTCTTGGCTTTTCGGATTTGTCATGCTCAAAAGTTAGCTCCCAAGAAGTATATTCCTTAACTCTGAACCTGCTTTTAAAACAGGATGCCAGGGGATCCCTGGGTGGCTTAGCGGTTTAGCGCCTGCCTTTGGCCCAGGGCGCGATCCTGAAGTCCCGGGATCAAGTCCCACGTCAGGCTCCCCGCATGGAGCCTGCTTCTCCCTCTGCCTGTGTCTCTGCCCCTCTCTCTCTCTCTCTCTCTCTCTCTCTCTCTGTCTATCGTAAATAAATAAATAAAATCTTTAAAATATGTATAAATAAATAAATAATAAAACAGGATGCAGTAGGGCTCCTGAGTGGCCCAACCCATTAAGCATCTGCCTTCAGCTCAGGTCGTGATCTCCCATTAAGCATCTTCTTCAACTCAGGGTCCTGGCATTGAGCCCTGGGTCGGGCCCCCTGCTCAGCGAGGAAGGAGCCTGCTTCTCCCTCTCTCTCTTTGCCTGCCGCTCCCTCTGCTTGCTCGCCCTCTCTCTCTCCCTGTTTCAAATAAATAAATAGAGTCTTTAAAAATAAAAAAAAAATTAAATGGATGTTTTGTTTATTCCAGTTTGGGAGGACTCAGAGGCTTGGTGTTGAGGTATTATTCCAAACCCGCTGTGCGGACCTAAGAAAATGAATTCTGCACAGCTAAACAAAACCATGAGAATGTATCCCTAACTCCTTTAATTCTTAAAAAAGCTCAGTCTTTCTGCACAGTTGCTACACACATACAGTCTTTAGGCTCTCTAAAACCCCTCTCTTGCAACATACTGAATAAAAAGTTGGACACATAAAGCCAGAGCCATCTGTCCATAGGGTCCCTTAAAAATTGATCTTAGTGTAAAGAAGCAAGACAGTGTCATGCATCCTTTAAAAATGTTACAGTTAAATATGCTCTGAAAGAGGTGTGTAGGGACGCCTGGGTGGCTCAGCAGTTGAGCGTCTGCCTTTGGCTCAGAACATGATCCTGGAGACCCAGGATCAAGTCCCACATTGGGCTCCCCGCAGGGAACATATTTCTCTCTCTGCCTGTGTCTCTGCCTCTGTGTGTGTGTGTGTGTGTGTGTGTGTGTGTCACGAATAAGTAAAAAAAATCTTAAAAAAAAAAAAAAAAAAGAGGTACGTAGCAGTCACTGAAGTTTACCAGGGCAAAAGTTAGCTGTGCATAAAAAGCTTTCTCTGTTCCAGTTCCTTCATTGGTGAAATCAGATAATTACAGGAGCTCCCGTGATTGGTATGAGGACTAATGAGTTAATATTTATAATGTGCTTACAGTAGTGCCTAGATCAGAGGCAAAAATAAAATCTCTTAGTTTCAAATCTAACTGTACATGAAGAACTTTTGTATGGCCGTCCTGCCATTGGGACTACTTCTGTGGCCTTTTATAAAATTTATAAATTCCATTTGCATATGCAAAGGGATTGAAGATATACAGGCACATTCTTTTTGCTGACATGAGTTGTTCTCTCTTCAAATGAATTCCTTTCCCAGATTTTTACTTGGGAGGAAAAAGCATTAAGCATATGAATATGGAAACTTTATATGTTTTATGTAAATGAATACTTTTTACCCCTTTTTCTATACATTAAACTGTTGTAGAGTTGACAAATCTAGGCAATTTTGTTTAATATATCCATTTGCATACCAGTTTCCATGTGGCTCCTTTATCGTAAGCTATAAATCTTACAATTTTAGAGTTATTTTAAGGGCATGCTTTTCTCTGGTTGATCAGTACAGTCCCATGTAGAAATTTAAATGTGAATCTTTCTTGACATCCATGTAAGCCAGACAGAATTTTATCAATATTCAATTTTATAATGGCATATATACATAAGCTTGGTTCCTGTTACTTTGGGATTTTAAAGGATAAATTAAGACAGAGAATTCTTTATGAAAGACTCCAACACATACATATTTAGATCTCAGCCATTTAACATTTTTCCCTTCACTTTTGTTTAACCCGAACCAAAATACTCTATTTCTGCACTGTAAGTCAGGCAGCCAGCCTTGGCTCTGGAGGAGCCATCTCGTTTGACCCACAGTGTGACCGTCAGTGACTTGGCTGATGTTAGTTTTTGTTTGTTTGTTTGTTTGTTTGTTTAAGGATTTTATTTATTGATTCATGAGAGAGGCAGAGACACAGGCAGAGGGAGAAGCAGGCTCCCTACAAGGAGCGCAATGAGGGACTCGATCCCAGGACCCCGGGGTCACACCCTGAGCCAAAGGCAGCCACTGAGCCACCCAGGCGTCCCTTGGCTGATGTTATTAATTTCATTTCATTCATGACTTTCTACCATGGAAAATCATCTTGAAATATAAAGCTTCCAATCCACCCCTCATATAATCTGACAAGCTTTTCCCCTCCTAAGGGCAAGAGAGAGGAGAGATTACTCAGGGTTTGTTGTTTTCCTTGTTTTAGGATTTGTGTTAAATACTGAAAATCCTCATTTTGATAATGTCCTTTCAAATATTGAGAGGTCTGAACATTTAAAAAATTAGCTCATAACAAAGTTTCCTAGGGGCACCTGGGTGGCTCAGTCGGTGGGGTGTCTGCTTTACTGTGTGTATATTATACTCCATCAAAAAGTTTTTTACCAGAAATACTTGCACTTTATTGAACTGGCTGTTCCCTTTTCAGAAGGAGCCTTCTCAGGGGCTCTGCAGGAGCCCACGCTGAGCGGGCTGGACAGGCCCCCAGGAAGGCACCCTGTTGCCACCTGTCGATTCTCTCTCTAGGGCAGCTGCAAAGCCCCTCTACTCCCATGCTGCCTCACACTTCCTCGCCTCTGCTCTTGCTGCTCTGGCCCCGGATGCCTTCCATGCCCAGCTTTTCAGATTCTCTCTGACCCACCCAGTGAGCACCCCACTCTATCCCATAGCCCCTGGGGATAGCTCCATTTCTGCCCATAAGCCTTCCTCAGTGTCCCCCACTAGTATATGAGCTCTGAACAAAGGAACCTCGTTTTTTGTTCTTTGAATCTCCCACCCCCAATACCTGGCACACAGGAGCTCATGTGTTCATGGCGTGCATTCCTTTGGCTGGATACCCCCAAACCTGGGATAATCCTCTCCTTGGCTGGCGCTACTTACTGGCAAGGTAACCACAAGACAGCAGAAGGAAATTTTATTAAAAGAAGTAAGCAAGGTGTGTTTCCCAGCAGGCGATTTTGAGTGACCTCAGGGCTCACTCCCTGAGTGTCCGCAGGAAGCGTGGTGCTCCGTCTTCTCTCGTTAACCCTTCATACATACCACTCTCTGGTCCTGGGTTCTGGCTTCCACTCGCTGGTCTCGCCCTGCCCTGCCAAGGCATCAGAGCTCTCATGCAGCCCTGGAGGGTGGAGCTCAGACCCGTGTGCTCCCAAGTGAGGCCGACCTGGGTTCAGGTTACCCGCCCACTCTGCTCTAATGGGAGGCTTCCTAGAAGGTTCTACAAGACATCTCTCCTTCAGACTTGTCCCCTCCTATTATGGCTGTATCCCTCTGTGACCCAGATTCCCACTGGGATGCTGTGGCTGTGTTTCTTCACAGTAAGTGCTTACTTCTGTCCCCTTGCAGCTGGTTTCTGCCCAAGACTAGAGGGGAAAGCATCCAGGACCCCTGATCCTCCTTCCCCATCTCTGGTGCTGCTGCCGCTTGGCACAGCAGGTTACTCCAGCATCATTCCCTAGATGAGCTGTCCTTGGCTCCGGCCAAGCATAACCAGGCCTAGAAGTTTATTCTCCTTAGCTGTCCAGACACTAAGTGGCAAGGATATGTCCTACCCTATTTCTAGCAAACCTGTGCTCTCCAGAGTCCTAAAGGACTTTGGTTTTGTCGCGGCGGTGGTTACCAAGCTTTCCTTCCAGGGGTCATTTGTAGCAACGCATGAACTCCACTGTACCTCCACCCCCTCCCCTCCCCTAGGAGCATTCTGTTACGCTGCCTTGTGGGAGAGCCTCAAATTGTAGGATTAAAATGGAGGTATAAAAAGTGGTCCTTTTTTTTACATGGAGCAGGCCAACACACTTTAAATTGGATTTTAGTATAAAATACATTTCTAGGTTTCCAGTCAGCATGCTTATTAAGTAGAGAAGAGACATGACATTATTTAAATGTTCTTAGGAATGTGAAATATCGTGAGGTTTTATTTTTATTTATTTATTTTTTTATAAGAGACTCTTTTTTTTTTTAATTTTTTTATTTATTTATGATAGTCGCACAGAGAGAGAGATAGAGAGGCAGAGACACAGGCAGAGGGAGAAGCAGGCTCCATGCACCGGGAGCCTGACGTGGGATTCGATCCCGGGTCTCCAGGATCACGCCCTGGGCCAAAGGCAGGCGCCAAACCGCTGTGCCACCCAGAGATCCCCTATCATGAGGTTTTAAATGCTATAACTGCACCCACACACGTGTGGTTTTATAAGAAGATATCTATCGAATTATAAAAAGTTTAACTAAATCCGAAATACGGTAATATGTGTCCAAGATTGTTTTTCTGTGCCATAGACCGGAGTTTCAATTTATTCAAAAAATGGAAAGCTATGTTGTATTGTTTTATAAAGTTTAATTACCAAACGTAATTGTGTAGAGCAGGTCAGAATGTTTTGTTGTCATTCTTCCAGCAAATACTTACTTGGAGTCTTCACTGTGTTAGGTGCTATGCTGGGGTCTGGTGTATAGCTAAGGTTTAATAATAATGAATGTATTTAAGTGTTGCCGGTACTACTTGCATCGCCATGCAGATGTTTTAACATATGTCCAAATACCGTCATCATAGAGAAAAAACTAAGATATATCCAGCATGTCAGAAAAACAAAGAATTAGGGAGAGTGTCCAGAATTTTTATTTTGTAGGGATCTTAATGTATTCTTGTTCTCTTGTCCTGGATTTTTATCCCATTAGGGCCCACATTTTTAATAGGCCAACATCCCTATGAAATGTCCCTTAGGAAAGGACAGTAGTCCTCTATACCTATTTATGAGCTGCCCAGGTATGAGCAGTAGAGTAAAACATGCCAGAATTATCTGAGAACCTTGTAAGTTTGGAAATCATTGGACTTTGTTGCTGAGAGGAACCTAACAAGTTCTTAAACCTACATTTTACGGTCTTTACACTTTGGGTATTTTGCTTCCATTGAATTCAAAGTAAAATCACTTTCAAGGCTCGAGATTCCAGAATGCTGATGTGAGTGATGCCTCTGGTGGGACAGGCCAGCTCTAACGAAGTAACACTAACCAGTTGTGTTACTTGAATGCTGCACAACATCTGAGAAGTTTTTCTGAGTTGCCTAGTTGTGGCCCACTCTGTTTCTGAGAATAAAATGTCTCTGCTGAGGAAAGCAGTGGGCTTCAGCGTCTCCTGCATTGGAGCTTGGTTGGTCCTTCCCAGTGATGTTAGCTCTCCCTCAAATTATTGGAATAACGAGGGACAGTGAAGCTCCTCTCAGCAATTTTCTGAATTTTTAGAACTTTAAAAACTAGGTTCTGTTATTGGGACTACATCAAAATAAAAAGCTGCACAGGGAACGAAACAGCAAAACAAAAAGGCAACCTACAGAATAGGAGAAGATGTTTGCAAGTGATGTATCCAGTAAAAGGTTAATATCCAAAATATATAAAGAACTTCTACAAGTCAGCACCCAAAAAAACCCCAAATAATCCAATTAAAAAATGGGCAGAAGACACAAACAGACGTTTTCTCCAAAGAAGACATACAGATCACCAAACAGACAAATGAAAAGATGCTCAACATCAACAAAGGATGCTCAACAAATGAAAAGATGCTCAACATCATCATCAGGGAAATGCAAATCAACACTACAATGAGATACCACCTCACGCTGTCAGAATGACTAAAATCAACAACACAAAGAAGAACAAGTATTGGTGAGGATGTAGAGAACCCTTTTCCACTGTTGGTGGGAATGCTGACTGGTGCAGCCACTCTGGAAAACAGTATGGAGGTTCTTCAAAATTAAAAATAGAGCTACCCCATGACCCAGTAATCACACTACTGGGTATTTACCCAAGGAATACAAGAACACTAAGTCAGAGGAATAGATGCACCTCTATGGAGAAGCATTACTTACAATAGCCAAATTATGGAAGCAGCCCAAGTGTCCAGTGATAGATGATGAATGGATAAAGAAGATGTGATACACACACACATGCGCGAATATTATGCAGCCATAAAAAGGAATGAAATCTTGCCATTTGCAATGACATGGATGAAGCTAGAAAGTATTATGCTAAGAATTTAAGAAACAAATGAGCAAAGGAAAAAAAGAGAAAAACCAATAAACTAACTATAGAGAACAAGCTGATGGTTACCAGAGGGGAGGTGGTTAGGGGGATTGAGGAGGGCACCTGTGATGAGCTCTGAGTACTATATAGAATTGCTGAATCACTATATTGTGCACCTGAAACTAATGTAACACTATATATTAATACTGGAATTAAGATAGAAACTTAAACTAAGCAAAAATAAAAAATAATGATTTTTAGGTTTTTTCAAATAGTAATCCATGTCAAACAGTAGAGTCATAAATACAGATACGTTAAAAAGAAACCCGTCATAATATTTTCTGACATTTAGATGACCGAGCATATGTACTTACACAAACACATACGTAGAAGATCACGTTTTGGACTGAGTGTGCCACTACCCCACCCCCCACCCCAATAAAACTATGTTGAAGCCGTACCACCCAGAGTGCTAAATTTGGAAACAGGACCTTTACAGAAGGAATTAAGGTTAAATGAGATCACAAGAGTAGGGTCTTCATCAGATAAGATTACTGTCCTGAGAAGAAGAGACCCCAGAGAGCTGATTATTGTCCCAAGAGAGACAGAGGAAAGCCCGTGTGAGATGCAGGAAGAAGCTGGAGTCTGCAAGCCAGGCTGTGAATCTGCTGGCCCCCTGATCTTGGACTTCCTAGCCTCCAGATAGTGTTCAAACCCCCAGGCTGTGGTACTTCAGTAGACCAGCCAACCTAATAACTAAGACGAAATACGTAAACTTTCATGAGTATTACAGGAAAAGATATGCAAATGAGCACAAGTATGTTTTCCTCTGAAAAACCAACAGGTATGTGTCCCATAGTTATTGCAGCATCTCATTTTTTATCAATCAACTACCTCTTTGCTCTACTTGTTGTACTTAGTTCTTGAGGTTTTTCTTGAGCACCAGTAACCCCATCCGGTCTGACAGATACAATAATAGCACGTATTGAAATTGCTGGTAAGAAGGGAACCTAAAATTAGGATACGGATGGTGATTTTTTAAAAATCTAAATAACAGGTCATAGGTACACATGGAATACAGGTAAATTCGATAGTGGGCATAATTGTGGCAGAAAATATGTCCTGTGTCATGTGCAATGTGCTGGGACAATTAGAGAAGAAAAAAAATAACCACGTAGATGTAGAGAAACCTAAGGTTTTAAGATCAGTATCAGTGGAGGATGAATATTACAGTATTTCTTCAGAGCTGAAAGGCACTTTCTTTTTCACCTTTTGACATATCTGAAGTCAGGATATTTTACAACTGATTGGTGCTGTCAGCCAAGTGGCAGGCATGACATGGATGTCCTCTCCTGGGCGTGTGCAGACATCAAAAGAGCAGCACCAGACTTGCAGAGTGGGCATCCAGCAGCTTAGAAGAAAACCCTGCAGACAAAAAGGAAGCACTCTTAAGCCTCTTTGGATTCTTGTGGTTGTGCAGAGGGGCTTGGAGGTGTCAATCTGACTTGTTGAGGCACATTCCTGAAGTGAGAGTTAGAAGTAAGCAAGCTCTAGATAATTGCAGCTGACTTAAGAACTTTGCACCCCTGGTTCTGAGGCTTGTAGTTCTTCGGTGGATTAAGGAAGGTTGCATCACCAGTGCTCCAATGAAACACAGGCTACTGCTGTGTGGAAAAATCATGAACATTAGGGACTCGGAGTTGAAAACGGATGAGCAGTTGGATTCTAAAGGTAAAAAACATTTTGGAAAACCTTAGCCAATATACTTCTTCACCTGTATATTCTTCTTAAATATCCCTCAGACTGATATATTTTTTAAAAATTCATCTAAGTCTGAAGGAGCTCATTCAAAAAGAACAAAATAAAAATTTGAAGTAGCAAGAAAGTACTAGACATAGTTTAATTGGCACCTTTTCCCCCTTTCTTAAGGGTAATAAAATAATGGCCCCTCTAATAAAGGGCGTCTTAGAATTGTTAAAACACATTAGCCTGTTGTCAGAATGGGGGGAAAGCAAGTGGTTTGAAACCCTGAAGGCCTCTGCACATGAAGCGGCTGCAGATGTCACCGAACCGTTGGACTTAAGGCCGCTCTGTGCTGCTCATCCTCGCAGGGAGAGGGCAGGTGGCCCCTGCAGAGAGCCAGCCGCTCGGGAGTCCCCAGCTGCTTTGCAGACGTCTGCCTCAGCAGGTCATCCAGCAATGCATACCACCCAGTGTGGACCCCCAAGAAGGATAAGGCGGTACCCAGTAACAGCACCGTCCAAGGGCCGCTCATCCTCTTAGCAAGGGGACAGAGTCCCTGGAAGGCTGCACATTTACTTACCCCTCTTGGTCACTTGCGTCTGTCAAGAAACATACTTAGAAATGGCCTTTGTTTTTTGTTTTTTTAAAGATTTTATTTATTCATGAGAGACAGAGAGAGGGGTAGAGACACAGGCAGAGGGAAAAGCAGGCCCCATGCAGGGAGCCCAATGTGGGACTCGACCCTGGGACCCCAGGATCACGCCCTGGGTAAAGGCAGACGCTCAACCGTTGAGCCACCTGGGCTGCCCTAGAAATGGCCTTTGGATCCTAACCTGTTCGTTAATATATATGTGTGCGTTCACCTGTATCTGTATACACACGTTCCCTTGTATGTATGTATGTGTCTCCTGTGTGGATCCGTGTACATGTGACACAACTTATGTGAGCTCATACCCACGTACACACACATGCTCACTGACATATATTGTTCGATGACCTGCTTTTTACAAATACATCCACTCTTTCCATGTCATTATGTCTTTTCTGTAGTGTCAGTATAAATGATACCTAGGATTCCTTTGCCTAGATTTTCACTCATTTATTTAATCTCTTCTACTCTTAAAGGATTTCTTCTAGCTACTTCAGGAACATCCTTATGACCAAGCTGTGTGCAGATCTGTAATTTTTGGTTCACTGGGTCCTCATAGGTACCTATTGGCAATCCAGACTTACCATGGTCCAGGAGCAACAGTTTCGTAGGCCTTTTGCCCATTTCTTGTTTTTTGTAAATGTATGAGCAGGTTAAAGGGTTGGAATGGGTATTATGGACATGATATTAAGCTCAGGCTCTGAATCCACCCAGGCCTGGCTGATAACCTTGGGCTGGGTGTTTTTAAGTTCTCTGGATCTGGTACACCTGGGTTGCTCAGCAGTTGGGCGTCTACCTTCGGCTCAGGGCATGATCCCAGGGTCCTGGGATCGAGTCCTGCATCAGGCTCCTTGTAGGAAGCCTGCTTCTCCCTCTGCCCATGTCTCTTCTTCTCTCTCTCTCTCTCTCTTTCTCTCTCATGAATAAATAAGTAAAAATCTTTAAAAAAAAAAATAGAAACTTTAAGTTCTCTGGATCTTCATTTCCTCATATGTAAATTGAGTCTATGACATGTGCTTTGTAGGATTGTTGAGGTCATAACAAGTATATCAAGTGCCTCGTATATGGTAACCCCTAAGTCAGTGTTTGACCAGCTTGGGGAGTTAGGTGTAGACATAAATGTCATGCTGATGGAGTCCCACGGTCCTAAGGGATGATAAAGGGTACATTGTAGATGCTGCTGCTCATTGACTATTTATGCCTCTGCTCCTTTGATCAGTACAGCTGGTGTCCTGGGTGTGTGACTCCTGTAGTCACACGGGGCCCTACACATGGTTCAGCGCTCTGCTGTTGCTGTCTAGAAAGTCTTAATTTTGAACAGTCTCCATATTTTCATTTTGCACTGGGCCCCACAGATTTTGTAGCCGGTTCCACGTTGTAAGGTTGTCAGGAGTGTGAAATGAGAGCTCACAAAGGACATATCATACTTAGGAGGTAATAGGGTTCAGTGATCATTAGATAGGTATAATAATTTTTTACGAGCATGGACAACTATGATAAGTGTGTTCATTTAATTATTGAAAGTGTGAGATAAAGAGACAATTAATCTCAGATAGATTAAGAAACTGAGGCTCCAGAAGCTTCATCACCAACTAAAATCATACAGCTTATCAATGCAGAACATGGATTCAAACCCAAGTCCACATCACCAAAGCCCATACCACTGACCTGCCCTAGTATTAGTTTTCTTCCCTCCCTCCCCCCCTCCCTCCCTCCTTCCTTCCTTCCTTCCTTCTCCGTAAAACTCAGTGTTTAAGTGTCCTTGATATTCATCAGCATCCCAACCCTCATCCCTCACAGAGGTTTCAGAGCCCCTCAAAGATGTTCTAGAATTCCTGCCAGACCTGGAAACTTTGGGGGCTACAGCAGACAGTAAAGATGCTTCCTCTTCTCAGTATTGTCCTGCCATGTCTCCAGACCTGCTCAGAATTCCATTATCTGGCCCAGTCTAGCCACCCTGGTGACAATTCAGCTTGCTTCCTTTGATTCCTAACACACTTACTTGGGATGACCAGTGTCCAACTAAGCCTCCAAACCACCATGAGAATCGCAGATCTGCCAGGGTCAGGTCCGGGAAAGAGGCTGGGGGAGATGCCTATTTCCAGTAGATGGAGGACATGGCCATCTGTCCTGTGGCAGGGATCCCTTGCTTTCCTACGGGGCCGGGTCATGATTTGCTCTGACCACTCTTCCTTTCCAAAAAAAAAAAAAAAAAAGAGGAGAGAGGGAGGGCGGAAGAGAAAGGATCCATTCCACCACGCTGCTAATAAGCAGGCGCACAGCTTGGTGGGGAAGCTTCAATGCAAGTTTGCTTATGGTGTGTGGCCCTGGAGCAGGGAAGTTCAGGCTTGAGCATTTCATCTCTTGGATAGCTGGATTCGAATTTCGAACGTGACAATGAGACTGTTTGTTGTTTCAAAGCAATTCCCTAAGTGGCTGTTTGCTCAAGACTTTTGTAGTGTGAACAGAGATTTGGGGGAGGGGAAGAAGCCATCTGCTCTGGAATCGTCTTCCAATTACATGATCAAATTACTGCAGAGCAAAATGGAGGGAGTCCAACAGAAAATTCCCGTCTGGTGTATCAGCCCCAACCTGCTCTCCTGGGCCATTGTGTCCATGTAGAGATTCCTAGGTGGGTTCCAAAGGCGAGGCCGTGGTCGCCGAGAGTGGGAGTGGGAGGACAGCAGACAGAGCCACGGAGGAGAGTCAGGGTGAGCTTTCTTGCTGCAACAACGTACCATTCAGGAAAATGAAATGATCTTGGGTTTGAATTAAAAAGTGAATTTTTGGAGAAACTGTTTCTTGTCCTTTTGGTGTCAGTGATCCCTATCTCTGATTGCAATTAATTTATCCTATGAAAATGAAATTGGTACATCCCTTTATAAGTGCAGTTGGTGATTATTTGCTAATACTCCACTTGTAGACTGGCCCATCTATTTATTTCCCTTCAAGTAGGAGAACAGTTTTCTTGTTTTTGAAATATGGACTCTCTTGATTTGCAAAACATTATTCGAGTCTTATTTTTCCTTCTAAAGATGTGTGTGTGGTTTTTTTCCCCCCCCCTTTCTTTTGCTATTAGGCATTCATGCAGCCTCACTTGCTGGGAAATGAGTTCACACATTTGGAGTTTCCAAGGAGAGTACAGAGAAAGGAACTTGGAAAGAAGATGCTCTACAGGGACTTTAATATGACAGGCTGGTAAGAACGTGCCTCCCTCTGCCTCGGCACTGCCACAGTGTGTCTGAGGGGAGCGTCACCACCCCCAAAAAGCCATTTACTCAGTTTGGATCAAATAGTGCAGCCGGAGACCTTGGGTTGGTGGTGTAGGAACAGGGGCTCTGGCCATTTCTGCTGTGTTTGCCGGGCGCCAATTCTCAAATCACGGTGTGGGTTTGCTTCTGTGCTTCTCTGAGGTCCTCTCTGGGGACACTGGACCCCGCGAAGTTGACATAATTCCTCACTTCGTATGAGCAAGCATTTTTGAGGCTTTTAAAACACTTTAGTTTTTAGGTCAGGGGACTCGAAGGAATGGGCTAACAGTTTATTGAGCCAGACTGGAATGGATTTGAATCCTAACTCCAATCTTTCTAAATAGGCAGAGTTGGGTAAACTACATAACCCCTAGGAGCCTAATTTTCCATGAATAAAGTGGAAAAAATCCTCCTTGAGGGGTCATTGTAAGGGCTAGAGGTAATGAACCATCTTCAGTATTTTTCCACGTTTACATGGAGCTAAGCATCTTGGCCAGGGGTGGTCTTACTCCCGCAACACACCTATGTAAGCACCAAGATCGTTTCTGTAGTGCATCAGTGGCTGACATTGACTAAGACCTCATCTGTTTCTCCTATATGAAAAGTAGGTACGATATAAAGTACATATCCGTCATAGGATTGACGTAAGGACAAGATGAGAAGTGTCTGGCGCAGAGAAGTGTCAGTAAAGATTTGCTGTTAGCCCGGAGGTACTGACCATTGAGCCTCCTGTCAGCCTGGAGGAAAGAAGGACGGGCCAGTAGACTCTTTCCTTGACATACATATCTCCAGCATGGGCAAAGGAGGAGTGGATTCCAGTATCTCTTCTTCATTGATCAAAATAGCTGTAACAGATGGTCTCAGCCCAAATTCTCATGGTAGTGACTTCTAGGCTGGGAATCTACTCCTAAATTCTTAAGGGAGCTTAAGGGAACAGTTGAGCTACCCAGGGAAGATGAGGGGCTGGTCTAGGGCACTTCCAGTTGTCCTTTACCATCCGAAAGAGAAGATTTTACCCACTCTCCACGCTTCTTCTAGTGCAGGGTCGGCAAACCATAGCCCCAAAGCCAAATTCCACCCACAGCCCCTTTCTGTAAGTAATTTTTTTGGTACAGCTGCATTCATTTATATACGTTTGATCTTGGCTACCGTCACTGTACACCAAGGTGGTTGGGTTAGTTGGAACTGAGACTGTATGACCCACAAAGCCTTTAAAATATTCATCCCCGTTTTAAAACAGGACTGGATTTGGCAGGAGGGGTTCACCCCCTTTCGGCTCTGAGGTTCTGGAGTTTTGGTGCCCTAGAATCATTACCCTTACCCGACTGGGTTTTCTTTGTAAGTTCATTTTTATTGAATCGGCAGTATCAGCACTCTTTACGGAGAAGGTTAAGGTGAGGGCTACCAGGGTTTGGAAAAGCGTGGTGGGGTTTAGTCTAGGTTTTGCAGAGTTTAGGATGTTGGAAGGAAAGGCGTCCCATGTCAGGAATCCCAGGGCTTGCAAACACATAAAAAGAGTGGACTTGAGAGACAATGAGGAATGGGGCCAAAAAGAAAGAGAGCGTCTATGGGAAATCAGACTGAGTTGGTATCAAGGGAACGTAATTGAGGATAAGGGAAGCCAGGCAGAGAAGTACATTTACTGTGGGAGGCTCTGGGTTGTGCTGGAGTGTTTCTGAGGAGAATGAATGATGAAAGCAATTCTGGGGAGGCAGTCCTAAGGAGTTTGAAGGAGAACGAAGAGAGAAAGCAGATTCAGGTACCCAGGAGAAAACCAGCAGAGAAATACGTACGTGAAGGGCCCGGGGTGGCTCAGTCGGTTAAGTGTCCAACTCTTGATCTCAGCTAAGTGTCTGACTCTTGATCTCGGCTCAGGTCATGATCTCAGGGTCCTGGAATCCAGCTCCCCGCTCAGCCGGGAGTCTGCTTCTCTCCCTCCGCCCCTCCCCGCTCTCTCTCGCTCTCATGGGATCATGACCTGAAGGCGTGATGAAGGCAGACGCTTAACTGACTGAGCAACCCAGGTGCCCCTAAATAAATCAATATAGAAAAGAAAAGAAAAGAAAAAAGGAAAACGTATGTGATGTCTCAGGGGCCAGATAGAGGGATGGAAGCAGAAAACAGAGGAGGGAAATGAACAAGAAACTAGATGATTTAGCCCAGGACTGAATGTGAGCGGGGTTAAGTCCTTAATTAATCCAGTTACCTGTTCAAATAGGTCCCTTCGGCTGGTCTGTAATCCCCGGGGAGGCGGGGGACAGTGCCTGGGCCGAGATTACTCCCTGGCAGAAAGGAGGGAAAAGGTGGGAGTGACTGCAGGTGAGGGGGGCGGGGCCGGGAAGGGTGGGAACAAGGAGCTTGCTGGCCTCTGAGATGGGTAAGCGTGAGGCACGGCTGTTGTGTGTTCTCTCTGTGCCAGAAGGCAAATTACATCTATGCAGTCAGAACACACTGGGTAAACAAATGGCTAAAGATTACCCCCATTTTATGATTTTTAAAATGTAGATAAGTTTGAGGACTAGATTACATCCAACTCTGTGCGTACACAGTCTCTTGCTCGCTCTTACACACACACACACACACACACACACAGTGTTAGCATGATCCTAAGAAAATAAGCCTTTCCATAAATAAGCTGTGTGTAATGCATGGAACTCCACAGAAGGCCCCAAATAATTTAGGAGCCAGGACTGAGAACGGCTTCAGTCAGACGCGGTTTGCTGATTTGTCTCCGCACGGTTCCCTGCGTGGCTGTTGGCTCCAGCTGCGACGTGGCGCAGACGTCTCTGTGTCTCTCCGTGTATTTTCTATCTGTTCTTTTGTCTTGAAATTGACACTTAGGGAAAAGGAGGGATCTCCAGATCTTCCTGGAATGCATGGGGACGTGTAGAACCAAGCTAGACCTCTGCTTATGGAAACTCCCTCCCTCAACTCTAATGGATTCCTTTTTTTTAACCTCTCATGAGGAACCTCAGATCTAGCAGTTATCTTTGAGGACTTCAGACAAACACACCGTGCGATCATGCTTTGCTGCCTTTCCGAATTGTCTCTAGAAAGAGGAGAGCTGGCAAATCAATTCTGTAGAAAGGGACATGAATGAAGGTCTCATGAAGGCAGAGAAGGTGGCTCGTCTCCCACAAACGCCTTACATGACCACCAGGTTGTTGGGATTGGTTGAAGGTGGTCTGGTGAGTATTTGGGATGTGGCACGCCTGAGGACATGGGTCCTTGCCATGTCCCTTTATGTCTCTGGGCTTCAGCGTGAGCCTTGGCCCACATCCTTGTTTTTTGGAAGCCCTCCTGCAAATCAAGGGTTCGCCTAATTCGAAGCCCTATAATCCGTGTAGTAAATACCTAGTTGTGATGGAAAGGCTCTTCTCCCCCACGCAGCCCCGCTCCTCAGGGCAGCAGTGGGCCCACCTGATGCTTAGGCTGATGAGAGCCATCGGGGATTCCTCAGAGTGACTGGTCCTGGGAGCCAGGTGTGTGTCACAGACGAGAAGACCGGGGCAGCGAGGCCCCGTTTCAGTGCCCCGTAAGGTGGGAGAAGCTGGGATGTGAACCCACTGTTGGCCGGTGACTGTGCCGGGCCGCCCGATGCCGGAGGGCTCCTCTTCTCTGCGCCCGTTTTGCAGCGGAGCACGCTGAGCTCCAGGGAGTTGGCTCAGCTCTGCGGGCAGGGGGCCAGCCCGAGGCCTAGGTCCCAGGGCTCCGAGCCCCGAGAGCTCTTCCTGCACATTCGGCAGCCCTGTTTCCTTCCAGGGTAAGGCGAGACGGAATCACCCAGCTTTGAGCGGGGACATAAAGCGAAGCAGCACCCCCCCCCCACCCCCCCCCCCCACCCCGGTCTGTGTCTGCTGACAGTCCTTTAAGCGAGGGGGGTGATGAGCGAAGCCTCAGGAGCTGCTGAGGCCCTGACCTCTGGTTCCTGCCGGAGGCTCCAGCTGCCCCTACGAGCCTGCGCGGCCTTCGGGGTGTCCAGGTGGCTGGGAGCCCCGGGAGCCAGGGCCGCCTGCTGTCGCCGGAGGAGCGTCTGCAGCGGGGGCAGCGCCAGCCGGGGCCCGGTGTCCTCACCAGCCAGGAGCCCGCCGCCTCCTGATGGGCCCGGGGGGCCCAGGGTTGTGGCCGCCAGGCCCCTCACGAGGCTGCCGGCGTCTCCCCTTCACCGCCTCGCGGCCTTGTCAGGGCCCCAGCGCCGGGGGGGTGGGGGGCCTGAGCTGCTGTCGCTGGAGTCCCTGCCCGGGTGCCAGGCCTGTGTTGGCTGCCGGAGCGCCAGGCCCGTGTCCCGACCCGCGGCCCCCGAGCCACCTCGGGCCTCAGTTGGCCGCGAGCACCTCTGTCGCCGGGTGGAAACCACAGCCCCCCACAGCTGCCTTGGTGGCACCAAGTCCTGCTGCCGGGCCTGCTGGCGACTTCGCCTTCTCACGTGGGATCAGCGTTGGTCGTGCGCTAGGTCCAGGCACGTGGGGGGGGGGGGGGGGGGGAAGCAGGAGAACATTTGTGGAGGGGGGGCTGCAGCCACAGCCCTGGCGTCCGGCCACGTCCTCCAGCAGCTGTTCCTGGCCTGATGGGATTTGTACAGAGCCGGGGCCAGAGAGGAAGAGAAGTCCATCGTGTGAATGCGAGATTGCTTCCAGATGGTTCTGGTTATGAGTAAAGTACACCAGAATTCTTTCCTTAAGCAAAGCCTCTCTAACGTTTATGATGGTCTCATTTCAGAGAACAGCCTGGACCTGTAACCCGAGACGGCCTGGCTTAGTTAGTACAGAGTTTACAGCTTTGAGAGCGAGGCTCCCCGGGTGCTGGCCCTTGCTCTGCCAAGACCCTGGAGCCTTGGGCAAACCCTGGGCGCCTCGTTCTCTCATTTGCAAAATGCTTCCTTTGCCCCTCGCCGCGCCAGCCTCTGTGTCTGGTGGCGGTTGGGTTTTGCTCTGCTCTTCAGAGCTTCTGGAAGAGACCAATTCCATTAGAAAGCTTCCAGTGATGGTAACCTTTCATTTTGATCTTTCGCAGCCCTTAACTCTTTAGGACTCTAACTTGATGACACATCAGGGCAGTTTTCCCCTCCTGTATTTCCTTTAAAACTATGAGCAAATCAGAGATTTTTCCACTGGGAGCAGAGCGAGGTCAGCCACCATTTTCTCCTTTTCAGTACTCGCTATTTTTTGCTAAGGCCAAGGAAATACCGTTTCTGGTCTGAGTGCTCTCCAGCCCAGTAGCCACCAGCCACATGTGGCCATTTAAATTTATATTACTGGAAATTAAATAAAATTTTTAAAAAAATTCTTTCCCCAGGTCGCACTCGCTGCATCCCAATTGCTTGGTAGCCGACCGGGGCTCGTGGCCGCTGACCTGGACAGTGCAGACAGCACGGCCGGCATCACAGTTCCACGGACGGCCCTGCTCTCCAGGCGGTGGGAGGGGCGGGTCGAGTTGAGGGCAGGGGAGGACATGCAGGAAGCTGTCTGTAACTGAGCATCCCAATGGCAAGGGCTTCAAAAAAACAAAAAGGCCGCCGAGCACAGACAGGGCGAGTAAGCGGAATGGCACAGTCACATCTGGTGGCCTCTGGCCCCACTCCTAGCCTCGGAGTTGGCTTCACCCTTCAGAGGCATCAGTCACCGTATTCAGGGACAGCTCATGGCCAGTGGTCGCTCCGTGGCAAGCCTGCTGGCGAGCCTGAAGGAAGACCCGCTTCCTTTGCCCCCTGCTCAGTGGCCTGCCTCCCTCACCCCGGGCCTGCCATTGGCACTTCTGTTCCTCTTGCTTTTCCTTCTACGTCTTGCGGGGAGCATTTCAGACCCTGAGGATCCGATTTAAAAAGCAGCTTCACTTCCAGCCCTTTCTTTCCTTGCTGTTTGGGGGTGAACCTTATTCTCCATATGCATCCTGGAAGCCGACGTAGGGATGAGAGCCACAGCCCCACAGCACCGGGCTTCTTACCAGTAATCCAAACATTTCCTGGAAGGAAACTCACTGGAGGCAGCCCCAAGCATGGTCTGGAGCTCCTGGGTCGAGCTTTACAAATATTGTAGATGGGGCTTCTATCTTATTCTTTGCTGTTCTTTTCAGGGCCCTCCAACAGCACATTCAGGCAAGCTGACAGGGAAGTGGAGAAGCAGATTGAGAAATGCCACAGAATGCTTTATGAAGCCAACTGCAGAGCCGCGCCCGCATATGATATAAATTGATTTATTGAATCAAGCACAGAAGCCCTGTTAGAGAAACCCCAGACTCCATCCTCCGAGGACCACCTATTAAAGCAGCCCCGACTGACGCTCCTCATTAGCTTTTCCACTGATCCCCAGGCAGTTTTTAAAGGGACACTGTCCCTCTTTTGGGCCTGAATTTATACCTTGGCCATGCCTGTGGGTCTAATTAGCTCAGCATTATTAATCTTACTCAGAGAGCCTGCGTTTTCTACAACAGCCCGGCTCTTGAGTTTTAAAGAGTAATTGGAGATTTCAAACCCTGTCCTTTTCTCTCTTTTTGTTTTTAATTACTTTTAACCCAATCTTTGGAAACCTACCTGCAGGTGTCTCTTGACTAGCAAGCATTGTTGGAGCACCAAAGGATTTCTCAGTCCCGTCTTGGTGCAGATCCAGACATGACTATTGGGCCACAGACCTCACGGGGAGGCTTTTTAAACACACCCAAGAAATAGCACGTTTTAATTTTATAATTACTTCACAAGAAAGCGGGCCTTTCCCTAGTTAAACCTGGTATTAATTTCCTCCCAGCAACTTGTGTTTTCTAACTTAATGATCATGGGCCACCTTGGCAGCAGCCTGATTGCTGAAAGCAATCTGGAGATCTGACTTTGCAGAGAAAGGAGGGGCTTGGATGTCATTTTAGAGAGTTTTAACCCTACCAGTTGTCCAGGATGGGCATCGGCCGGGGCAGGGAACTGGCACCCGAAAAAGTCCTCATGTTCTAAGCTCCAGCGGAACCTGGAGCTGGAGTCGGAGTGGGTCACCCTCACATGGGGAAAGACCATTTCGGGGGCTCCCAGAGCCAAGATGATGAGTGGTTATTTGCGATGTGCATGTTCTGCATCTTTTCAGGATTTGCAGCTCTAGCTGCAGGAGCAGCAGGGAAGAAAGCCTGCCCTGCTATGTGCAGCACATCTCCTGACAGTGATAAATGACTGCTTGCCCCCCTCCTCCCTCCCCGCCACTCAGCCCACGAGGCCAGAGGAGGCTATGAGGTATTTACCAATGGTGGGAAGCCAAGACAGACGGGCATTGTCAGGCCACAGGGAGGAGAAAGAAAAGAGATGCCCAAGCTGGCTCCCTCCCTGTTGACCGTCCACGCACACACTCCTCTCTCTGCTCTAATGATAGGGGAAAATGTATCCTTCCCAAAGTGGCCGGCTGCTTCCAAGCCTTTCTTTCCCCTGAGGCCCTTGGCAGAGTCACAGCATTTGTCATCTACCCCTAAGTAGAGTGTACCTCCTTCCCTTCCCCAGTGACCACTGTCTGGGGCTATACGGTGCACGTGTGGTGGTGACTTAGCTCTCAGTCATCTGGGGAAGTTTTACGATGCCGAGTGCTTGCATAAATCCTTGTTACCATAGCCAGTGTCCTTTTAACCAAGGACCCCCAGAGCGGACAGGCACGTATCTTTGTACTTGGCAAACCTTCATTGTATACCTGCTGCACATTAGACACTGAGCTGTAGTTAAGAACAGGGATGTGGAGCCGGCCTTCCTGCCTGGGTCAGTCCCCAGGAATGGCTTGGGCAAATCACGTCACTTCGTTTGGTTTTCCCACGTGTAAGTGGGATTAATGACGGCACCTAATAGCAGGAGGTCACGAGTTAGTATGGCCATGTGCCCGCCACAAAGTCTGGCAATGAGCACTCTATGTGCCTAATAATATAATCACCAGATACAACGGAGAGTGAGGTGGTCTGTGAGGTCTGACCCTTGCCTCAAGAGGTTTATGACCTAATAGGTGTTGGGTTGCTTGTTTTTCAATAGGAGGCTGGGAACCCCAAAGTAAAAGGAAGGCAGTTTAGAGAAACAAGAGATGGAAGGAAGGTCAAGGTGTGCTGGCTACTTGCCTGGCAGGTCTGCCCCACGGCGGCTGTGCCAGGTGAGCTGTGGGCCAGGGGCAGAGACCCCCTCATGACAATCGAGAAACCTCTCTGCCCATGAGTGCTAAGGGGTGGGGTGTTTTCTGTTTCTTTTGTAGGTCATTTTGTTTGTTTTTAGTGTGTGTGTGGGGAGGGGGGTTGGTCTATGTATTGGCTCCACATCTGTTATTGAGTCCTGAGTGCTGTACCTTCTAAGGTGTCCTGTAGCCCTTCTGAGCCACACCCAAGGTCCTGGGGTACCAAAGCCCTCGGTAGCCAAAGCACGCCCTCACGGAGGAGGGCCCTTACCAGAAAGGACTCCGTTCACTTCATAGGGATGACCAGCTGGCCCAGGGACTGGCTTTCCGGACATTTATTGAGCAATGCCATTTTACCTATAAACCTGTTCTTAAATTCTCAAGATGGAGGGAAGTAGATGTGTTGGAGTTTGTGCGTAAGACAGAACATAGAGCTTATTTATAAGGGGGTTTGAAAAAATGGCCTCGTGGCCATGTTAGAGGGAGTGGTGGCTTTTAAGAGAGGGAGTTGGCCCTGGAAGGAAACTTCACGGGGAAGGCTGTGTTTGAACCAAAAGTCTGAAATATGAGAGGAGTTAGTTTTTGTTTTTAAGATTTTATTTATTTACTCATGAGAGACACAGAGATAATGGCAGGGACACAGAGGGAGAAGCAGGCCCCCTGAAGCAAGAGCCCAACGTGGGACTGGATCCCGGAACCCTGGGATCACGACCTGAGCCGCCACCCAGGCGCCCCTTAAAACTCCTATGAGAGGAGTTTTAAGAAAGTTGAGGGCCAAAGGGAAGGACCTTCTGAAGAGAAGGCATAGCACAAGAGGAAGCCCAGAGGTATGAAAATAAGGTGTGTTTGGGAATGTGGAAGCCAGAGGTAATACTCAAAATAGTTTCAGAGGTCAGCAGGGGGGGATAGGCTCCATAGGCTCCTGGAAGCCCCCTGCTGGACCAGCTCTTAACTCTTTAACACCACAGGGATTCCAGGGGAGGGTCCTGAGCACCAGACAAGGGCACCTGGGGGCTTTGGACAGTCATTATTTGCCAACCAGTATCGAAGTATTTCAGCATTTTATTTTTTTATATATTTTTTAAAAGCCATAGCATTATTAAAGAGCCATAGCATTATTATTTTTTTAAAGGACATTTTTTTTAAAGATTTTATTTATTTATTCATGAGAGACACACAGAGAGAGAGAGGCAGAGATACAGGCAGAGGGAGAAGTAGGCTCCATGCAGGGAGCCAGATGTGGGACTCGATCTGGGACTCCAGGATCAAGCCCTCGGCTGAAGGCAGGCACTAAACCACTGCGCCACCCAGGGATCCCTATTTCAGTGTTTTAAACCTCTGTATGTGCGTATGTTGGTGGCATCTGCTGGACACTGTCGGTGTCATGCAGAGGCAACAGAAGTGACATGCGGAGGCAAGCGAGAGGGTGTGGGGCAGCGGTGGGTAGGGAAGTGACCCCACGATCCAGGTAAGTGGATTTAAGTCAACTCAGGGGAGCTCTGATGCAGTGCTAAGGGTGGCAAGAATTAACATCTCCTTTTCCCAGAGCTCTGCACCTCTGTAGAGTAGGAGAATGACACACAGCAGGGCAGAAATATGGAGCGGACAGTATATTTAGAAGGACATATGGTCCGATCCTCAGCCTATTTATAAGATCTTGTTTTTAAGGAAATTCCAGAGAAGTGAGTGCTACAACACCCCACCCAATTTCCAGGTACTTAGCCACCCTGCCAAGGAAGCATTTTCCTGTGTCCAACGTACGTTCCTCCAGGGATAAAATTTCACCCTCGCCAGAGCTTGATAAGGTCTCTTCTTTTCCCTGCCACCCCTTCCCCGCCCAGGGGGTTTCAGAGCAGGAATGCTGGGAGTCCATTTGCCTTTTGCTCTTCACCTTACTGTTCTGGTAAAAGCAATGATAAGACTCTACCAAGCCTAGGACCAGATTCCACTAGGATCAAATCAGCTTCGTGGGTCACCCAGGTTAAATCGATGCAACACACCGTGCGAGGGAACTTAGGGACAGCACATGGGGCTTCATCTCTGTGGCGTGAGATGGATGTTGTAACCATTCCTCTTTCAGTAACGTGGGCGTTGTGTTGGGTCCTGGAGGCGGAAAGCAGATGAAAACAGCCCCCACTCTGAGGGTGCTTACCTACCGTCTAGTATAGGAGGAGGCCCCACCGGAAGTGACAGGCGAATATTTACACACAGTGAAGCTTTTGCATCTGGAGCGATTATTAAAAGCATTCCAGTATCCCTGAGGTCCTGGGATCTTTTTTTTTTTTTTTTTAAAAAAAAGCTCTCAGGCCATGATGATACATCCTTGAACGCTGGCTTTGGGCAGCCTTAGATACTCTTACCATGGCTGTGAGCAACCGCCTGCAGAGGTGATTGGTTAAGGAACAGCGGGCAGCCGGGGCTCTCTAGCAGGTTTGTGACTTCTGGCCCCTGGTTTTCCTCCTGCTGTTGCTTGGGAACGTCTTTGTCCCCTGTGTGGGCCCAGGGCCGTGCGCAGGAGGGGTCATGGACTAGACTAGCAGGGGAAGATGGGAGATGATCTCAAGCCCACTGGTGGCTGCAGTGGGTCAGAGTTGAGGGGAGCATCTCTTCTCCTTTCTGATGCTTGTGCCCAGAACCCGGATAGTCCAGGCCCCAGGCAGGCGGACAAGTACATGGAGTAGTTAGGAGACCATGCTTCCTGGGGATCTCACTTGCTAGTTTCTTATTCCTGTTCATCGTGAATGAACGATACTCCCTCCCTGGATTTGCCTCATCCTCTTGGACGGGCTTGGACCACCCTGTGAAAAACGGGGCCTCTCAGCGTGAAGACTTAGAGCCTGCAGTTTATTACCAACAGAACAATTTGGAAGCTAAACCTCAGGTTAGACTTAATTCTACACTGATCTTGAACATCCACCATATTGTCAGGAGAAGAAAAAGCCTACAAAGGTGGTGTGTTTAAACTTCTGTGTGACCTACCACTTTAAAAACCTGGAGGGTCAGGGGGGTAGACTTTTTTTAAAAATGTGTATGATTTACCCTTAATGATGAGGATTCGTAATTAAGCAATGCTGCTGGAAATCATGACATTTTATGGCATCCGCTGTATATTCCTAGCTCCTCAAGGATGGCAGAGAACCGTGGCGGAGAGCACGGTGCACTTTGGGGCAGACCTGGAAGTGAGCTTGACCTCTGTTTCCTAGTCATGTGACCTCCATTTTCTTCTTTGGGTTGATGTTAACATCTGTCTTACAAGCTTGTTTTCAGGGTTACATAAGGATTACATAAAAGTGCTTAGACTAATCCCCAAAAGAAAGCGAGCGTACAGTGATGGGGGTATTAGAACTTCCGTGAGTGTTAGGGCTGAGGTGGCAGCAGAGGACTTGACAGCTGTTGCCTTTACCATCCCTCATCTGAAACAATGGGGCCACCTTGACTTAGGAGCCAAGAGTGTGCTGTTCTTTCCGTCGTTGAGGATCAGCAGCCATTGCCCAGGCTTGTGCTTCTTACCCTGAGGCTCAAGTCATGTGAGGGTCAGCAGAAGATTCCAGAAGACTGAGGGTTTGTTTCAACTAGAGATTTTGGAGGTAGGGGAGGATGTTTCTCTGTGTTGAAATAGATGTCTCATATATGATTATTAGGCAAAATTCTTGTGGCTTTTTGGGATAAAACAGAAGACGTGAAAAAGCACTGATGCCTACTATGAGATACTTGAGCCCCCAGGTTATGTTACCAGTTCAAATACACTCGAATGGAAATACTGAAATGATATTAGCATAGGGTCGAGTCCCCGGTGCATGAGTGGTTTCCCCACGAGGACACCGCAGGACTTAGTGCTCCCGTGTACAAATATCCGAATATCCGTTTGTCCAAAGAGAGAAATGTTTGTGAGCTGGAGGAACTGACCTCTGCAGTAAAACCCTCTTTGCAGGGAACAATCTATCTGCCATTGTCTCTCCACGATTCGTGGATATGGGATCAGTTTTGGTTATTTCTTGATTTGTATATATTGACTTGGTTTCATACAATACAAAGGCCAATGTCAAAGAAATTCATGTTTGTCTCAGAATAAATGGTCCCCAAGAAAGCAGAAATCATTCCACCATGCGTGTGCTCATAAAATAAGGATCTGTGATTCATAACCTTTGGGAAATCTAAATGCTATTGATTAGAGTACAAAGCTTTCCTAGCCAAGTGCTAATGCAACCAAGTGGATACCGAATCAGAAATAATTTCTAAATCTGAAATTTCCCTAAAAGTCATCCAGAATGTTTTATCCTGAAATATTATCGGTTCTGTTTTATGTACACGGATGACCAATTTCATCTCCAAAAGACTGAGTCACAGCATCTTCTCCGTGAATCCTGTTCCACTCCTAACCTTGGGCCCGTGAGCTAAGAGACAACCCTGACTGTATCTGTGTTATTTAACTCCACATTCTCAGTGCTTGTGCTAGTGCCTGGCACTTAGCAGGTGCTCAGGAAACATTCCCGAATGATTCCAGTAGAGCTTACTGCTCTCATCTGGCCAAAGCCTGAGCTGCCGATTTGGTGCTACTAAGAGCAGGTTCTCTTCCTTCACGCAAATTTTCACCTCTGGGTAAGGACCCATTAGTGTGGCTGTGAAAGCAATTTAGTATGTGGAGATAAGCATTTTAAACAAATTAAGTAGCGTAAGGAGAAAAGGAAATCTTCGTGTGTATCACCCGGTAAGGATAAGTATTGTTTCCAAAATGTGTTTGTGTGTATCCTAGGCTAACAAGGTCTGCCTCCGGGGAGTCCCCTCCAGGGAGCAGAAGTGGGGACCAGAGACCTAGATGCTTCTGCCCACCATCCTCCATCCAAACCTGCTCGAAGCCTATAGACTTTGCCCCGAGCAAGCAGGCTAGTGTAAGGAGAGCAAGCTCTGAAGCCTTGTGCTACCCACCACAGACTTGGTGTTAGGAGGAGGAGTCCTTCAGCCAAATTCGAGGAACGGTTACTGCTTGCAGATTCTGGGCAGGATCTGGTGCAGGCACGCTGGTGATGCGGAGGGGAGAGGTAGGCCTTTCCCCTCGGGGTGTGGGTCTCTTAATCAGAGGATTACGTCAAGGGCAACTGCAAAGGCAGGAAGCAGAGTTTGGGCCCCATTATGGAGAAGGTTTTCTGGAGCCATGGCCAAAAGGGTCCCACTTTCATCTGTTTCTCTCGTCAGAGACAGCCGGACGTACACAAGCTAGGCAGCATTGCACCTCCACATTAGTGGCGCCAAATATCCAGGACGCTTTTACAATTCTGGCTTATTATTTAAGACCGAATCCAGACTGTTGTACTATGTTAGCATGAGAACGTCAACCCGTATGTAGTATATAGCTCAGGGCCTTGCAGGCCTCAAATAACTTCAATGATGCTCCAAGGACCAAAAGGAGAAAACAAGGTAGCATTTGTTTGTAGAGCCTTGGCCGCACAGGGAACTTTCCCAGGAACCAGTTGATGACCATTCCTAGCACAGGATCCAGGGACTCAAGGCATGACCCCATCCCCCAAAACGTAGGTTCACAAATCACGGAAGCCTGCTATGTGCTGGCAAGCCTGTGGCAGAGATGTTAAAGGATCCTCCTCAACCCTGCAACTGCCGGGTAGATGCGGGTGGTTTCTCAGCCTCTTCCAGTTCACCCTGCGCCCCAACGGCCACCTCTCATCCTTATTCCAGATTTCATTAGGCTTGCCTCAGATTCCTCCTCCCTGACAGTTTGGTGACATTTTTCCAGCATATTAAGATTTGATCCAAAGACAAATTTAAGAAACTAATGGGGGATTTCTTAACTAGGAGTCTTTGAAACCAGGAGGGAAAAAAAAAGGCCCCCTTGGAGGAAGATCTTAAAAAATAAGAGTAAGATGTAATAAAATATAAAATATTCTTGTGTTGCTTTCACGGAGACATGCAGATATTCACACAGTGAAGGCGGAGTGGGCTGCCCGTCGCAGGGCAGGAGCAGGAAGCGGCCTCCATTTACTGCTCTGTGGCTTTGGGTTTTGATTCCTTTGAAAATACAGATGGCTGGCAGGACAAAAGGAAGCATGAGGTGACTGCCAACTCTGTTGCTTTTTCCAGGAAGGTCTGGGCAGGGTGGGTGTGGAGAGAGGCCGGTCCGGGGAGAGCCTCTGTGGATTCCATGAATTGCTGAGTTGGGGTCGTGCCAAGCCCTTAAAAGCCATGAGTGGCATTTGGGCTCCAGGCATGTGTCTGCTCCTGACCAGCCAGGCCCAGGTGGTGGTTCATCCCGGCCTCCGGGGAGTCGAGCTTTTGTTGACATATGGCTGTAGGAAGCAGATGTGGGGACCAGAGACCTAGACGCTTCTGCCCACCATCCTCCATCCAAACCTGCTCAGGCCCTGTGCAGCGTGTCCGTGTCTGTCCAAGACTTGGTGTTCGCTATGAGCAAAAGGAGACTTCTTGTGCCTTTTACTTTGCTCCCAGAAGGGGCATTTCGGCTTGTCGCTCTGGGGGAGAAATGCTCCCTTTGTGCCTGTTTGAGGCCAACCTCAAAGCATCCCCTGTCGATTACGGGCTCTGAGGTTTCTGAGTCTCTGATCCTTCACCTTAGAGCAGAACAATGGACTTCTCTGAATACAGGTGCACAGACGCTGGCTTTTGTGCTTTGATATCCTCCGTAGCAGTAGGAAAAGCATGAATTGGGGCGGCCTGGGTGCTCAGCAAGAAGCGGTTTTCCTGCGGGGGTGTGCTCACCAGCTACTGCTCTGCGTCATAGTGAAGAAAGACCGAGACTGCCAAGGCCTTCACGGCCACAGTTGAGATAAAAAGCCTCTTATCCTTCACAAAGGACTTCTCAGCCGTATTTGCATTAATCTTTGCAGCCTTTCCTGCAGAATCCAGCTGAAGAAGCACATTTGGCGAGGTTGAGGGACTTTGCCAAGGTCACACAGCTAGTTCACTCGAGGACCGAGATGGGACTTCAAAACCTCTGACCCCAGGCCTGGTGTTCTTTCATATATCCCAGTAGAGGGAAGGGAGGATCTAGGAAGAGAGCCCCCCGGGGGAGGGACAGGCATCCCAGGCCATGGGGAGAGGTTAGCGAGTGGAAGAATGTGACCCACTGGTGTGTGTCACTGGGCTCCTACAAGCGGACTGTTGGGATTAGGCCGTCCCAGAGGGGGCACATTGTTCTTAAATGACTTTGAAGTGTCGCTAAGGGAATCAAGACTTAGGGAAATGAGTGGTATTTCTGTCCCTCAGTCTAATGAAAGGTCTTGATTTGGAAGAGAAAGAAGATCATGGGAAGTGATCTTGGTGGATGATGCCAAAGTGTGAACTTTGGGGTTCCTGGCCTTGTGGGTTAAGACATCCAAGTGGGGGCTCTAGCTTGGGAATGGAGCAATCTGGCAAAGACACAAAAGGATTTTCTCAATGGGAGACTTGCCTTAGCAAGTTAATATGGAAGACATGTGTCGAGGTAACACTATATACCCTGGAGAAACACGTAACAGCACAGCACCTGCCGTTCCGGAGGTGGAACTTAGGAATTGTCAGGAGAAAGTAATAGGCAAGAGGATCATAAATGCCATTTTTTATAGCTTTGTGACTCTGTACTACTATATATCGGTAGTAAAGGTGGACCTAAAATTCTAAAGTAAAGAAGTAAACACAAGTTCAGGGTATCACCGACAGGACTTGGCCCTGAATCTCAGCCATAAAAAAAGCTTACCAATTAAGGCAAAATGAATGGGGAAGCCAAGACTTTGTTATGTCTTTAGCTAGTATCTGCTTCACGTCCACGATGTGCCTGCACAGTCGTAGACAGGAGGATTTGGCCACGAATAAGGGGAAAGTGCCTGCCTTTGTTGGACTAATGTGCTGGGGCCAGGGGTCAGGGGACAAGAAACAAGTAAACACAAATCATATAAATAGGTAGTTTCAGACTGTGCTGTGCAAGCCCAGGGAGAGCTGAAGCGCGGTGGCCAGGAGCAGTCCAAGAAGGCTGAGCGGGCCCAGGAGCCAGGGGGGAGGCCCAGGGGAGGGCAGCCCCAGGCAGAGGGCCCACCGAGGCCCTGTAAAGAGACGGCAAGGAAACTACTAGCTTCGGGGAGCCTAGTGGAGGGCTCCTGCATGGCTCCATGCCTTCAGCTTGGCTCACGATCCCAGCGTCCTGGGATCAAGTCCCACATCGGGTTCCCTGCTCAGCAGGGAGTCGGCTTCCCCCTCTACTCGTCCCCTCTGCTTGTGCTTTCTCGTGCTCACTCTCTCTCAAATCAATAATTTTTTTTAAATCTCTTTTAAAAATTCTTTAAAAAAAAAAAAGTGGAAGGATAAAAGATGTCAGAGCAGCGTGCAAAGATCAGATCTCACAGGGCCTTATTGTTGGGGTCTATTTTCTATGGAAAGCCAATGGGGAATCTTAAGGTGAAGGGTGAGGATTGTGAATTAAGAGAGACATGGTGGTGGGAGATGGGCTAGCAGGCCGCCGCTCGGCCAGCCTGCAAACACAAGCAAACCTTTGTCTGGGAACAATGACAAAACTGACACTGAGACGAGAGGTGTTGTCCCAGAGGAGCCCTCGGAGGGACATAGGCGGGGCCGGCTGGGGCCTCGGGAGCGCTGGTGTCCCCAGCAGGTGTCTAGCAGTCGCAAGGGCCGCACGCAGCCAGCCAGGCGGGGGGCGCACCTGCCCTGGGTGAGGTGGGTGAGCAGCGGCAGCAGGAGATCCAGAAAGGAGATCCAGAAAGCAGTCGGGGGAAATCAGAAAGCCCTTTGCTTTTGTTTTTTGGTTTTTTGTTTGCTTGTTTTTTAATTTATTTTTTATTGGTGTTCAATTTGCCAACATATAGCATAACACCCAGTGCTCATCCCATCAAGTGCCCCCCTCAGTGCCCGGCACCCAGTCTTTGTTTTGTAAATCTGCGTAGGACAAGAAACCACAAGGAGGGATAGTGCCCCTGCCTGGGCGGCCTTCCTCGGTTTGCCCGCACCCTCAGATGCTTGCCGGCCCCGTTGCACCTTGGCACCTCCTTCATACCCGGGATGCCGCGGGTGGCAGGATGAAAATCCCTGTCCCCCCAGGACCTACGCGGGCCGGGGGTGCAGGGGAGCAACAGAGGAGACACACGGAAGGAAGGAAGGAAGGAAGGAAGGAAGGAAGGAAGGAAGGAAGGAAGGAAGGAAGGAAGGAAGGAAGGAAGGAAGGAAGGAAGGAAGGAAGGAAGGAAGGAAGGAAGGAAGGAAGGAAGGAAGGAAGGAAGGAAGGAAGGAAGGAAGGAAGGAAGGAAGGAAGGAAGGAAGGAAGGAAGGAAGGAAGGAAGGAAGGAAGGAAGGAAGGAAGGAAGGAAGGAAGGAAGGAAGGAAGGAAGGAAGGAAGGAAGGAAGGAAGGAAGGAAGGAAGGAAGGAAGGAAGGAAGGAAGGAAGGAAGGAAGGAAGGAAGGAAGGAAGGAAGGAAGGAAGGAAGGAAGGAAGGAAGGAAGGAAGGAAGGAAGGAAGGAAGGAAGGAAGGAAGGAAGGAAGGAAGGAAGGAAGGAAGGAAGGAAGGAAGGAGCTTCCCGAGTTAGGGCAGGCAGGGAGCAGCGAAGGGGAGTAGGAAATGTCGGGGAGGCCCCCGATGTTAAAGTGCTTTCAGTGCTTGGCTTTTATTTAGAGGAGGCTGGGGAAACCGATGGGGGGTTAGAGTAAGGTAATGACGCTCCCTGACATTTTAAAATAATTACTCTGGTTGCTCTGAGAATACAGATAAAGGACAAAACTGAGCAGGTTCCAGCACCTTTCCTGCTGTCCCCCTGGTCCCAGCACCATCCACTGTCACCTAGGTAGATGCAATGGAGGAGGTGGTGGCAGCCAAGGCAGGGGACCTGATGGCATCTGGTGGGATGTCAGCCAACCAAACACTCAACTCCTGTGGTTTCTGTCCCCTTAGAGGGTCAAGCAGGGGAGGAGGTCTGGGCTGCCAGCAAGAGGTGTATTGGGAAGAGCTGTCCCAAGCGGAGGCTGCCTGGGGCATCTGTGCGGCCTGGATGACTTAGGGCTGCAGGACCCATGGGGACAGTGGCCAGAGGGCCCAGGGGGGTGGGGGAGCTCCAAGGAGAGGCTGTCCTTGCAGCAGAGCCCGTGTGACCAGGGGCCCGGGGAGCCACAGGACGGTCATCAGGAAGTAGGTTGGGAGTTACCAGGCCTGGATTCCAGAAGCATCCCCCACACAAATCAAATTACTGAGGATAACGTTGGGGAGAAGAGGGGGAAGCCGGCTGCGAACCCAGGCCGCGGCCATCAGGGGGGTTGGGAGAGCACCGTGCCGGTGGGGAGTCGAGCCAGGGGGTAGGGTGGCCCTGGGGGCAGCAAGCCTCCAGGAAGGGCAAGGGACGCCCCTCGGCCTTGGGAGTTGGGGGGCTTGGAACACGCCAGCGGCTGCAGGGGTGTCAGGATTCCCGGGGCTGTTCCCCCAGGTAGAAGCAGCTGGTGTCCCCAGGCACCCAGGACGGTGACTGCCAGCACCGTCCACCCGGGGCAGCCGCTGGGGACCCGCGTGACGGGTGTCGGCCCAGGAAGGGCACCCGCACTGCCGTGCAGCCCCGGGAACCAGCCGAGCCTCGCTCCTCGGCTTTGCAAAATCAGTGTCGCGGTGGAAAACCCTTACTTTCCAAAAACCTGTTTGATGGAAACAACTCCGCTTAATGAAACTGGCCTCTGCTTGGGGAAAGCCCTTGAATCCAGCTCTCTTTAAGCCTCGATTTTTTTTTTACCCCCCCCCCCATCCTTCCATCAGTTGGCCTCATAAATATTCATTAAGGATTGACCCCAAATTAGAGTAATTCTGAAAAATCTTTCGTAAGCCTTTCAGTTTCACTTTCTTGTTACAAGTAATTCTCTGAATATGCTCTCTGCATATGCACCGTGACGGTGTCGTGAAGACTAGGGAGGAATTGAGTTTTTGGAGTTTTTCAATTCAGTCAGGGTTTGTGAGCTCATGAGACCTGGTAGGAAGGCCTTGGTATTGTCTATAGTCATGCTCCCCAGTGCCCCCCCGCCCCGGGGGGCTCAGGCTTCGAACTGCCGTCCTTCCCTTGCGGCCCCGCGGCTGAGGAGGGCGGTGAGGCCCACAGCCTGACACGGGCTGTGATGCGGGATCAACAGCAGGCAGGCCTGCAAGTGGGTAGGAGCAGGGGAGGCAGGGCGCTGGGGGGCTCTGGCTGTGACCCTGGGTCCCGGGATCGAGTCCCACGTCGGGCTTCCTGCATGGAGCCTGCTTCTCCCTCTTCCTGTGTCTCTGCCTCTCTCTCTCTGTGTGTGTGTGTCTCCCGTAAATAAATAAATCAAAATCTTAAAAAAAAAAAAAAAAAGAGGGCAGCCCCAGTGGCTCAGTGGTTTAGCACCTGCCTTCGGCCTAGGGTGTGATCCTGGGGTCCCAGGATCGAGTCCCACGTCGGGCTCCCTGCATGGAGCCTGCTTCTGCCTCGGCCTCTCTCTCTGTGTCTCTCATGAATAAATAAATAAATCTTGAAAAGAAAAAAAAGAAAAGAAAAGAAAAGGAAAGAAAAACGGGAGGCCCCCGAGCTGCAAACCCATGCATGAGAGGCCCGCTGTCCTGGGGCGGGACCCTGTCGCACTCTGCAGCCTCCTGCACCCGCAGGCCCGAGGACGCCCACCGGTGCCTCCCTGCTCCCCATGCCGTCCCCTTTTGTTCTTTTGCTACCCCCCCCCCCAGAAAATTCCCTTCTGTCCTTTGCCAAAGACACCTGTTCTTCCTCCGGTGCCTGCTTTTCTCCCCGACAGGCAGGCAGACACGGTCTCATTTCAGATTTTCCAACCAGAGCGAGAAGCACCAGAGCCGAGCCCTGACGTCCCGATGCTTCGGTGTGTTGCTTCAGGCCGCTCAGGTGTGTGTGATCCCGGGAGAGTGACCTGCCCTCTCTGAGCCTCAGTCTCCTCCGGTCAGGTGGGCCACCCGAGCGCCACTTTCCGACTCAGCAGCCCGCCCCACGTGCGGCCCATAAGTCAGCACTGTGGTGGTGCTTTGTGGGATTTTTTTTTTTAACATACTTTTTTTTTAAGATTTATTTATTTATTATTCATAGAGAGAGGGGGGGTGCGGACAGAGACAAAGGAGGAGGGAAAAGCAGGCTCCATGCAGGGAGCCCAACATGGGACTCGATCCCGGGTCTCCAGGATCACACCCTGGGCCCAAGGCAGGTGCTAAACCGCTGAGCCACCCAGGGATCCCCGTTTTTGTGGTTTTTTAAAAAAATTTTTTATTGGAGTTCGATTTGCCAACATATAGCTTAACACCCAGTGCCCGTCACCCATCACCCCACACCCCGCCCACTATGCCATAGTGCTTTGAGGGAATTTATCCGGACTTGAGTCAAGCTACCAGTTCAAAGTCTTGAGGGCCTCATTCTGTCTCCGTGACGCCGGACCCCACGCGTGGCAGGAAGCCCCCGGCCTCTCCGTGATGCCTGGGCCCAGACGCCCAGGGGCCGAGGCGGGGCTCGCGCTTGCTCAGGGCCGTCCACCTTGCCGCCTGCCGGCACCGCCCGCGGGAGGCCGCTTCCCTGACCGAAGGCCAGCGACGGCAGGAGCAGAATAAGCCTTTTTCCAGAGTCGCCGTTGTTAGTTTTCCTATTTTTGTTGTTTTCAAAGATGAAAAACTAGCAACTAAAGTACGAGAGCCTGCGCTGGGCCCGTAGATGACCAGGCCAAGGTGAGCGGGCATCTCTGAGAGCTGTGGAGAGCGGCTTGGCGGGGCCGGGGCTCTGTGCCCCGAGCCTCCGGGGACCTGCGGGGAGCTCGCGGGCTGCCCTCTCGGCCCGTCCCGGCCGAGCCCCGAGTAACTTCAGTCACCGATGCTGCAGCTTCTGCCTGCAGCCTCCCGTTTAATCCCCGACTCCTGTGGGGTCTTCAGAGCCCAGTCCCTCTCCGGCTGTGTCTCCCGTCCCCGCTTCTCGGAGTCTGGCCGTCCCCAAGCCCTGCTCCTGCCCACTGCTCTCGGGCCGTGTCCCCCCATCCATTGAGCCCCATAGTCGGTCACCTTGAGGGCTAAGCTAGTTGCCCGATTGATTTTGATTGTTACACAGAGAGGCAGAGACCCAGGCAGAGGGAGAAGCAGGCTCCATGCAGGGAGCCCGACGGGGGACTCGATCCCGGGTCCACAGGATCAGGCCCTGGGCCACCCAGGCTGCCCCAGGACAGTTCTTTTTCTGCGACTGGGATTCCTGGAGCACCTCGGGGCGCACGTGAGGGCGGTGCCAGCAGCTGGGCAAGCTCTCGGCGCGTGCCGGGCCCGAGCCACAGACCCCTGAGCTGGGCACGTTCACCAGGCCGCGCGGGTACGCCTCGGGTCTCCTCTCTGACAAATGAGGATCCTGAGGCCCAGGCAGGTTCACCCGGCCGCCCGAGGCCGAACACGGGCCCAGGCACATCCTGTGCCAAATCTTCACCAATCCCCTCGGGAGGGAACAGTTGACCTAAATAATTTCCCAGAAACTAAAGCTGGCCCTGCGTTAGCTTTCGGGTTGAACTCTCTTTGAACCGGGGCGCGTTCTTTCGTATACCAAGAGCTTCCGTCAACTTGATGGCAGGTTCACTTCCAAGGTACCTCCGTGTATCGCCGGGATTGGAAGCTCGTTACACAAATTAGTTTTCTCCATGTGCTCAGTGGACGTTATTTTAGAGAAGCACCTCGTTTCGAGCACCCCACCTAGTAGAAGCTACCCCAGGTTCTACTTGGTGCCCCTAATACTCCTTGGAGGTGGTTCTGGCCCCATCCTGCAGAGAGGGGAGCTCTGTGTCAAGGTTTGGGTATCTATGGAGCATTAGTGATCGGCATGACTACGTGAGCGCTTGCTAAGTGCCAGGCTCCGTGCCAAGTGCTTTACATCCTATGTGGCTCTCCTCATTTTACAGATGGGGAAACTGAGACCAGACAAGGTGGAGCTGCTTGCCCAGGGGTGGTACACTTAGACATCCAGTGCCCTGTTCCTTTGCTGCTTGCTTTTTAACTTCTCACGAGCAGAACTGCTGGACGTGGATTTCATTTCCTCCCTGGGGTTAGCCCGGGCTTAGCCGGGCCAGCCTCTGCTGTGGGTAGTGGCACCTGGGCAGCCACGTCCAGGATCAGCCACCGAAGCATAAACCGGCTTTTCCTCCCATGTATGTCGAAGGACCACTGAATAGCTGTTGCGAAACAAAGAACTTTCTGCCAACCTTGAATATCACAGCGAGGTCAAACAGGCTCCAAGTGCTCCTTCTCCAGCCATCGCAGCACAAGGCTGCTTGGGGGTAACAACCCCCGAAGGGCAGGCCTGGCTCGCGGAGCCCTTTCACGCCCCATCCGTCTTGGCCTTGGATCAATGGCAAGACCCTTGTCAGTGCTGCCGGGGCACTTCCTGGGGCGCAGGACAACACCCCACCGTCCCCCTTCCTGCTCCTTATGATCAGACCGCCTTATTCTGTCCCTCTGCGAGCAAGCACTGGGTTGACGGTTCCTGGCTTGTCGTTTTGCGTACACCCACGCGATTCCGAAGGAAGAGCACCTCGGGGAACAGAGGGTGGCAGCGCACTGCGTGACGGAGCGTCGGGGACCGTGGAGCACTCAGCCGCCGGTGTCAGGGCAGCGGGGCGCTAAGTGAGAGCAAACCTTTTTCTTTTTGTTTTTTTAAAATGTTGTCTATCCCCCTACAGGGCATACAAAACCATCGAGGATGATGACTTGAAGTTTCCCCTCATATACGGAGAAGGCAAGAAGGTAGGCTTGGCCCCCCCCTCCCCAGGACCGAGGGCACAAGGCCCCCCTCCCACAGCCTCGACAGCTGGAAGAATGAATATCACCTTCCTTCCTCCTGCCTCGACCAAGGGGCTGGGGGGGTGGGGGAGGCAATTGCTGAGCCCCAGGGTTGCAGGTGGGGTTTGTGCAAATGACATGCCACGTCCCGGAGTCCAGAGCTGAGCGTGACCGCAGGCCCGGGCATCACGCCCCCATGTTGGCCACGACAAGCCACGAGGCTACTATTAGCATCAGCCAGTGGCCGAGGCTCCGAGGCTGCGAGGTGACCTGCACGCACGCGTATGAGCGAGCACACGGGCCGCGGTTTGGGCTCAGTAGCTGTGATTGCCGTGCAAGGGGCCGGTAGGGAATGAAACCTGAGCTTCCGAGTAGGGATCATTTTTCAAAGGACCTTTGCCCGGTTCGTGGAAACCTCCCCATCCCGCCAGGAAGGGACGCTGTCCCAACTGTCGGTGTCCGGGGTGTCAGGGATGATGTGGCAACGCACACCCTCAGCCCAGCGACCTGGGCCTGCCGCTCTAGCCCCTGTGGGGCCGAGATCTCAGGACCACCCAGTGAGTCCCAGTAAGCCCAGAGCCACCTCCTGTGATCTTTGTACCCCTAGCACCTGCCCGCCGGTACCTGGCCCACACGGGCCCCCAGTAAATGCGGAAGTATTACTCGGACTTTTCGGCGGTGTCTAGTGTGCTTCCCCCGTGCCCGAGGGAGAGGGACTGATGGCCCTTAGAGGATGATCAGAGTAGGCCTGAAGGGCGCCAGGCCTTGCCCAGTGCAGCCCATGTCCGTGTCACGGGCACATCACGTTCCTCCGGCATTTCAGATGACTAGGGCTTGATGGGTCCGTGACGGGCAGCTGGCGACTTGTGTCACCGGACCTGAGGGCCTAGTTAAAAGCCACCGTGGCTCCAAGCTGTTCCAGGCTTGCTCCATGGTACAGCAGCACAGGATCCCCCGTCGGGGGATCCGGGATTTCTCGAGAAATGTTTACAGCCGCCACACTGTCGGTTCTGTCTCGATCCGTTCCAGGGGTGTTCTCTCTCCTGTCTGCACACACCTACCCAGAAGTTTCCTAAGACTTCCACAGCCGTTAACTTCTCATTCTATTCCTGCCAATGCTCTTCAGGATTTGTGTGGGTAACACCTACATACTTTGTAAACAAGTTCAGTAACTAGCAGAAACATCAGATTTCTTTGGACTAGAACGCCCACCTGTGCTTTTCCAGCCAGAGAAGCTGCCACTGCAGTGGGGAGAGCAGAAGGGCCGCAGGGGAGTCAGAGTTTTTGCGTCTAGAGTTGAACACTTGCTCGCTCGTAGGAGCCACCGCCGCTCCCCAGCACAGCCCCCAGCTGCGGCCCGCCTGACCAGGGGTCACCAGGCTTCACGTCACCTGCCTGCCTCTCACCCCCTTTGACACTTGCCTTTAAAAAAAAAAAAAATCTTTCAATGGTTTCATTTCTGCACACCTGCCTGTCTTCTCCAAAACGATCCAAACGAGCTCCAAAATCCATAGCCTTTTTTGGGAAAACAGGATAACGTTTTGGGTTGTAATGTTTTTTAGCATTTGTAAGTTACTCTTATGACCCAAAGAATAGAGTGAGGCTTCAGGCCCGGGTCTTGGCACCGTGACACTACCCTGGATACTTTGCTGACGATCTGGGGTGGGTGGGCCATTGGGCTCCATTCCACCCAGAAGGACTTCCACGCCACCCCTCTGAGCTTACCTGTCTCAGTGCCACCCATCCTTTTGCACAAACGTATGGTGGCACCACCTCCAGGAAACTTTCTCAGCAGAGTTTTTACCTCCTCTGATCTCCTCTAGCCCATGGCTGTTGTGCCTTTCAGCACTCGGCCACATGTTACATATCATCGGTGAGACGTGCACCCCTTATCTCCCCTCACAAGTTCCTTTATATCAGGGACAAGTCCTGGGGCGTTTGCCCCCACAGCATGTTTCTGCGCACAGTAGGCGCTCAGGGAATGTTTGGGTGAGTCAGATCGCAGTGGATATTTAGGAGATAGTTAGGCTGACTGGTTAGGCATCAGTATAATAGTACAATTTCCTTGATTTCCTTAAAGCATCAGGAAAACTAAACTGTTTAGAGAAAGCACAGGCGGTGAGGTCTCTGTGTAGTTATAACAAAGTGACATTTTGTTCCTTTCCCCCCAGAGGGAAGTTGTGGGGATGTTAGCAGGCCGGGCTGCAGAGCTGTAAAGGGTATCTTTTCTGTGGCCATGAAGTATATACTCCGTGAGCTCCGGGAGGGTGGGAGCTGCCCCTCCCTTTTTTACATCTTTTACTAGAGCCTCTCAGGGATGAGCTGATGTGGGGTGGGTGGATCACAGACGGACAGACGGATGGGTGATGGGTGTGTTGGATTTGATTTGAACCGATTGCAGTAGCTATAGACACGATACATGTGTTGGATTTGGTTTCCTGGTTACCCTTCCTTCTGGTCTCTACAAAAGAAAGCGGAGAAGAGACAGCAGCAAGCCGTTGAACTTAGGGTAATTGGTAGAAAACCCACTCCCTTAAGTACTTAAGTGATCTCGGTGAGCCCTTCCTTGGAAGCAGCTGCCCACGTGAGTTAGTAGCAAGGGGCACGGAGAGGCACAGAAGGAATTGGAAAATAAACGCTTCCTCTTAGCCTGTGGCAGCCACGTTTTGACGGGAAGGCTTCCTCTGTATGTGTGAGTGTTTCTGATGGCCCTCTGCTTATGCTCCTAGGCCCGGGTGATGGCAACTATTGGAGTGACCAGGGGACTTGGGGACCATGACCTGAAGGTGCACGACTCCAACATCTACATAAAACCATTCCTGTCTTCAGCTCCAGAGGTACCACGTGAGGTTTTTGTTTCTGTTTTGTGCAATGATATATTTTCTGCATTGTTCCTTCTGTGACTCGTGCCCCATAACCCGGCAGTAGCCAACTTGGGTCACATGTACGTCTACGGGGTTTCTTTCTCCCACTGTGTTCATTCTCACATTGACTCTCCTGGTTCCTACTGTCCCCACTCCCTCCCCAGATAGGTGCAGAGGCCCCTGGCGCTTCCCCGCCGCCGCCCAGGCCATTCCACATCATGTCATCAGGCAGGTGTTCCCAAACAGGTACTGACTCCTGTTGGCTCAGAAACCACAGCCCGTGGCTATGAGAACAACGCCCAGACTCCTTCAGCTGGCATTTAAGGCTTGTTAGAATTTGGTCGGACTTTCTAGACCAAAAGTTTGGCCCCTGTTCCCCCCGAGCAGGCCAGGAAGAACTTGCTGTGGCCTTCCTGCGCCTGACCTTGAGTTTCCCACAGCTCCTGACCACAATGCCTCTCCTCCCCGGCCCCAAACATCCAGATTATCAGTCTTTTCCCATCTAGGGTTAATCTCACACGCTTCTCCTGTGGAGACTTCCCTTCCCCACCAGAAGTAGCCTCTGTCTCTCCACAGATCCTCAGGTCTGGAAAATCCATCCCACTTTCTGTCTCATCGTGCGGTTGTTGGTGTAGATGCCTTATCCCCTCTCGCACCCTAATCGCCTGTATAACTCATAGCCTTCAGCTGGTGTTGAGAGAAGTTAACTGGAAAGACAAATCCTGTTTTTTGGTTGAAAAAAATGTTTTTCCTCACCTACAACTGATTGTCAGAAAAAAAAAAAAAACACTTTTCTGATGATATGGGAAACAATGTCCAGTTCTACTTCAGGGCGTATCTTTATTATTTATTTATTTATTTATTTTTAATATTTTATTTATTCATGAGAGACACAGAGGCGGGGGTGGGGGGGCGAGACACAGGCAGAGGGAGAAGCAGGCTCCACGCAGGGAGCCTGACATGGGACTTGATCCTGGGTCTCCAGGATCACGCCCTGGGCTGCAGGCGGCGCTAAACCGCTGGGCCACTGGGGCTGCCCCAGGGCATATCTTTAGTAAACGTTTTGCTTCTAAGTCGTAGAGGAATCTAAGTCATAGTGGGTTATGGGTATATTTTCTTTGACGTTAACGAGGAGGCTGGGCGTGGGTGGCAGCTAGTGTTGGCGATCCCCCCGGTGTGCCGGGGCTGGGCCTCTGCGTCGCTGACTTTTCCTTCGCGGCTGCAAGGTGGTGGCAGGTGCGCTAGGCATCGCATTTCCAGCAGAGGTGGGAAGGAGGAGGCGGGCAGCCCGTCTGGCCCAGCAGCTACTCACTTGCGTCTCACTGGCCAGAACTGTGTCACATGACCTCCGCTGGCTGCATGCCACAGGGGTTGAGGGAGAGAGCTTGACCTTTCCCCAGTTTGACGCCAGAGGGGAGCCAGGGACGGTGAGTCAGGAACCCATGGTGTTTGCATTCTGTGTAATTACCTTTTAAAGCAATGTCTTGCCCTGGAAATGCCCACAGCGTTTAAATAGAACTCCATGGGCAGGCCCTTCCCAAGGGTAGGTGCTGTTTTATCAAAGGCTCTTTTTGTTGGAGGGAACCCTGGCCCATTCAGGCTAACTCAAAGGAGGAGGTGTTTGCCGTAATCATCTTAGAAGAGGTATTCGTGGTGTGTGCAGGAGGCCCCCTGAACAGCCAGGTGCTGTGGCATCAAGGCCCCCCAGAGAGCCTCAACAGTGGGGGTCTGTTCCGTTCATGAAGGTGTTATGCCCAGACATGTTCCATACGTGTCTGCTACCCATCAGCCCAGTCTCACTCCCCCAATTCCGGGTTACCAGAGAGGAAGCTCATTGCTCCAGCTCGCTCTTTATACTAGGCCACAAGTGACTTCCCAGCCCATAAGCTGCCCCTTCAGCTTGTCCACTCCAGAGCCATCGAGGGGCCCACACAGCCGCCTAGGCCCACCCCATCGGCAGGCCGGTGAGCAGGGCAGGTGGTTCTTTAGGGTCTTTATTGCTGAGGCAGGCATTTAAAATACACGTGGCCAGGATCCCTGGGTGGCACAGCGGTTTAGCGCCTGACTTTGGCCCAGGGCGTGATCCTGGAGTCCCAGGATTGAGTCCTGCGTCGGGCTCCCGGCATGGAGCCTGCTTCTCCCTCTGCCTGTGTCTCTGCCTCTCTCTATCATAAATAAATAAGTCTTTGGGCAGCCCCCGTGGCGCAGCGGTTTAGCGCCGCCTGTAGCCCAGGGCATGATCCTGGAGACCCGGGATCGAGTCCCACATGGGGCTCCCTGCATGGAGCCTGCTTCTCCCTCTGCCTGTGTCTCTGCCTCTCTCTCTCTCTCTCTCTCTCTCTCTCTGTGTCTCTCTCATGAATAAATAAATAAAATCTTTAAAAATAAATAAATAAATAAATAAATAAATAAATAAATAAATAAATAAATAAATAAATCTTTAAAAAAAAAATAAAATACACGTGGCCACGAGAGGTTGGGAAATCACGGAGGCAGAAAACTCTAGTAAATATAAGGCCTAGAGGACACACACGTTTTCTGATATTACCCAGAATTTCAAATGAGATCAGCTGGGTGGAAATAATAATTACCATTCGTCAGGTGGCTGTGGATGTCTCTCTTTGAGCCCTCACAGCAGTTCTGCGTGATGGGGGCCAGGACTACATACGGTGTCCCAGGTGCCCCAGAAGCTTATGGATCCCTGATCCCTCTATTCAGGGGATTCACAAATTAGTGCTGAAACTACTCTTGGCCAGAGGAAAGCAATAAGTCCTAGACCCATGAACTCTGTATTTTCCCCCTTGAGAGAGAGGCATTTATCAGACATTAAATGGTGCCATAGTCTTTCTACTTGCAAAAGGGACAGATGAAGTATGACTCATGTCCTTGGGGGGGGGGGGGGCTCAGCACTAATTAAACACTTTGCTTCTTAAAGCAGAGTGAAAACTTCCTTCTCGTCCCCTTCCACATACACCTATTTTTTTCTATATAAAGCGAGAATAAGTGTGGTTTGGTTTGAAGGAGAATGATTTCTATACAATTCGATTATAGATCTTCTGATCGCTCTATTAGCATGGCTCCAAAGAAGAGGCTCTCCTTGGGCGTGCATGGGAGATTCCCTGAGAACAGATGAGAGAGCCCAGTGGGATGATCAGAAGCCTTACGTCACCTCTCTAGAGTGATGCTGGTTTGCAGGGAATTGGGTTGGTTAGTGCAGCATTGGTGAGGGATTGGACAGGGTGTTTCTTTGGGTTTTTTTTCAGATTATATTTATTTATTCATGGAGACACAGAGAAAGAGTGAGGCAGAGACACAGGCAGAGAGAGAGAGAAGCAGGCTCCATGCAGGAAGCCAGACATGGGACTCGATCCCGGGTCTCCAGGATCACAACCTGGACTGAAGGCGGCGCTAAACCGCTGAGCCACCGGGGCTGCCCTGGACAGGGTGTTTAAAAGGGAACTGGCCACCTCTGGTAAAATGTAAGCACTCTTAGAAAAGGTGTAGAGTTCAATAAAGTGTGGCTTTTTTTAGTATATGTGCTGCCGAAGCGAGCACAATAAAGTGTAGTTTTTATAATAACAAGTGACATTTATCAACTGCTTAGTCTGGGCCAGACAACTTACTGTGTCCTTTATACTCAGTTTCTCCTCCTCCCAACTCTAGGAGGTACATATGCCTATTATACCCATTTTGCAGATTAGGAAACTGAGATGCAAAGAAGTGAAATAACTCCCCCCAGGGTTGTACAGTTATGAAATAACAAGATGGTACTCCTACCCGGGCCTGTCTAATTTGATCCGGGTCTGTCAGGGAGAAAAGCTGAGTTCAAAGAAATTTCTCTAGACGGTGTCTAAGGGACCCTCTGAATACAGGTTCACAGTGGCTCTGAAGAGGATCTTTGTCCTGGGACCTCAGTGGCTCACATTTCTCAGGGAAATACTGCTAACCTCAGCTACAGTTGTAAAAGAAAAATGATGGCGTAGTAGAAAAAGTAATTGGGAAAGACAGTAATAGGCTTCGGTGTGTGCCAACCTCGGCCAGACAGAGTTGTGCAAAATAAGATTGTGCACGTATAATTTAGCTTAATGGGTATGTAGCGTAGATCCCAAGATTCCTTTGCACGAGATTAAAATTGTTGTACATTTTAAATGCTTCCAGATGGAGAGGGCTTAGCCAGAACCAGGAAAGGGGGAGGGAGGTTGGAGAGAAGAGGAAGAGAAGCTGGAGTTGGCCACCATGGAGGGCTATGGAAGAAAGACCGGCACAGGGGGACCCCCTCGTCCCCAACCTCAGAGTAAAGACTCCTCTTCCTTGGGCGGTGGTGATAAAGGCAGACACCAGAGACATGGCTGGCGGGCTTCTTGCGGGGAGCTCAGGAAGCCAGGTGCATTTATCTAAACCATCCTTTCCTGCCTGCATCCCCTCACCTCCCACCCCACGCCTACCCTGGCTTTCCAACTGTGACTTCCTAAGAACATTCCCCTGCTCTGCTTCATCTTTGCCAAGCATGGATCTTTATTTCACATTTGGGTTCTAAATTTCAAATCCAGCTCAGTCTGGTAATTTTAACAGTCAGGGAGAAAATGCGAGTTAGTTCTAAGAAAAAAAAGGCTCCAAAATCTTCTTGGAAATCAGCATTGTTCCCTTCATCATTATAGCTCCTAATTCGATTTGATGAGCTAAATAAAAATAAGACAAAAACATGTGTATCAAATTTATGTAAAAAATGCTCAGGGGTTTAAAAATTAGAGAAGGGTTTCTAGCCAAACACATTTTCGGTTTCGCTGAACACAAGGCGCTGGAAAAATCTCGAGTTTGCCAAACCCAAAGAGAGGCCGCCAGGTTTGCTGAGCCTCCTTCCTATCTTCCAAGGTCTAAGGCAGGGATTTCTGGCCAAGAACTGAATTCCACAAGAGGCCCCCGCCAACCAAACGTTGGCCTGCCCGTCGAATGTGGAGGCGTTTGGACTCTCGTCTGGTCCACAGCACCATGTTTTCCCCGTGTCACAGGGTAAGATGCAGCCTCTCCCCACATAAGAGCAAGAGCCTCAGCCGGGTCTCCCATCTTCTTGCTCGGTGAAGCTCATCAACCTCCCTCCTCCTTCTGCTGTCCTGCAGGAGTTCAAGTAGAGAAGGAAAGGATCGGGGAACTCAGGCCCTGGAGCCCAGACTCTCCCCCTCTTCTCTTCCAGCATTTCTTCTCCCCGCCCCAATGCAGCACATTTCTTGGCACAGGTCTGCAGCCTAACCCTCCAGATGTTCTCTGCTCCGCACCCCTTTCCAACCCGTAACCGCGCCCCCCCTCCCCCAGAGCTAGGACTCCTCTTAATGTTCCTGGCTTTCTAGCCCATACTCCAAGACCACCTTTAGCCCCCTTTCGGACCCTTGGGAGAATGGGGTCTTCTTCTTTCTTGCAAAGCCAGCCCCTCCCTTGACTCTGCAGCCCCTCCTGCCCCTGCCAGACTGGGCCACAAGGAGCCCCCATGTTCTCCCAGATTCATTGTTCCTTTCCTTGATGTTCAAGATTCCTATTGGCTTTTTTTTTTTTTTTTTTGGTCACTTCAGCTGACTCATTTAGCTCATTCTCGCCTTTCTTCATCTCTTTTTTCTTTGATCTGAAACCGCCTTCTCTAAGAGAAGGAAGACCTTAGACTCTAGTATCTCAATGCCCCTGTGACCTGCACTACGTTAGCCTGCCTTTCCCTTCCCTCGGGTGAGGCAAAAAAGCCTCTGTTCACAAGGTGCTAGGAAAAGCAAGTGAGAACACATCTGGGAACTGTCTGGCACAAGGTCTGGTACATGGTCAGAAATGGTCAGGAAATGCTAGTCTTCCTTCCCCATCAGCTTCTGGAAGGCTTTACACTTGGGGCTTCCAGTATTCATTGCCATATGAAGAGAGAATGACTCTTTTATTTGGGCCTCCTCATTGTGTCCCCTGAAAACATGAACATTATTTAAGATCTCATAGTTGACATCTTAACATTTAAAGTCTCCTTATTCTTGGTAGCTTTTCCTACCCCAAGCCAAAGTCCCATTTTGGGAAAGGGCATGTTTTATTGTATTACATACTTTCTGCAGTCTGAACAATTCATTAAAAAAAAAAAATGGATGCATAACAACATGGGAAAAAAGCTGTATTATATTAAGTGAAACAATATGATTGTGTATACAAAGAGCATGATCATAAGTTAGTAAAAAGGTAATGCACGTGTATACAAATATACTGTGAAGGAAATTTAATAAAATGGAAGCAGTAAATATCTCTGGATGGTAGAGAAGGAAAATCTTATTTAAAAAAAGATTTTTTTTTTAACTTCCCTAGACCCCTCAAAAATACCTTAGGAGGTGGTTTGATATAGTACTTAGAAACTCAGATCAGTGTCTTGACTTCAAGCTCCATCTTCACTTAACTAGCAGGGTGACCTTGAGAAAGTTACTTTCCCTAAATCTCAGCTTCCCCCTCAATAGAAAGAGGACAATAGGGTTGTTACACTCGGGAACTTAATAGAACAAATTAAATTACATATATCAAGTACTTAGCCAGAACCTGGCGTAATAAATATTTGCTCCTAGCGCCTCTTCCAATTCCATCAAGACCACAAGATTTCATTGGCTCTTTACATAGAAATCATGAGTCCAATCACGTTTACTGAGCCAAAAACTAGGGAACGTGTCCTCAAAAGAATTAGAATTTTTGGGCAAGTTGGAATATGTGACTAGCAGAGGAATAATCAGCCATAAACCCCATAATTCCTGCTTCCTAAGAGGCCAGGGGAATTCTGAGAAAGGAAGGAGAATGATACCATGTGAAGTAGGAGGACAAGATAAGTAGGACAAGAAAAAAGAAGGAAGCAGGAGTGAGTCTGCTGTGAAGTAGAATTTGTCTTATGGGGTCACTGAGTTTGGAAGATGAGCTTGAAGGGCTATTAGCTATCATAAAGCTAATTACTGTGGAGGGCCTTGAACCGGACCCAAGGCAGTAGGTAAGGTCTTTAGCAAGGGGGGTAGCATGATAAATGTTGGGGTGGAAGCCTGGAAAGCACATACATGGCAGGCGGAGGGGTGGGGAGAAGCAGGCGGGGAGGCGGTTGTAGAACTGAAACTATGGCAGCGACTGGGAAAACGAAAACAAGGCCCATCTGAGCAACGCTTCAAAAAATGTAACAAGAACCAAAGGCAGACTAGATTCAGGGGATAAAGTGCAGTGAAACTCTAAAAATTAAAACTACACCACTTTCTAGCCTAGGAAAAGGGAAGGGTGTTGCTTGTTGGGATCTGAAGAAGAAAACTAACTGTGCACCTTTTTCCCTCGGAGTTTTCTGAAAGAATTAAAAACATAGACCACAGGTGCCTGGGATGAAAACAGCATGAGAGCTGGCACCAAGTAAGGCTAGAGATTAGAGTTCGGATTTAAGACCAAGGGGGCCTTCTTATTCTTCTGCTCCACCCAAATTAAATGTATGCCCGGGAGAGCCGTGCGCTCTGTTCTGTCCACCCCACAGGAAGTGGTCTTCCTGATATTTACCCACTGGAGGATAGGAGCAGAGGGAACCAGCACGGCCTGTGGAAGAGAGAAGCCAAGGAGAAGACTCCAGGAGGCTCAGGGTCCCATCCCATCTCCCCATCCACGGGGCGTGAGGTGCCTGGACATGACATATCCCAGTGCCTTGTGCCTCTCTGGACTGTGAAACAAACCACCTCGGAGCTTAGAGTCTTGACAGAACAGTGTATTATCTGTATCGAGATGTCACCTTTCCTGGTTCCATGAGTGGGCTGGGCTCAGCTGGGTGGTTGTCTCTGGGAGAGTCTCACAACGGCTCAGCTGGGTGGTTGTCTCTGGGAGTCTCTCACGACACACTTGGATATCAGCTGGGGCTGGAGTCATCTGAAGACCAGATGGGCAGGTAGTCCAGAATAGCTCACCCTCAGAGCTGGCAATTGTGACATCGGCCATCAGCTAAGAGATCAGCTGAGGCAGCTACATGATCAGCTGAGTAGCCTCTCCATGAGGTTTTGGCTTTTCATAGCCTGGCAGCTGGATTCGGAGAAAAAACATCTCAAGAGCCAGTGGTTCAAGAGTGCCAAGCGGAAGCTCTAAGGCCTTTTAGGACCTAGCCTCAGAGACCCCGGGTGGCTCAGTTGGTTAAGCATCTGACCCTTGATTTCAGCTCAGGACATGGTCTCAGGGGTGGAGACACCAAGCCCTGAGTTGGGCTCCACACTCAACAGGGAGTCTGCTTGAGATTCTCTCATTGGTGTCTGTGTGCGTATTCATAATTATTTCTGTATTATTTTTTTGTAAAGACAGCTGCTGGAATTGTGTACATTTCAGGCCTCACAAACTCTGGATACCCCTACAAAAGAAAAGTAATGAGTTCTGTCCAAGGATACTTGATACTCTAGAACAGTTGTATTTGGCAGTTTTCTTTTTCTAGTTTTATTGAAATACAGTTGACACGTAACATCGTATATACATTTGAGGTATACAGTGTGTTGATCTGATACCCTGTGTATATTGCAAAATGACTACCACCCTCGCTGTATCACACCATACAATTACTGCTTCTGTTTTGTGGTGAGAACACTTAAGCTTTTACCCTCTGGGCACCTTCTAAGTATCTAATACAGTATTATATATAGATGTGTGTATATTTTATATGTATTTTACAGCATCTACAGATTGTATATAACCATGCTGCAATGCTGCACTTTAGATCCCTAGTCTTATAACTGGAAGTCTGTGCCCTTCAACCAACATCTCGTGCATCTTTCTTTTCTGTTGGGGTGACGTATTCTTGGAGGCTGTATGCTCCCCTTTCATCACTACCATCACCACCACTTTGAAAATGGGGGAGGGGGGAAGCGGGGAATCACATTAATAGTGTGGAGAAGCTGCTTTTATGTGACCGTGGTGCCATCTGACCCCACATCTAGGAAAGATTTCGTGACTTAGCTTATCCTCCATCTGCATCTCTAACTCTCTGGGCTAGCTGTAAAAATCACTTGTATGCATATGCGTGACATTTTCTTGGCTTGTTTCCACTGGGAAGTGACTTGGGAGGTAACCAGCTATTTGAATAAAGCCAGAATTTGACATTTACTTGACACCAAAAAAATTTCGCCTGGCAACTCATAAAATATATGGTCACACAAAGGAGCCAACCTCTATATTGTGTCAAATATTTCTTCTCACTGGAATAATTTCCCTCTGATCCCCTTCTGAAAAATAAGAATTTCACTTGAACATTTCAGTTAAACATGCAGTACCTTTTTTTGCATTAATTTATTGTATTACACACAGAATAGCTTGAGAAGTTTGTTTGAAAATGCAAATCCCGGGGCACCTGGCTGGCTCAGTTGGTAGAGCATGAAACTCTCGATCCTCAGGGTCATGAGTGCGAGCTCTATGTTGGCCGTAGAGTTTATCTTAAAAACTAAAAATAAAAACAGACTTTATTATATATAAAGAAAATGAATGCTTGTGACCTCACTGACATAAAATGATGTCCACACCTCAGTGGCCGCTAAACCATTCAGCAGATGATAGGCAAGCATGACATCATCAGCTATAATATTTGAATACCAATCTTTTTTGTAAGAAAGGGAAGGAGAGTGAGGAGTAGGGGCAAAGGTAGAGGGAGAGAGAATCTTAAGATTAGCGCAGAGCCCAACATGGGGCTCAATCTCACAACCCTGAGATGGTGACCTGAGCCAAAATCAAGCATTGGACACTTAATCAACTGAGCCACCCAGGCACCCCTGAAGACCAGTCTTTAACATCTGTTTACATTTGGTTTATTACTTGAGAGTTCTTGGACCATGTGTGATGAGACTGGTATTTGAATAAAATAACATTTTTTAAAAATGCAAATCCCTGGAATCCACTTCCTGAAAATCTAAAGCATGAGTGCAGGTCCTAGGAGTTTTCACAATTTTAGACAATTCTGTAATAGAGAATCCAAAGACCAGTCTTTGAGAGGCACCTGACTGGCTCAGTCAGTAGAGCTCGTGACTCCTAATCTTGGGGTTTTAAGTTGGAGCCCTATGTCGGGTGTAGAGATTACTTAGAATCTCAAAAAAATCCCCATAAATTTTTGTTAAGATTTTATTTATTTATTCATGAGAGACACAGAGAGAGAGAGAGAGGCAGAGACACAGGCAGAGGGAGAAGCAGGCTCCATGCAAGGAGCCTGATGTGGGACTCGATCCCAGGCCTCCAGGATCACACCCTGAGCTGCAGACGGCACTAAACCGCTGCGCCACCGGGGCTGCCCCAAAAATCCCCATAAATCTAAGACCACTCTTGGAATAATACTGCCACAAGCCATTCCTCGCTGTGCTTCAGGAACTTCAATTCTTCATCCTAACATGGGTTTGTTCTCCATCCGTGTTCTAGTCCCAGACTGCACGATTCATTCTCACCGTGCACGTGGCTAGTGCCAGACTAGTAGGTGAGGGCCACCACACACCTCATTCTCCACTTGAGCACCAGTCTCCTGAGACCTGGGCTCCTTGCTTCAGAGTCACTGCAAGCTGTGGGACTGGCTTTGCCGCCCGGCAGGGGCCCCACAGCTTACCAGGCACGGTTGGGTCTTCTCTCCTAAGGCAAGATGCATAGTAACTTGCTCTCTTGCTCACTTGAGATCCTGCCATTGTGATAAAAAGGTCCTGTGAAGTAGTAACACGCTCGGGTTACGTGGTTATGTTAAGTCCCAATGGCCAGAAACAGCAACTACACAAGGAATAGTGGTCATTTCATTATTTATTCATCAGGTGATGACATAAGTTATCCTCTTAGCCAGGACGTTTTTAAGAGTCAGTATGGACACAATATTTATGCTGGGAAAACAGCACAATCCAAGACTATCTCATGCACATGGGGACGTGTGGTCACTCTGTGCCTCCTCCCTGGATTCGACATGACCCAGTCCACCTACACTGCACCCACAGTCTTTCACTCACAAGCTGGGGTTTCCTCTGACTTTGTAAGTGGGCATGTTAATGAATACAGATGTATTCCTCAAAGCATTGAGAAGCTAGATTCAAACCCATTGATTCACTGGTTCATTCAATGAGCCTTTGATCCAGTGGTGCCCAAGCCAGTGGAAGCCCAAAGGAAGGAGTCGATCATGGGAGTAGCCCAGCACGTAAAGGAAATTCCTTCCGATGGCCTATTGCCTCACTGAGCTGCAAAGTATTGGCCTCAAGAGGAGAAAATGGAAGCCGTACACTCTACTGGCCTGGCACCGGGTGCAGCTTCAGGCTCCCTACCTAATATTTTAGCTGGTGTAGAAACATTTTAGCTATTAAGTTGTATCCACCCTCCAAAGTCAAGTGTTTACTTTATCCGAAGGCAAAAGAGAAAGCAAACCCACAAGAATATCTGTGGTATATTTCAAATATAAAATTATACCCACAGCCCAAACAGCCGGCTCCTTTTGGGGAGCATGCGTAGCCAGCATATTTTTTTTTAATTTTTATTTATGATAGTCACACACACACACACAGAGAGAGAGAGAGAGGCAGAGACACAGGCAGAGACACAGGCAGAGGGAGAAGCAGGCTCCATGCACCGGGAGCCCGACGTGGGATTCGATCTCAGGTCTCCATGATCGCGCCCTGGGCCAAAGGCAGGCGCTAAACCTCTGCGCCACCCAGGGATCCACCAGCATATTTTTAATACTTAAATGTCCCTTGATGTGTTCACAGTCAGATGCCCTGAGATCATGTGGCCAGTCACATGCAGCCCTAACTCATCCTGTGATGGGAGGGTCCGAGAACAGTGATGCCATAAGCATCCCCAGTGGCCACCAAATCCTAAGCTTTCATTTCGCTAGGGAGACACTGAAGATATGAAAGGCCGTGCCTCATCACTCACCATTCCCCAGTGAAAATCCAGTACTGTAGCCAAACCAAACTATATAAAGCCACCCAAGCACACCAGCCCCCGTCAGCTCCCCAGGCTTTGGCCCCTGCCGTTCCCACCATGTGTAAGGCATATGATCCGGCTCCTTCTTTCAGACACTCCATGTGATGAATCACTACTTCTTTGCATATTCCCAGCAAGTAGTCAGTAGACTCTGAAAAATGTGAATGACCAAGGTGGTTTTGCCTACACTCTAAGGAGTGGAAGTGGGTCTCAGACCCAAGTCTTTTGCCACCAAATTCAGCGTGTGTTTCAGAATTGCAACAGAGAATCTGGACACTGTCTTGGGGGCCTGCCAGAATGCCAGCATGGAAATAATCTGCTTGGTTTACAGGACCACGAGGAAATATGCTGGAGTTTTCTTTCTGTTGTGGGGTAAGCGCCATATTCAGTGTTCTATAGGTTGAGCTGTTGGGTTGGCTCCGTGAGGTAGAGAGGATAAGACTTTGTATTCTCCTTATTTTGTACCACCCGTTGGCATCCTTCGTCTTGAGAACTCTCTGGCTTTTCTGCCAAGGACACTATTGACAGTCCCAACCACTGTTGTTTTAAATGCGATTGTCATGGAACCCCGAGGCCCCCAGCCCCCTCTTACTCCTCTCCTTCCACCAGCTGTCTTACTTTCCGGTGTACTGCCCTGAGGTCAGTGCCACAAAGAATAACACGTGCTACGTTAGATTTGTAGTTTCCTTCCACGTTATCCCATTTGATCTTTATAACAGCTTTGTGACAGAGGTAGAGCGGGTGCTATCACATTTTTTCCACTTTTTATAAAGATTCATTTTTTCACGAGAGACAGAGAGAGAGAGGCAGAGGCACAGGCAGAGGGAGAAGCAGGCTCCACGCAGGGCCCCCGGGGTGGGACTCGATCCGGGTCTCCAGGATCACGCCCTGGGCTGCAGGCGGGCGCTAAACCGCTAAACCACTGAGCCACTCGGGCGTCCCCTTTTCCCCCCCCCCCCCCCCCAATTTTTAAACAATGGTTTTAGCGATGAGAAAATTGAGAGCAAAAGAAGATAAACCGTTTATCTCAAGTCTCGAAGCTGGGGAGAAGCAGAACCTGAAGTGAGGGCTTCTGGTGACGCACCGGGCTCCTGTGTCCCCAAGGCCAGGCCTGCGCCGCGGGAGCTCAGGGGCCCACGCTGAGGGCTTCCGAGGGACGGCGAAGGTTGGCGAATTCGCGGAGTTGATAAAGCCGTAGGAGCGGCCCGGGGCGGCCCGGAGAGGCCGCCGAGGCTTGGCAAACGGAAGAACTGATGGGGCCTTTCTGAGAAGCAGCCTCGAGAGCCGGGTCAGCCGACGCGCCCACGGCTCCGTTCGCCTCCAGCCGAGGCCCCTCAGGAACGGGGCGGACGCGGGGCGAGGAGGAGGCGAGGGGGAGGCGAGGCGGAGGCGGAGGTGAGGCGAGGCGAGGCGAGGCGGGTTCTGCGCAGGCGCGGAAGCAGCAGCCTGCGGCGGCGCCAGGGGTGGTCCCGGGTGAAAGGCCTGCTTGTGCCTGCCCCGAGCTCCGCGGCTCGGCGGCCCGGCTCCTCTGCTCCCTCCGTTCGCCGACGGGTTTGGTTCGCGGCTCCAGTGAGGACGGGGAAGAAAGGGGGAGCCCGCGGCTTCTGCTGGAAACCCGCGCCCTGTGCGGCGGAGCTGACGAGCTGCCTGCGCGGTCGCCGTGTGGGCGCGGCCTGGGAGCGGCCGGCGGCCCGGCCCTTTCTTCCCCGCGCGCTCGCTCCTCGCTGGCCCTTCCCCCGGCAGGCGTGCCCGGAGACCGGCCCTTCACGGCCAACACCTCCGCCGGGCCCGCGGGAGGGACGCCAAGGGCGTCGGGGCAGGTGGCAGGACCGGCCGCGCCCAGCGAGGCGGGCGCCTCCCTCGGTTGTCGGCCGAGACGTCGCGCCAGATGCGGAGCCGCGTGCTGCAGGGTCGGGAACGGGACCGCGGGGGCCGCGGAGACCTCGCCCCCCGCCCCGCCCACGCACGCACACGCACACGCGCGGGAATATGCCCGGGCTCAGAGCCGCAGTCCGAAGGCCAAGGTGGGCCCGAGCCCAAGTGTGTCCAGGGGACTCTCCAGCACGTGCCATGACCTGGCGGCAGAGACGCACAAGGGGCCCAGACGCGGCCGACGGGGAAGAGCCGGCGGGGCGGGCGGCGGAGCAGGCGCAGGAGCAGGCGCAGGAGCAGGCGCAGGAGCAGGCGCAGGAGCAGGCGCAGGAGCAGGAGCAGGCGCTGGCTCGGTCTTCCTCAGGATCGCGGGGGCAGGACGGGCCGCCGCACCCCGTCTACCACCACCTCCCGAGGAAGGACTGGGAGGCCCGAGGCGACCTGTGGGAAATCCCCCCTCGTTGAGCTCCTGTTCAAGCAGCGCCTCCCCCGCCCCCGCGGGCCTCCCCTGACCGTGTCTTCTGAAAGGACCCTCTTGTCATTCTTCTGACTCTGACCCTTCTTCAGCGCGCCTGTCCCCTTCCGACATCGGAGCGTGGGTCTCACCTGCTCGTGTAGAAGCTGTGAGGGGCGGGGGGCGCCCGGGGGCTCAGGCAGGGAAGCATCTGACTCTTGCTTGCGGCCTCGGGTCGCGATCGTGGGGTCATGAGATGAGAGCCCCGCGTTGGGGTCCACGCCGAGCGCCCCTCGCCCTCTGCCCCTCCCACCCCCCAAAGGCGTGGTGAGGGGCTTTGGTCCCTGTATCTGCGGTGCCTAGAAAAGTAGTGAACACATAGTAAGTGCCCAAGGAACACGTCGGCAAAGGCGCTTCCGGGAGGGCTTCCAGGGGCGCGGACGGATCCACCCTGGCGCCACCTCTCCGCCGCTCAAATTCTATTGCTTTCAAAAATACTTGGATCTCAAAGATTCCTGTGGCCTTTCTCTCCCTTCTTGGAAGCTGGGAGCCTGGGAAGGAGCCACAGGGAGCCCTGACCCTGCTCCCCTTCACGAGCCCCGCACATCTCTCCCCTCCTGGGGCCTGCAGACGCTCTCCTCCTGGTTCCCAGGCCTGGGGAGCCTCAGAACCATTAGTTTAATGGGAGGCTTCCTGGAACATCCAGAAGCTATTTACGCAATGGAAGAGGGAACTTGGGAGAGGTGAGTGGGGGAGTGTGGTCTGATTGAGGAAGGCCGGCAGCGGCTTCTGGGAGGGGAGGTCAGGACTCCCGAGCCCGCCCGAATCCTTTGAAGCCCTTGCCGTCCTGCCCTGCCGCCCAGTTTTTCTGAGAGCTTTTTCACAAAATGTTCTGCATCATAGGTTAATGTATAAGACACAAGCTGTAAGTGGAAAGTTGGCAGAGTCCTTTGGAAATTGGCTAAAGGGCAGGAAATAAAGGGTAGCAATAAAAACCTAAAAGGATGTTAATTGGGGAGTGCCTCAGGGAACGGGGTTGAGACCAGCTTTTTATTATTTACATTAAAAATACTTGAGAATGGTTTTGAAGGGAATTTTCGTGTTAGCTAATGAAACAGCCTCGAGAGCCGTGTGCGGAGATGTGAACAGTGGAGTTAGGGAAGGATTCCGTTTATGGAGGGAACCCAGGAGAGCATTCTCTAACGTGTACCAGTCCACACCCATTCTGTCCGCTACGTTTCCATCTGGGTAGTGGGCAGGATAACATGAGCTTAAACGACTCGAATCTCTACACATTTTTGGCCAGCAGGAAGCACGGGAAGAGATTCCCGCACCCTAAACCCGGGGTGGTCCTGAAATCTAATGGGATGTTGTCTTCAGACCTAGACATCTTTCTTTGAGAAGGAGCTAGAAGGCAGATGGAATCTCCTATTTAGCTGCAGGCGTAAGATTGGAACCGGAACACCTGACATCATCTCCCCACCTCCCATAGCACTTTCTATTCTGTGGAGCTCAGATTTTCACAAATATATTGCAGATACACCCCAATAAGAAGCGAGCAGTGGCTCTGCAGCAAAGTCTCTCGCATACTGCAAATCCCAGCACAGTGAGCCCGGGTGAACTTGGGAGCCCAGGGCCGACCTTGGCCGGCCTCTAAAGCCTGCCTCAGAGCATGCTGTGGGTCGGCCTCGGAGGCCGCCAAGCCCTGGATCCCCTTGTTTGCAAGCCTGGGCCAAGAGCACGGTCTTCAGCCTCGAGGCTCAGAGCGCGGTCCACCCTCAGGCCTCACAGGGAGTAAGCTAGCCGTGCAGCCTCTCCGGCCACACCCCAGAACTGAGTTAGAGCCTGCATTTTAGCAGGATCCCCAGCGGATTCCCAGGCACATTAGCATTCAAGAAGCATTGCTGTTAACACTTGTGACACCCAGGAATCACAAGAAAATTTTTAAAAGAGGATTTGGTTGCTAACCCTACAGTTTGAAAACGGGACCACAAGGGTCTGGTGGCCTGAGGGTAAAATTCTGGCCTTTGGGACATTCCAGTCTGCTGTAAACCTAAGATTCCCCTCGTTGTTTTCTTTGATTTGACCTCATACGGCACAGGGGCTTCTCTAGGAGGTAAACTTACCCTTGAAGTGAACGGACCTTTTGAGAAAAATGTTAAAAGCCCGTCCAGGGGGATGCCCCCGGGTGGCTAAGGGGTTGAGCGTCAGCTCAGGCCCGTGACCCCCTGGGGTCCTGGGATCGAGTCCCCACATGGAGCCTGCTTCTCCCTCTGCCTGTGTCTCCGCCTCCCTCTCTGTGTCTCTCATGAATAAATAAAAATCTCTTTTAAAAAGCCATTCCAGGATACCCCTTGAGTTCTCTTCCCCTGGGTGTAGGCCACGCCCTGGGCTGATAGCTAATTGTTCCCATCTAGTTAACAGGCCTCAGAGGCGTGGTACCTGGAGGCTGCTTTTCATTTGTGCTCATTTTCCAAGGGCTCTGGGTAGGTGTGTGGCATTTTGTCGGTTTCCGCTGCCGGGTGTAGGCTGTTAGCCCACAGGACCGCCCTGTGTCTGGGTGTCAGGGGCCTGAGGCAAACCTTTCTAAAAGGTAGGAAGCTTGGCTTTCAAAATGTGGATTTGAGCCTAGGTAGGCCTCTCTGAATTGAATTCTCTCTAGATTTGAGATGCCCTAACAGCGACTGTGTCGTGGGCCACAAACTCCTTCCTTTCCCTGCCCCTCCGCTTTCACCACCGCTTTCACTCAGACTTGCTTTTATTAGGATGGGAGAGAGAAATGAGAGAGCCTGAAGGCACCAGAAGATTGACAAAACTGACCCTGTCCTTAGCTCGTGACGTGAGGCACGCAGGGCTGGTTCTGCCAAATTAGGAGGGAAGAGCGATGAAATCCCAAACTCTTTTCCTGCCAGAGTTGGGTGACAGTGGAGTCGTGGCACAATCCAAATACCATTTCATTTTTATTCTTACTGGTTTCGTCAAAGTTGTTCTGTTAAATTCTCAAAGAATTTAGATGGATATTGAAATATCCAGGTCATTCCAGGTAGTAGAGATGAGGAAGGCTTCACATTTGCCAAAATCCACTTTGGAGATTCAGACTTAAGTGTGTGTTCTTTACAATTGAGCTAGATCGAGGCCCCTCAACTGTGAGTGTAGCATCTGAACCCTATCCTTACGTGAGAGGAGTCCTGCCCCTTGGGCCTCAAAGAGGTAAGCCGAAAGTAATTCAAGTGAGCCCATCAAATAGGTGTGTCTCCTTAGTCCTAGACAAATACATACGGAGCAACTGCTAAAGATCCGAGGCCGGCCTCATCTCCCCGCCAGACAGAGCCCAAGAGCAGGGAAATGTGCCATTCATCTTTCTCCTTAGAGCACCTGGCACAGGGTAGGCCCTTAGTATTTGTGGGATGGATGTGCGAAGAAAGGAAAGAGGCAAGCCTCTGACTGCTCTCCTGGCTAGCACCGTGTTGTCTAACTAGGTCTCCGGCATTACATTTTCAATTAATTCTTCCTTATCAGCTGTTTAACCCCTCCCCCCGCCCCCCCACCGTGCACAACCAAGAACCTTACAGTGCATATCTAAAAACCCCTAGGCTAAATGGGAAAAGAGAGAGGAATTCAGAGCTAATTTGTTACAGGAAATACTGTGCTCCCAAACCTCTTACATAGGAATATTCCCATTCTTCTCAGGTAAGAGTCTACGATCTCTCCAAATATGAGCATGGAGCGGATGATGTGCTGATCTTGGCCACTGATGGACTCTGGGATGTTTTATCCAATGAAGAAGTGGCGGAGGCTGTCACTCAGTTTCTTCCCAACTGTGACCCAGATGACCCTCACAGGTTTGTGCATTTCTATGATTGTAGGGTGGTTCCTCAAGCCAGTTTTTATGGTGTGAGGGAAATGAATTCTAATCTTTCCATTTTCATCATTCATGATTTGCTATAGAGCTGATATGGATGAATTAGGAATCAAACTGCAAAAGGGACAACAATTACTTATTAGAAGTACTCAGCCAAAAAAAAAAAAAAAAAATCCTCCTTAAGTTAAACCCAGATGCAAATGGTAAAGAATTTGACTTGTAGGATATTTTGGCAGCATGTTTTTCACAATCTTCATCATTCCAAAGTGAGAATAAGCCAATTTGTGATCCTCCTTATAATACCAAATGCTCCCAGCATTGATTTTTATCCATTGGGAAATGATTTCTTTTGTGAAACACTGGGAAAGGAGAGAAAGATTAGAAGAGGTTTTCTTTTGTAGCATAATGACAGTGTAAATATCCCGAACAACTCTAGGTGACTCTCAGAAATAAACAGGAATCCCCTAGGGAGAGAGGCAGGTTTCACTTAGAACACAAGGAAACAAGTCACCATGAGTAAAAGCCAGTAAAAACAGCAGAGAGTGAATTGGGACCTATAAATACTTCATTCTTGAATTTATCAGTCAAAAATAAAAATATTTTAACATTTCAGAAATGTTTTTTAAAATGTTAAAAATAGGAACAAGGACTAGAGACCATACATTGCACAGATTTTAAAAATAAGGAAGTAGAACTTCTGGAGATAACAAATATAAGAAATAAAAATTAGGGATGCCTGGGTGGCTCAGTGGTTGAGCGTCTGCCTTTGGCTCAGGGCATGATCCTAGAGTCCCAGGATCGAGTCCTGCGTCAGGCTTCCTGTATGGAGCCTGCTTCTCCACCATCTTCCTATGTCTCTGCCTGTCTTTCTGTGTCTCTCATGAATAAATAAATAAAATCTTAAAAAAAAAAGAATTAAAAATTCAGTGCTTTAAACAGATTAGAGACAGTTGAAGGGAACACTGGTGAACTGGAAAATTGATCTGAATAGTTAAGAATATGGCTGAGAGAGACAAAGAAGAGGAGAAATGTAAAATGAGATTACGAGACTAGGGGAATGGCCTAAAATGCTCTCACAGAATCCCAAAAGTAAATACTGCAGATGAGAAGAAGAAAAAGTTCCAGAATTGTTGAATGATAATAAACTGAAGTTCTAGAAAGACCAACAGATCTCAAGCAGAAGAAATGAAAATTATAAGTAGATATTTCATAATGAAACTAAAGAACTTCAAACAAACAAAAGAATAAAAGCAGCCAGAAAGAAGGCAAAACAGATCTATATAAATAGCATTTAGACTGAAAGCTGACTTTTCAGAAATAACAACAATATCCAAAGGATAGTGGAGTTCTATCTTTAGTTGTCTAAGAATATTTTATTAACATGAAAGTTTTTTTTAATATATATGAAAGAATTTTCATATGGAGTAAAAACATCATTAAAGAGGATAAATTACAGACATTCTCAGGCAAAACACAACCTGAGGAATTTTAATGCCAACGAAACTCCTCAGAAGAAAATTCTAAAGGATGTACTTAGATAAGGAAATGAAATGATCCCAGATGGAAGATCAGAGAAGTAAAATGGATTATTAAGCTGGGATCTTAGTAAATTTGTAGATACACTGGTATATAAAACAGAAACAAGGATGTCTAATGTGTGGTCCTAAAAATTCTAGAATCAAAATATTAACTAAAAACAGCACAATTGGCAGGGGGGGATAGCAAATCAGCTACAGTGTGTGGTGATTCTATCAGAAAAGAGGTTCTCTTAAAATATTTAGCTTTAGACTCTGTGTTTAAATAGCTAAGAAAACTACAAAACAAACAATATATAACTTTTAGACTAATCAAGGGAGAGAAAGCCTACATAGGTTCAGAAACCAAATTTCTAAACAATTTCTAAATCAAAAATATATAATAAAAATTAGAAATTACTTGCATTTGGGTGGGGCATGTCAGTGATGCAGTGGTTTGAGTGTCTGACTCTTGGTTTCGGCTCAGGCCATGACCTCAGGGTCACGGGATTGAGCCCCATGTTGAATTCCATGTCCATGCAGAGTCTGCTTAAAATTCTCTCTTCTTCTCCGCCTCTCACTTGTGCTCATGCTCTCTCTCACTCATTCTCTTTCTCTCTCAAATAAGTAAATAAATCTTAAAAAAAAAAAAAAGTAAAAGAAAAGAAATTACTTGGGTTTAAATAACAGGAAGAATACTACACATCAAAACTTTAAAGGCTAAATTTCAAGCCTTTTTTTTTTTTTTTTTTTTTGGTCTAATTCAATAAGCTATGCATAGATGAAGACTCCACTCACCCCTGACCTGAGCCATCTCCTCCACGTCATAAGATAGCTTTTTCCAAAACTCCCCACTGTATCACAAAGAACCCCTGGCCACAAGCTCTAGACTCCTTACCACAGAGAAACATTTTCTCAGAGAAGGACCCTGAGGGCTGACTTGTGTTATGGAGCTATTTCTGTCTATATTATCCACATAAACACGTACATAGACTTTTTATAACTTCTAGATTCTAGGAACCAAAGGATGGAGCTATCTACTCGTGGACCATGTGTTCTTTTCCTGAGTGCAGGCATTTAGTAAACACCTGTCCTAACCTAATTTTATTTTATTTTATTTTTTTTTTTTAATTTTTATTTATTTATGAGAGTCACACAGAGAGAGAGAGAGAGAGAGGCAGAGACATAGGCAGAGGGAGAAGCAGGCTCCATGCACCGGGAGCCCGACGTGGGATTCGATCCTGGGTCTCCAGGATCGCGCCCTGGGCCAAAGGCAGGCGCTAAACCACTGCGCCACCCAGGGATCCCCCTAACCTAATTTTAAAGTTCAGCTCTGCGGTCCTTATTTCAACAATAGCATCTAATTTAAGAAGTGAAAACAGCACAATAAACACAGGAGAAGCAGTGGAAGGAAAAAATTAGAGATGAGAAAATAGAGAACAAATATTCTATAAAAATAAATGGTAAATGAATTCAGTAAAGTTGCAGGATACAAAAACAGTATATAGCAATCTGTTGAGTTTCTCTACACTATTAACAAACTAGCAGAAAGAGAATGTAAGAAAACGGTCCCATTTACAATTGCATCAGAAAGAATAAAATACCTAGGAATAAATTTAACCAAGGAAGTGAAGACCTGTACTCTGCAAAATACAAGAGACACTGATGAAAGAAATTGAAGATGAAAAGAAACGGAAAACATTCCATGCTCATGGATTAGAAGAATAAATATTGTTAAAATGTCCATACTCCTCAAAGCAATCTACAGATTCAGTGCAATCTCCATCAAAATACCAAAAGCATTTTTCACAGAACTAGAAAAAATAGTCCCAAAATTTGTGTAGAACCACATAAAACCCTAAATTGCCAAAGCATTGTTGAGAAGGAAGAAAAAAGATATCACAATCCCAAATTTCAAGATGCACTACAGTGCTCGCTTCAACAGGACATATACTAAAAACAAGATGCACTACAAAGCTGTAGTAATCAAAATAGTATTGTCCTGACACAAGAATAGACAATTGGGTCAAGGAACAGAATAGAGAGCCTAGAAATAAGGCCACATATTAATTGGTCAATTAATCTACAAAGGAGGCAAGAATATACAATGGGGAAAAACCAGTCTCCTCAATAAATGATGTTGGGAAAACTGGACAGCTACATGTAGAAGAATGAGACTGGGCCACTTTCCTTATACCATACACAAAAATAAACTCAAAACAGATTAAAGACCTGAAACCATAAAACTCCTCAGAGAAAACATAGGCCATAAACTCTTGGCCTTAACAGTATTTTTCTAGATGTGTTTCCACAGACAAGGGAAACAAAAGCGAAAAAAAAAAAAGAAAGAAAGAAAGAAAGAAAAACCATTGGGACTACATCAAACTAAAAAGCTTTTGCACTGTGAAGGAAACCATCAACAAAATGAGAAGGCAACCTACCAAGTGGGAGGAGATTTTTGTAATATTTGGTATATCCAATAAAGGGTTCATATCCAAAATATATAATGAACTACCATAACTCAACATCCCAGGGGAATGAAAAACAATTAAAAATGGGCAGAGGGCCTGAATAGACTTTTTTCCAAAGAAGACATACAGATGGCCAACAGACACATGAAAAGAAGCCCAACATCAGTCACCATCAGGGAAATACACATCAAAACCACCACGAGATAACACCTCACATCAGTCAGAATTGCTAGTATCAAAAAGATAAATAACATGTTTGGCAAGGATGTGGAGAATAGAAATCCTCATGCACTATTGGTGGGAATATAAATTGGTGCGGCCACTATGGAAAACAATATGCAAGATTCTTCAAAAAGTTAAAGATAGAAACACTATATGAGGGGATCCCTGGGTGGCTCAGCGGTTTAGCGCCTGCCTTTGACCCAGAGCGTGATCCTGGAGACCCGGGATCAAGTCCCACATCGGGCTCCCGGTGCATGGAGCCTGCTTCTCCCTCTGCCTGTGTCTCTGCCTCTCTCTCTCTCTCTCTCTCTCTCTCTCTGTGTGTGTGTGACTATCATAAATAAATAAAAATTTTTAAAAAATCTTAAAAAGGAAAAAAAAAAAAGCAACACCATATGATCCAGTAATTCCACTTCTACATGTTTACCCAAAGAAAATGAAAACTCTAGATCAAAACGATATATTCATCCCTCTGTTTATTGCACCTTTATTTACAGTAGCCAAGATGTGGAGGCAACTTCAGTGTCCATTGGTGAATGAGTAAAGAATATGTGGTGTTGATATACACTGGAATATTACTCAGCCATAAAAAGGGAGGAGGAAATCTTGCCATTCTCAACAACATATGGACTGAAGGAATATGCTAAGTGAACTAAATCGAAGAAAGACAGATACCATATGATTTCACTTACATGTAGAATCTAAAAAACAAATGAACAAACAGAAACCGACTCAAAAATACAGGCAACAAACTGATAGTTGCCAGAGGGGATGGGAGATAGGAGGAATGGGTGAAGAGGATTGAGAGTTGCAAACTTCCAGTTATAAGATAGATCATGGGGAAGAAAAGTACAGTATAGACAGTGTAGTCGATAATATCATAAGAACTTTATGTGGTGACAGATTGTAACTACCCTTATGGTGAGCATCTCATGATATATAATTATCAAATCACTGTGTTGTACACCTAAGGCTAATATAATACTATATGTCCACTACACTTCAATTAAAATTTTTTAATGATAAAGCCAAAGTTTATTGTTTAAAGCAACTAACACATTAGAAAATGCAAATGAAAACCACAATGAGGGGGATCCCTGGGTGGCTCAGCGGTTTAGCGCCTGTGTTCAGCCCAGGGCATGATCCTGGAGTCCCAGGATCGAGTCCCACGTTGGGCTCGCTGCATGGAGCCTGCTTCTCCCTTCTCCCTCTGCCTGTGTCTCTGCCTCTCTCTCTCTCTCTCTCTCTCTCTCTCTGTCTCTCTCTGTCGCTCATGAATAAACAAAATCTTAAAAAAAAAAAAAAACCACAATGAGATATCATCTCACCCATCAGGATAGCTATTAAAAAATATATATATATATAAAAAAAAACAGAAAATAGCAAGTAGGTGAGAATGTGGAGAAATTGAAACCCTTGTGCATTACTGTTAAGAACGTAAAATGGGATAGCTGCTATGGAAACCAATATGGTGGTTCTTCAAAAAAAAAAAAATAAACATAATTATTGTATGACTCAATAATCCACTCCTGTCTATATACCCAAAAGAAGTGAAAACAGTTAAACAGATATTTGTACACTCATGTTCATAGCAGCAGTATTCCCAATAGCTAACACATAGAAGCAACCCATATGTCTCCCAGTGAATGAATGGATAAGGAAAACATGGCAGATAATGCAATGGAGTATTAATCAGCCTTCAAAAGGAATGAAATTCTCAGGCATGCGACAAAATGGGTGGTCGGTGTAGGCATCGTACCAAGTAAAATAACCAGTCACGTAACAACAAATATCGTATAATTCAATTTAATGGGGTGCTTAGAGTAATCAGATTCATAAATTCACAAAGTAAAATGGTTGTTGCCAGGGACTGGGGGGAGGGGAAGAAAAATATGTGTTTAACGGGTGCAACATTTCAATTTGGGAAAATGAAAATGTGAGGATAAATAGTGGTGATAGTTGTATAAAAATGTGAATGTACCAAGTGCCACTGAACTGTACACCTTTAAAATGGTTAAAGTGTTCAATTCTGTGTTATGTATATTTTACCACAAACAGTTTCTCAAATAAGCAAACTTGGAGAAAAAGCTAATAAATTAGATAAATTTCCCGTAAGACTAAATGAAAACAAGAAGGGTGACAAATACTATTTAAGAATAAAAAAACAGTAATATCTCAGACACAGCAGCAGTTAGATGTGACAATATTATGAAGATATACAAATTCTTTCATAGGTACGTTATAAAGATATCAATCTTTAGAGTCAGTACAGTTATAACCAAAGTTCCAGTGAGGTTTTCATGTAGCTTCATAAGGTCATTCTAAGATGTATATGGAAGAACAAAATGCCAGGAATGTTTGTGACATTTCTGTATGGGTCTTACCCTTCTAGATATTAAGATAAAATCAGAACAATTGAAACGGTGTAGAAAACATTAAAACTGAATCCCTTCTTCACACCATAGACTAAAATCAAGCCCCTGCAAATTACGACTTACATGCGAAAGGCAAAATAAATAAATACAACTTATAGAAAATTGTTTGGGAGAAATTGTCTTTATGATCTTAGCATAGAGAAGGATTTCTTAAAGAAGACCCAGAAAGCACAAACGATAAAAGATTGATAACCTTGACTGCATTAAAATTTGCAACTTTGGTTCTTCAAAAGACAACATAAAGAGTAAAATGACAAGCCATGAACTGGGAAAAGATTTTTGCAACTGGCATAAGTGAAGAGGGATTCATACCCATAAAATACAATGAACTCTCACAGGTCAATAAAGGAAACACAAACAACCCATTAGAAAAATGAGCAAGAGCCAAACAGTCATGACACAGAAGAACATTAATGTCCAATAAATAAATGCATTTTTAAAACACTCAAATGCAGTAAGCAGAGAGGTACAAATTAAAAACATGAGGTAACGGCAGATGGCCTTGTGAATTTGTAGACAGGCGGATGACATGTTGGCCTACCTGGGGGAGTCGGGCATTTGCCTGTCCTGTGACTCAGAAGTTCTTCTCTTGGGTCTGTGCCCTGGAGCACTGGTTCTGCAAGTGTAGTCCTTGGGTCACGTGGCATCGGCAGTATCAGAAAACTTGTTAGAAATGCAAATTCCCAGGCCCCATCCCAAATCTATCAGATAAAACTCCAGTGATGGGACCCAGCAGGTTGTGTTTTAACAGATCATTCAGGCGACCTGGTGCTGGTGAAATTCCAAATGAAAAGATAATCCACAGGGACGCCCGGGTAGCTCAGTGGTTGAGCGCCTGCCTTTGGCCCAGGGCGTGATCCCAGGGGTCTTGGGGTCAAGTCCCACGTTGGGCTCCCTGCAGGGAGCCTGCTTCTCCCTCTTCCTGTGTCTCTGCCTCTCTCTGTGTCTCTCATGAATAAATAAATAAAATCTTGAAAAGAAAAAAGATAACCCACAGAACTGTTTTTGTTACAAAAGCTGGGATCAACACACATGTCCAGTCACAGGATGGATAAACCAAGGGATGCTTCACAGCTCAAAAGGAACAAACCGAAGATGTGCTCGTTCGTGGGGAAGAATCTAGAAAAACGGGATGTTGAGTTTAATAAGGAAGTCACAGAAGAATACGCAGATGATGACTGCGTGAAGTAGAAGACTAGCCCTGTGTCATTTGGGTAAACAGATACTAAAGCTATTATAAAAAAGGCAAGAGACTTAACCCCAAGTTCAGGACTGTGGCTACGTTGGTAGAAGGGGTGGCGGGTAGGGAGGAAGGTCCGCACGTCGCTGCGTCTGCATGTGAACTGGGAGACACAGCTTGGCCTGGCGCTCCTCTGCTCAGAACCTTGTCGCGCTGCGAGTCCAGCTCCTGGTCCTGCCCCGTAGGCCTGGGCCTGGGCGAGCGTCCTTAGGCTGCCAACGCCTCCGGTCCCTCCTCTGCAAAGGGGGGGCTTCCCTGGGACAGCCCCAAACCCGAGGGCCAGCGGGCGGGTGCTGTTGCTGTTCTGTTCTGTGCCGTCTGTCTACACCTCGTATACCCCACAGCAGAAACTCCTCCTGCAGGAAAAACGTGAAGGCGGCGCTCTTTTGCCTCTTCCACTTGCTTGGTACCCAAGTGTTTGGATTCTTTTATTTGAGCTTAAATGCATTTTTCTCCCGTTGAGCTTTTAGTTTTCATGTGATGCTTTATATCCTGCTGGTTAGCAACGTTCTCGTTGGTTTTCTCTCCCGTGATTATTTTTATGAAGCCTCACAAAGCCAGCTGACAGGTGCTAGGGCCCAGGTGCCAAACTCGGTTTGAAAATCTCTCCGAGCTCACATGGGTTTGCTCACCAGCCAGCCCACCACTATCCACGACAACAGACCTGCCCTCCAGGGGCTGGTAACCTCTGGACAGTGTTGTCGCAGGGCAGGTGGGTACCGCCGGGGGCAGGTGGGTACCGCTGGGGGCAGGTGCATGCCGCTCAGGGCAGGTACGTGCAGCTCAGGGCAGATGCGTGCAGCTCAGGGCAGGTGGGTGCCGCTCAGCACAGGTGCGTGCTGCTTGCAGGTGTGTGCCACTCAGCACAGGTGGGTGCCGCTCAGCTGCAGGTGCATGCCGCTCGGGGCAGGTGGGTGCCGCTCGGGGCATGTGTGTGCCTCTCGGGGCAGGTGCGTGCCGCTCAGGGCAGGTGAGTGCTGCTCAGCGCAGTGGGTGCCTCTCAGGACAGGTGCGTGCCGCTCAGCGCAGGTGGGTGCTGCTCAGCTGCAGGTGCATGCCGCTTGGGGCAGGTGGGTGCCACTCAACACAGGTGGGTGCCGCTCGGGGCAGGTGTGTGCCTGTCAGGACAGGTGGGTGCCACTCGGGGCAGGTGCGTGCCGCTCAGCACAGGTGGGTGCCGCTTGGGGCATGTGTGTGCCTCTCAGAGCAGGTGCGTGCCGCTCAGGGCAGGTGGGTGCTGCTCAGCGCAGGTGGGTGCCTCTCAGGACAGGTGCGTGCCGCTCGGTGCAGGTGGGTGCCGCTCAGGGCAGGTGGGTGCTGCTCAGCGCAGGTGGGTGCCTCTCAGGGCAGGTGCATACCAGCCCAGGACAGGTGCGTGCTGCTCGCGCAGGCTCCTGGGTCTGTCAGGACTGCTACCTCCAGACGCAGGGCTTATGGCAATTTCGTGGGGGCAAACGGGGCAGGAAAGAAAAAGGGTTTGTGTCGCTTTTCGGGGGGAGATGACAAACCAAAGCCTAGGAGGGGACTCTGCGGCAGGGACGCAGCAAGCACCCGGAGCTGGGGTAGCTCAGCAGTCCCGCTGGCGAGGAAGGGAGGCAGCTGTGGCTGAGGGGACTGGCGGGTGGCGGAGGGCGCGCCAGGCCCAGCTTGCTCCTGGGGCGGGGAGGGGGCGGGAGGCACGCACTCCTGGCCGTGCCCGTGGGGCTGAAGGTCCACAAGGTCACGGACATGCAAGGGCATTGCGGTGTGAGCCGTTAAGAACCGGCGCCTAACCTAAGCTTCCTTCCCACGGCGGCTGCCTGATGCCTGGGGGCTCCGCAGTCCAGCGTCTGCCTGTGGCCCAGGCCGTGACCCCAGGGTCCCAGGATCGAGTCCCACATCGGGCTCCCTGCACGGAGCCTGCTTCTCCATCTGCCTGCGTCTCTGCCTCTCTCTCTCTCTGTGTCTCTCATGAATCAATAAATAAAATTTTATTTTATTTTTTTAATAAAATTTTAAAAATATGTATGAGTGGAAGTCCTCCAAATAAATTTTAATCTAAGTCATTCTGTCTGGGAGGAGAAGGAGCCACTTCCTAATTCCAGAGGCTCCGTGGCTCTTCCTTAGCCAGGAGGAATAATTTCTCCCCAGATAGAGGCCAGGACCAAAGGGGTACCTATGTAACCATGTTGGGGGGCTGGAGGGCTGGGGGTAGGGGTGGAGGGTTCCTGGGTCCAAACGTGACTCAGCTGCCCAAAGGAGGTCAGCCTGTTGTTTGATGGAACATGAGGAAGGACAGGTGTATCCCCAGGGCAGGCCACCCCCCAGCAAGGGGAGGCCACAGGGCAAATGAGAACAGCAGTGGTCCTTCATTCGAGGGTTTGAATGGGGCCGGTCTACTCTGAGTTCTGCGGATTTTGTACAAAAATTTCTTTTTGTCTAGAAATTTAGCAGAACAGAAAGGCTGACCATTAGCCCTGTGACAGGCAGGCCTTTGGGGTTTTGCCTTGGGATTATTCAACTTTTAAGGTTCCGTGTAGGTTGTTTCCTTTTCCTTTTCTTTTTAGCGACTGCCATCCTCAACAAGTGGCCAGCGTTGCCTTCCTGTGATGCTGTCCTTTCCCACCAAGGAATTCATAAATAGCACGTTCCCCTCTAGAGCGCAGAGGGAGGGAAGGGACGATTAGCATAACGATATGTTTGCAACTTTCTGACCCTGACCCCATCCTCTCAGGCAGAGATGGAGTAAAAATCAGCTGTATGAGTCTCTTGACTCCAGTGTATCTTCTGAAGTCCCTGTTGCTGTTTTGAACTGTCTCCACAGAAGAACCAGAAAATTAAAAGGAGGCTTCTTATGGACACGCCAGAAGGAGTGTGGCGGATTTCTCTTGCTTTTTCTTTTCTTCTTTCGAGTGGAGTTCGCCCTGAAGTATAGCAGAGTGGCGGGGCTGCGAGTCCCCTGTGGGGTTATGAATTGAACCGTTCATAGGAAATACGCCAAGCCAGGCCCTGAGTCGGGTAGTTGGAGTCATGGACAAGAACCTGTAGTTCTCTGTAAACCTGGCAGGGGCAAAAACAACAATACCAGGAAGAGTCTCTACTGAGGCCTAAACGTCTCACAAACTTGGAGACGGTGCTCGGAGAAAGGCCTGGAAGGGGTTTTCTGAGGCAAACTATCTGGGATTGACTTTGCCCCTCCATCAGGCTGCAGGTCTAGCAGTAGGTCTCCTGCGGACAGTATTCAACACGGAGGCAGGTGTGTCCACGTTCAGAGAAGATGCTTAGTGTTTTGTCCAAAGGTAACAAAGTGTCATTATGACTGAGGGGGAAGGACAAGGACAAAGCTGAGGGGAACCAGGGCCAAAGAACAGTAAACCAACCATGGAAGCAAGGCCTGCAGGCACATTCCAGATGCCCAGGCCAAACTCTGCGGGCCTTTGCCAGGCCTTCCCACCCCAAACCTCTCTGCGGAAACCTCCTTTTTGTGGAACTCCGGACACCATGTCCCTGTCCCCCTGCTGGGACACCCGAAGGGGCTCATTACGGGGTGTTCAATCTGTAAGTCCCAACACAGCGCCTCCCTAACAAGAGAGACCGCCTTGATGGGTCACAGCCCGGACGTCCTCCTCCACATCCACGCTCCCCGAGACTCGGTCTGTGGGCCTCGATGAGGAAGAGAGGAAGCAGCAAAACAGCCCCCAACACTGACCGCGGTGTTACCAGCGCAGCTATTGAGTGCGGGTTTGTGTTTCCTCGATAATAATGACATTTATTTTGGCAAAGGATGAAAGAAAGTTCTTCTTATGAAATCTTTCCGTGGATTAGCCGGACTGATCTCTCCCAGCACCACGTGGTTTGGAAAAACTATGACTCCGATGCAAAAAGGAAGGGTTCCCGTCACCACCGCCCCCCACTCCCCCCACAGCTATTACAGCTTGAGGAACAGAGCCGTGGGTGCGCGACCTGCTGCTGGGAGACTGGAGCAGATCTGCATTGTTGTTCCTGTTGCACAATCCAGCGTCCTTAGGCCCCGGGGACGTTGGCAGTCGGTCTGCGCTGCTGCCCACGGCGCCTCCGAACAGCCAGGCCCCTCTTTCCTCCCTCGCTGCCATCTACGGGGCAGCCGGGGCAGAGGCGTGGGGCCACTTAGTGGGACCATCAGGACATTTCAAGGGCTTGCCAGGGAAGATCGAGAAGGAAATGCTCTGTTGTTCCCCCTCACATTGAAAAGTTTGCCAGTGGGGATACAAGCAAAACTAAACACGCACCCCCTAAGAGACCAGGGAGTCGGTGCCAGGGCAGAGGGGGGATGAGGCCTGGCGGGTGTCCCCACCCTCTCCTGTGACTGTGGGCGGCTCTCCTCAGTCCCTGGCCCTCTGCCTGCGGGCACCTTAACCCCTGGGGTACACAGTGGCAGTGTCACAGTACCAGTGCCTCTGAATAGTCCATCAGACTGGGACCCCCGCACCCTGGGCCGGGGACAGAAGCTGTCATGAGTGGCTTCAGTGACCCCAGAGGCCGGTAAGGGACACGCGTGGTTCAGCTCCCAGCAGTGAGATGCCTCCTCCTGGGATGCGCTGCCCGGGGCCAAATCCAACAAAGAGCCCTCACCCCTACCCGCAGGCCGCTGTAGATGCCTGCCAATGTTCCAGAGCTTGGGAGAGCTTTTCTACCTCTTAAATTTCAGAGGCCTGCTCAGAATGCAAAGAAGATTCCTCCTCCTGTTCCCATCACACTCTATTACTGCTGGGCATCAGCAGATGGAGGCTGCCTTTTATATGCAAATATGGGGAACCCATTAATTCCCCAATTCCTGCCACCCACCTCCCTCCTGTGAGACCCTGATCTGCACCATCTAAATGGCAAATAGCAGTTCCCACCCAACGAGAACTATTAAGGCCTTAAAGGCACGGGCATAGCCTGAGGCCTGAAAAGGAGGCCGCTTCCACACCAGTGCTGATTCAGAGGTGGCCTCTGTTGGAAACCGGCTCCCTAAGCGGTGGACGCCGGAAGGCAAATCTCTTGGGGAAGAAAAAGACATCTTCTGTTCAGTGAGGGCAACGCGAGCGAGCGTGTAGTGACCCCTGACCAGGTGCCGGGACTGTGCGGAATGTTTTGTGGAAGGTTCTCACTCATTCCTTGCGGGGGCCTCCGAGGTCTCGCCCTGCCGTCATTCCAGATTTATAAGGAAAAAAAGAGGGGCTCCAAGAGGCCGAGGGATTTTCCAGAGTGCCCATGTGGGCTGTGGTCAAAACCAAGATTGCGCCCTCGGCCACCCACGCCCACACCCTGAGCCCCTCCGTATTCTCTGCTGAAGAGCTGAGACAAGTAGGAAAGGCCACAGATGCCTCAGAATCGCGGGGACAACAGACCATGGAGGATTTATGGGTCAGGGCCCTGTGAAAAGGGCTTCTGGCCTTCCCGTAGTTCTTCAGCCCTCTTCCTTTCTTTGTTTTCTTCCCTCCCCTGCTGTCCTTTCTCTGCCCCCCCCAACCCCCCCCCGGAGCCTGAGGAAGCCTCTGAGCCAAGCCCTGTGCCGTGTGCCAAGTGAGCTCCCTCCCTGGCAGCCATTCCTTTCAGCAGAGCTTTGCTGATCAATATTGAAAGCTTCGGCCCAGAAGAAAAATGTTCTCAAAATACAAACCTTGTCTCCCAGGGAGATTCTTAGAAGAGAGCGAGTGCTTCAGACTGCTCCGGCAGTTCTCTCCTGCGGTCTGACCAAGCATTCTGAATAAGGCGGTCGGGAATGGCCCTTCATCTGCTCCACTCCCAGCTTCCAGAACCACCAGGCCCCTCCGCCTGCTTCAGGCCGGCGTGCAGTGGAATTCATTTCCCTTCAGCGGCACCATATTCTTTGCTTCTCTCCTGTAGGTTTTGTTCTCCCATTTCCTGTTTTGACTCAGTCTGTGGCACGTGTCTGCCCTTGTGTTCAGTCTCTCTACCAAAATCTATAGAGTTCTCCTGTTTTACTGACACATTTAGCAATTTCTTTCATAGTCACCAAACCAGGTAGCCCTTGTCAGGTAGATATTAGACGAAAACCAAATGGGACTGGGGAGACCCGGTTCTTTCCCTCCAGAGAAAGTTGTCTCCTCTTGTACCACGTTGGATGCAAAGCAACCTTACAAATGGTTTCATGTCTGAGGCGAGTTGGCTCTCGAATATGGATGCCATATTCGATTTTGAAATGGCGACCAGCCTGGCCGAATATTGGAGCTAGGGCAAAACACCCTCTCCCAAGAGCCAGTTTCTGGGGTTGTCTTGAGTTGATCATTTACAAGGAAAGCTCCTGCAAGTGGCCTCATTTTACCTGAATGTTGTTTCTGACTTCATTTCAATACAGGATCTCCTGTAGCCTGAGGGAAATGTCAAGAAACTGGTCATAGAGTTCAGATGTACTGTTAAGTCACTGAATACAGCATCTAATCAGCCCCCTTCAGTTGTCTGCACAGGCTGCTCTTACAGAGAAGATACCACACTCACCAGAGAAGACTGGCAAAGAAGTCATGTGGAGGAAATCTGAGCTCCTGGCCAGTGTTGGAAGAAGTGGTCCTGGACATTCTCCCTAAGCCTCGCACTCAGGTTGGAGCCATCCGTCCCTGAAGCACAGGGATACACAGATGATGGCAAGAACCTGAAGTTCTTTGAGGAAGGGATATGGTTTGCTAGGCTCACCACACAGGAAGTGGGAAGTTAAACCTCACACCACCCCTGTGTTAGGAGAATCCTAACCCAAGAAATTACATGTTCTAGAAAAACCCATAGTGTTTCCTAGTAAAGGCAGATTTAAAAATCTCTCTGTAACATAGAGCACAGAGTAACCCACCCCTATTGAAGAGAAATTTATATCTTATCTTCAAACCCACTATGAGAAAGAATAATTAGATATAATGGAGCCTTCCTTCTTGTTCTCCAAAGAAAACCCAGTAGAATAAGTTGAAACTTTAAACATGTACAACTAGAACCACAAGGTAAGAAGAGGTAGATTTGGGAAACAACCAAATGGAATTCACAATGGGGAAAAGTATGTCACTGAAATAAAGTCACTACAGTTCACCCTTGAATAACATGGGTTTGGAACTGCATGAATCCACTTATACATGTATTTTTTGACATGGTACTGTAAATGTGCTTTCTCTTATGATTTTTAATAAAATTTTATGTAGCTTACTTTATTGTAAGAATACAATATATATAATAAGTACATAATACAAGTAATAATATGTATTAATTATTTATGTTATCAGATGTCTGGGTAACAATAGGCTATTAAGAGTTAAGTTTTCAGAGTCAAAAGTTACACTTGGATTTTTGACTGTGTGGTGGTTGGTGCCACTAACCTCTGTGTTGTTGAACAGTTTACTGAATGGATTGAAGAGCAAACCACTACAACAGGAATTAGTGAATTTAAATAAATCAGATAGAAAAAAATCCAGTAACGAAGTGGACATGAAGATAAAATGGAGAAGGTCTAATAGGAGAAAATATAAGAAGTAGAAGGCAAGCAATATTCAGAAAGTTCACAGTTGAAAGTTTTCCAGAATCAAAGAAGTATCTTCTCATTTGAAGGAGTAAAACACATTTTCAACCATGATAAATATAAAGGAATCCTCACTGTTATGTCTTGGTGTAACTTCCAACCATCAATAACAAAACAACAGTAAAAAACTTAAAAGGCTACCAATGAAAAAAATATTTCCTTATAAAGAGATGACTTCTCTACAAGAAGAGTCACAATAAACGAAATATTATCTCTAAACTGCAGAGGGAAAATAATGGTCAACCCAGGATTCTATACCCAATAAAGCTATCCTGCAAGATAAAAAGCAAAAGTAAAAGATCTTTGTGGTCCAAAGACAGGATGAGTATTTTTTTTTAAGATTTTATTTATTCATGAGAGACAGAGAGAGAGGCAGAGACACAGGCAGAGGGAGAAGCAGGCTCCCGGTGGGAAGCCCGACATGGGATTTTATCAATCAACCTGATAGAAAGCAAGAATGAAGAAAAACATAATAAAGAGAAAACACACAGGAAGTTTTATATTTGTTTACATGTGTGTATTAGTGATGTCAGATTAATAAGCTCAGATATCCATTTTTACAATAAATATAGTTTACATCTTAATAACTATGAGATTAGATTTTATTGTAATTAGCCATATACCACTAATGAAATACACTTTAAAATACAAAGTTTAAAAAAATAAGACCAGATGAATTTCACAGATATTTACAGAACTTTAAATCCAAACACAACTGAATACATATTCTTCTCGAGTGCACACAGAACTTTCTCCAGAATAGACCACATACTGGGTCACAAATCAGGTCTCAACCGAGACCAAAAGATTGGGATTGTCCCCTGCATATTTTCAGACCATAATGCTTTGAAACTAGAACTAAATCACAAGAAGAAATATGGAAGAAATTCAAACACGTGGAGGTTAAAGACCATCCTGCTGAAAGATGAAAGGGTCAACCAGGAAATTAAAGAAGAATTTAAAAGATTCATGGAAACTAATGAGAATGAAGATACAATCGTTCAAAATCCTTGGGATACAGCAAAAGCAGTCCTGAGAGGGAAATACATCGCAATACAAGCCTCCCTCAAAAAACTGGAAAAAACTCAAATATACAAGCTAACCTTGCACCTAAAGGAACTGGAGAAAGAATAGCAAATAGATCCTACACCCAGCAGAAGAAGAGAGTTAATAAAGATTGAAGCAGAACTCAATGAAATAGAGACCAGAAGAACTGTGGAACAGATCAACAAAACCAGGAGTTGGTTCTGTGAAAGAATTAATAAGATAGATAAGCCATTAGCCAGCCTTATTACAAAGTTTTAAAAAATAAAAAGAAAAATAAGTAGATAAATAATGGAGTGAAAGGAAAAATTTAAAAAAAAATAAAATTATTACTAAAGCTTAAGAAAAATGAAGTACAAAGTTTAGAAGTCCTACTCAGTCTTGTAGATTTTATCATTTAAAAATATCAGGATGAGGAGGTGACACTGAAAATGACTACCATTTCCTGCCTGAGAGACTGGGGATCACATTAACTAAGAATGATAGATGGGGAAAGTCCACCTTGGAGGTGAAAATAGTTAATATTTATTGACTTCTTCTTAAGCCTTCACTGGGGACTACCAACGAACTTAGGGAGCATCAGAAGAGTTTGTGTCGTGTGTCATGGAAGCCCCAGAAACGGGAGGACTTGAGTGTGTAGGTGGGTGAAAGCCTCCCCTCACCCATAAAAAAAGGAGCATTCAGGAAGACAGGAGCCGTCAAAGGCAAAGAAGGTGGTCAGTAGCGTCTGTGCTGGAGCAGGGCTGGGCTGAACGAGTACTGAGAAGAAGCTCTTAGGTCAAGGTGCAAGAGGCCAGCCTCGTAAGGTAGGGGAGCCTACTGGTGAGAGATTAAGGAGGAAAAAGGGAAGAAATTGAAGGAGCAAAAATGGATTTCTCTCTCAAGAAGTTTAGCACCTAAGGGAAGACAGAATGGATAGTAAAAAGAAATTCAGGCTCAAGGGAAGTTCTCTTGGAATAGGCAATAACCATTTTTAAGAATAAAACCTTAATTATCTAGAGCCCTCAGGGAATTGAGTTTCCTGGGTAACCGTCTTTTCTAGGTGACCTAATGCTGCTTTTTAAAATACCACTGCTAATTTTGACCATTTTTTAAATACCCAAACTCACCAGTAATGGCAACATCAGGGTGGTCCCTTGCCTTGAACTGAGGGTGCTCCTCTGTGGCTCTGTCTAACCTCGTTTGGATCTTTCTCATTGCCCCAAGGCTGCAGACCCGGAGAGGCCAAGGGAATGACTTGCCTCTTTCCAGGCTAGCCACAGGAGCTGGCTTGAGTTCTTGTGTCCGTTTTTTGACCTCTTGGTTTTTTTGAAACAATAAATATTAACTTATTTTCACCTCCAAGGTGGGACCTTCCCCATCTATCATCTTCTTTTTCTGTCAGCCACATTTTATCGTAACCTGACATAATTTTCTCCGTCTAGCGTGCTCTTGAGCTGAGTTCAGGTGTGTGCAGCTCTGACACAGGAAGAGCTATATTGACTCTGTATTGACTCAGCCCCGTTCCTTAACTTAAAAGGCTAAAGTTTGAGGGATGCCTGGGTGGTTCAGCGGTTCAGCTCAGGGTGTGATCCCAGGATCCTGAGATCGAGTCCTGCATCGGGGTCCACACAGGAAGCCTGCTTCTCCCTCCGCCTCTCTCTGTGTGTCTCTCATGAATAAATAAGTAAAATCTTAAAAAAAAAAAAAAAAAAAAGGGTGAAGTTTGGACCCTGGTCAATCACCAGGATAATAACATCCCTCTGATACTGTGGTAGCCTTTCCCTACATGGTTGTATGTCAGGTATACGATTTAACATAAACCCAAGGCTAATCTGGGGTGAGCATCTGAGAGAATCTTCTGAATATAGTATAAGCTACCGAATGTGCATTTTGGGAACGTTATGGGGCCGTTTAGCCAAAGGCCGCTCTGGGCTCCTTGCTGTTTATTTCCTGATCTCAGTGGGAGAACCCTCCGAAAGGGGCCTCATCCTCCCTCGAGTGCAACCTAAGAGCTTTCTGCCGCAAAGCTGATAATTCTCTCAGGACAGAAGAAGGTGTCTCTCCTACCCACCTACCACCCATCGTCCCGGAGGAAAGGCATTTATTTTGCATGAACTAAACAGCACTTCCTGTGCCTGCTGTAGTGTGTGCCGCGCTCCTCCCTGCTATCTGGGCTGCAAGTAGACTTGAGTCTCAAAGACTGGAATCTTAATCCTGAGATCATTTGCTACGAACCTTAGTCTTATTTTATTTTATTTTATTTTATTTTATTTTATTTTATTTTATTTTACTTTATTTTATTTTAGTATTTGTTTACTTGCCAATCTCTTTTAATATGAAACCCAGCAAATCCATAAGGGGTCTTACCAGAAGAAATAGAAGAGCCTCCTGGTGCTCTGAATTCCATAAAATCGCAGTCCTAAGGGCAAGGCAGAGACATTCCAAAGTAGGGAAAATCCACTAGTAATATCAGGGTGGTCTGTAGTTAAAGGCTTCCAAGAAGCATTCCTTATAGGGTGACATTTATTATCTTGGTGATTTATCAGAGTCTGGCTTTTAGCTTTTCAGATTCAGAAACTGGTTTAATCCACATACAAAGAACAGATTCATTGTCGGAGCTGGACTCACCCTAACCAAGCTTACAAGATTGATGTGGAAACCGAAATGCCAGTTGACGTTTATGTGGAGAACTATAACTGACTGATATTCTTACAGCACAATGACTGGCTCACCCTTTCCCTTTAGGCAGGCCTACACAAGGAGCCAGATCATAATCAGGTTATTTGGTGAACGTGAAATCAGAGTTAACGGTGAATCATGTTTAATGGCACAGGCTGAGAGAATAATTCATCCACGCTAAATATGGTCGTACCAGCGGAACTAAATCTCTTTGAAGTCTGTCAGCTAAGACTTTCTCTGCTCTGATCAGTATTTGGATAGACACCTGCCGATGTTTTGCCTCATTTTTTTAATGCCACACAGCCAACCCGGGCCCATACCCACCAAAATCCCCTCCCACACTGGTCGTTATATGTCAGTACTTTCCATTGGCTAATAGTGTAGTCATTCTTTTTCCTAAATGTAAATGTCTATGTGCAATCATATTTTCCAATTCTTGGAGGACCCCCACACACACACCTGCCGCTGTACCTAAATACCTATATTGATCAAGAGGAGAGTGTGGCATTGATAAGGGGGAGTGAATAGTTCATCCACACCAAGGCTTATCAGTCATTTCAAAAAACACCTTCACATTTTTACTGTACTCCCATGCGACGGGCACTATTGTATTTATTTAAATAAACTCACTTTTTAAAAAAAATAAATTCCCTTTTTAAAAATAATTCTATTTAAAAGATTGACCCCTACCATAAATAGAAAATGACTATCCTTTGTCCTAAAAAGAATGTGGCCACCAAAATAACACTGAAAACAAAAGCTCTTATGTTTCCCAAGTACTTTTTCCGCTAGCCATGGTTTGCAGTGCAAAGCTGTGAGCTGAGCAGATCCACGTTAAAGACAGCCTTACACCAAATAGAGACTCTTTCCTTGATATCCCCAAAAGCCTCAGAGGAGGACTCAACAGAATAATTTAGGAGGTTCTTTAAAGTATGGGGTGCCTTGTCCATCTACCACCTAAAAGCATAATCTCACATTAGGCATCCCACATTTTGGGAAAAGATGGCCTAGCCTTTTTGAGACTATAGGGGTATTTGAAAAGCATTTACGCAGCTGTAGTGATGCCTCCTTCTCAGCCGTGCTCGACTCCTGATTCTGCCTAATGCCGACTGATGGTCTCATTCCTACTTCTCTCTACACAGGTACACGCTGGCAGCTCAGGACCTGGTGATGCGTGCCCGCGGTGTCCTAAAGGACAGAGGATGGCGGATATCTAATGACCGACTGGGCTCAGGAGACGACATTTCTGTATATGTCATTCCTTTAATACATGGGAACAAACTTTCCTGAAAAACAGCCCAGGGGATTGGGAGGACAGCAGGGGAGAAAGCTGGGATACTCTTGGCAGGACGGGACTGGGAAGTACCCCGGCAGAGTTCCAGGTGATGCAGCCTCTTCCTAGCCCAGGTGGGGAGTGTGCTGCCGAGAGGCCTCTGACTGTACTTCTGGGGGACCCTTTGATTTCAGTTTCCTCTTTAGTAACAGGTCTGGATACTCAACAAGAGCAAAACATAAAGGCTGCTACCGAGAGTTGTGTTTCTTTTGGTTCCTTTAATAGGCCTCCAGGTAGTCACTGCCTGTTTGGGGCACACACATATTTATTTGGAATAGCTAGGCAGCCATTTTCAGGTGTAACTGGCGGAAGACGCTGGCCTGTCAAGCTGCCAGCTTCTCTACGGGTTCAAAGTGCTGCGTTGCAAAGTTGGGGATCATGCCTCAGAAAGTGTAAGCACCCCCCCTTCTAGTAAGCCTGAGATCTATTTCAGGGAACGCCATCTCTGTGTGTCTCTCTCTCTATTCTATCATGGTTATGGTGGGGTGAGGCAGGGATTTTTTTTTATTTCTCTTTGATATTTCTTGAATCTTAATTGTTTCCCTTCCATAAAACAGGCCTGGGACTTTCCAGCTCCTTGCTGAGGAACATTCATGTGTCAAAGTCCAGCCCAGGCTGTCCCTGTACCCAGTAGCCCACATCACCCAGGCAGCCTTCTGGAACAGTGCCCTGGCTGCCAGAGTTCTTGTCCTTGTTGTGTAACAGTTTGTCTTGAATTGCATTTTCTCACCAAATCAGTATGTTTTCCTGAAAATATGGGCGTTTCTTTGAACCAACGGTTCCTCTGTTGTCTTCAAGGGTCCCCTTTCATGGCTTGAGATTTCTCTGAGAATCTAGGTTTTCAAATCTGGAATGGTTGGCCCTCCCCACCTGCTGGGGGCCGTGGGGACACCCGTAAAGCAGTGTTTAAGAGATCAGTACAGGAAGCTCCATGTACCAGGCAGTTCGCCATACCTCACATGAAGACCCTTCCTTCATTTTGGATTCAGGTTCCATGGGCTGTGACAGCCCCCAAGGGCCGTGTATCAGTGTACTGTCAAGGAGCAATGGTCCCGCAGTCCCTCTCCTCTTCGAAGGGCAAGGCCCACTTAGAATAGCTGTTTGATAAAAGTGAATTTGAATTGGGTTGACAGGTCATTCTCATGCCGTGTGCCCCATGCCTTCCCCTTGGAATCACGCCCCAGCCACCCAACAGCTGAAACCCCAGTTCCCATTGTTGCTGCACTTCTGAGTGTTCCTCACAGGAGCTGCGGAAGCAGCGAACACCAAAACTACCTGTTGCCTCTCTACCACGAGGAATCACAAAGTAGATTTTTAGAAGGCACTTCCATCTCTTAGGCAGACTACGGTTCTGCACTGGGGGGCCTTACAGAGCAGCGTCCAATTACTGAGTCTTCCTGCACACGTCCTGTGGCATCATCACCACCTTGAGGATTTTGTGTAATTAGAGCATCCTTCCCACCCGATAAAGAAAAATGTCGTTGATGTGATTCCCAAAGCAGCTGGAGACCAATTCCAGTTCGCATGTTTGTTGAGTCCTTTCCCCGGACGAGAGGAGAGGGATCGTTCCTCCAGGATAGTTCATCACCTTCCCAGAGTTGTAGATATTTTATTAGGAAAGGCCTGGAGCCTCTCTACTCAGGTATGAATTCATTCCACAGTGTGGAAATGACGCGCTGCCTGGTAGGTGAAGTACTATGGGAACTTACCCACCAGCTATTTGCCAAAATGTCGCCTGGGAAGAATTGGACGACCACGCTGTCAGGGGTCACCTTCACCTGACAGCTTCCCTCCTCCTCCAGGAGATTTCAGCTACCCCAGATGTCTCTGCGGGGACAGGTTTGTGGTAAAGCATTTGCTTCTCTGGCGGAACACGATGCTGTGGGACAACACTCCGCCATTTTACAGCATCCTGGTCCCCTTCCTGCTCCTGCTCTGATGCAAAGTCACATACAAATTGAAAACCAGAATGTTTTCTGTGGAGGACCCTGAACTGCCTTCT